>NW_008246055.1:855559-859870 GCF_000691975.1 Corvus brachyrhynchos
GTAGGGAAAATCCCTTCAATGGCATTTTGCTTCATGCCTTGGAACATGAAGCCTCTGTTATTAATATATAAACCCATGCAAGAAGAACAAAGCTGGGGTGAGCATGGATTGGGGGAGGATCACTTTGTGCCAAGTGCCTGCAAATACATGCAGAGTCAAATTAAGAGTCTGCACATGCTGCCTCAGCCATGACAGTGATGCTCTGAATCCTCTGTGATGTCTCCCGGGTGAAAACTCACATTTCAGGTCCTTCACTGGTGCTATTGCATCAGCACATTTCTCAAGTGATTCGGGGCGTTAAGAAAATGAGGGACCTTTGGGGTTTTTGAAATTCCTTTAGTGCCAGGAGCACAGCAGCTCAGAGGGCAGTCTCAGCTGCGGTGGTCAGTGTGGAAGAGGGGAAGGGGGTGGGTGTGCCGGCACAGCCATGGTGCTCTGGTGCTCCATGCGTGGCTGGGAGCGCTGCAGTGAGTCAGCCCTGCGGAGAGGAGAGGAGAGGAGAGGAGAGGAGAGTCAGCAGGTGAATTGTGTTGGGTGTTCTGCAGAAGCTTGGTCAGATTCTGAAGTAGAAAAGACCACTGAAAGGTATTTGTGGATGGCAGTTCAATACTCTCTGCCCCAAGCCAACCACAGCAGCAGAACCACATTTCACGTGTCTAACAGGCGAGTCTGTCTGTCTGAAAATATCCATCTTAGAAGTTAAGGGATAAGGACATTGTTAGTGAAAATAGAACATCAGATTGGAGACTCTTCTGTGACCTTCTCTGGGGCAGTTACTACTCATCTAGTAATGAAGGACAAACCTGAAAGACAAATTTCTCATAAGAGCTTGAGAAAGCGATTACTCAAGAGCTGACTTTTTCAAAATCTGGGAATAGATGAAATGTGAATAAGGACAGTAATACATTTTTTTAAAAGAACACAAGCGCCTTTGCTGCTGCTCAGAAAAAAAGAGCCAACTGCTCCAGCATAAAAAAATTCCTTCATTTCCCCTTTTCCTGGAAGAGCGGGGCCTCTGCAGCAGCAGCAGCAGCACAGGGACAGGGCCATCAGCAGTCAGGGCAGGCTGGGGGGGTTCAGGACCTGATGCCAGAGCTACCAGCACAGACAATGCCTCCACAGAGCCTGCTGACCTTGTTCTTTGTTAACCCTTTCACACTGGTTTTTGTTTGTTTTTTTCCAAAGGCTGCAATTTTTGTTTTTTCACTGCTGTTGGAGAAGCATTTTTAAGTACCAGGATTTTATCTGTGATTGCTCAGGGATTGGCTTTCCTAGGGAGATAGGGCTTACAGAGAAGCATAGTAACCTGGAAAAGTAAATAAGCTTTGGGGAAACAAAAACCTTGTTATGAGACACTGATCCCAGAAACCAAGTTGCTGTTTTCAATTACAGAGTAACAGCAGAACTAATGACTACAGCTCTCAGTAAACCTTGTTTCCTTCCTAGGCTGGCCACAGGAATACTGCTGTTTCCAGGCAGCTGTACTGTCCAAACCATCACTGTGCTCAGGTGAGAGTTACTGGTCTCTGACACACTGGACTTACCGCCTCTGGCCTTAGTTTTACAGCTATTAACCATCTTTGTCTCTTGATGTAATTAAATCAAACCCAGAGCAAGTCTTCCCAATGCCACTTGCCCTGGAGTGGGAATTTTCTGTTTCAGGGTCAAAGGATTGTGTCCCAAAATGCTTCTCCATTTTTGTTCCTGTTAAAGCTAATAAATGCTGTTATTTTTTCTGCAAGACACACTTCAGTGAGCTCCTGAGAGCCACAGCTTTGTGACTTGTATCACTGGGTTTCTGCCAAGCTGGTTCTTGTGTCACGACACAAAAGCACACAGGGAAAAATCCTGTCCTGACCTTACAGTGTTTAAGGGCCAAGGCTTTTGGGGCCCACATTGTACCCACAAGGTACCCACAGACCCCTGACAGCTCTCTCTGACCTGACAGAGCACAAGCTGGAGAACTGGTGGCTTGTCTTTGCTATTTTCCTTTTGCTGATGGGACAAGCTGCCCTCGCAGGATCAGGTCTGGCTCTTTGGGATTCATCAAGGGGATACCAGAGACTGTGTAAATTCCAGACCCTGTTCTGGCACTTTGAACTGCCCTGTCCATGCTGTTACACCTGTGCTTTCCTCCTTTGCCTTTGGCAGAGGGGGAGAGCGTGACTTGAGTGGCAGAGAGTGAATTCAGCCACCCTCTCCTAATGGCTGTCTGCATGAGGTAGGCTGAGGACCAATCTTGGGAAATCATGTCTATTCCCAAGACTGGCAGCGTGTTCTAAGCAGCCTCCATGTGTGCCTTGGGACAATTTCTTAGACATCTTTGTGAATGCTGGTGAAAACCAGAAGACAAGGCTGTATTTCAACAGCCCTTCTTCATGTAGCAGCAGTGCCAGCCCCGCTCCCACAGCTGCTCCGTGTGCTCCCCAGCTCCTCCCAAGTGCGCAGGTATAGCTGCTCTTGCTGCCAGGCAGTGGACCTAATTTGGGAATTGAGCCAGGTTAAAAATAACTCAACCTGAAGAAAAAAAAAAACACCTTTGCTAAAGAAAGTGCAAGTGAAACTACAGCCTGTGATTCCTTCCACCTGTTACTAGGGCAGTGGAGAGAAAGAATATGGAATTATTATTAGAGGAGCATGCAGTATGGGTGATGCAAGCCAGGCTTAATTTAATGCTGAGAAATAAAAGGAGAACATCCAAAGGGGTAAGGCTTTAGCAGTACATGCCATAGGTGGGGCTGGATGACATACCTACAGCCTCCAGGAGCAGATTCCCATCACTTGGCACAGGCTGTTCCGTTCTCCCAGCAGTGCAGATGGGAGGTCTCAGCGCTCTGATCTAGGCTTGGGACTGGCAGCCTGAGGAAGCCTTGGACCTGTGTGGCTGGAGGGCTCTCAGGTGAAGCTCTGTCACTGCTCTGGGTGGGCCCGAGGTGGGGTATTTATGGTGGGTGTTCCTATGTGTGCAGTCAGTATTTGCCTTTACCTCGGCATCTCTTCCACTGCCAGCTAAAGTTACTGTCACAGCCCTGTCAGCTTGTGTGTTCCTGGGGAAGGGACCTGTTTTGGCCCCAGGCAGTTTGGGTGCTATACATGCCTTCTGACATCCAAATTCGATTTAGCAGCTCAGATGGGTCCTTTCTTCTTCACAGACAAATAAGCAGGGCTGAGGGCTGTTTTTGGAATTCATTTTCTCAACTAATTTTGAGGTCTCCTCAGCTCCACTTCTATGAAGCTAAAAATCATTCCCAGCAATACAGTGCTGAGTGTCCAAGATGTGCATAATTTCATGAGGAAAACCTTACAGCTCACCCAGTGCCAACCCCTGCCATGGGCAGGGACACCTTCCACTATCCCAGGCTGCTCCAAGCCCCACCCAACCTGGCCCTGGGCACTGCCAGGGATCCAGGGGCAGCCCCAGCTGCTCTGGGCACCCTGTGCCAGGGCCTGCCCACCCTCCCAGGGAACAATTCCTTCCCAATATCCCATCCAGCCCTGCCCTCTGGCACTGGGAAGCCATTCCCTGTGTCCTGTCCCTCCATGCCTTGTCCCCAGTCCCTCTGCAGCTCTCCTGGAGCCCCTTTAGGCCCTGCAAGGGGCTCTGAGCTCTCCCTGGAGCCTTCTCTTGTCCAGGTGAGCACCCCCAGCTCTCCCAGCCTGGCTCCAGAGCAGAGGGGTTCCAGCCCTTGGGGTATCTCCGTGGCCTGAAACCATTCTTAGCCTCAAATTCCCAAAACAGTGCTACCCTTAGTTTTCCCAGCCTCAACCGGCATCATTCCTAGCTCTCCCTTTCAGGCCCCTTTCCCAGCATCCTGCTGACAACAGGAGCAGCTTGTAGTGTGGACAAGCACTGACATCACGGAATGATAAGCATGGCACAAAACCTAATTAAAATCCAATTCCAGGCCAGACAGACGTGTTACATTCATGCACAATTACAGTCCCCATCATTTATCTTTCCTGGGAGAGATTCATCAGCAGTGCCGGAGCACACATCACCGGGGTGGAACCGCGTCTCGTCAGCTGCCCTCGGGTACACGGGGGGCAGTGGGCCCAGGGTGCCACAGTGAGGGTCTTGGGATGGAGGTGTCGGGATGGGGATCTCAGGATGGGGTTTCTGGAGGGGGTCCCACAGCGGGGTCTCACGATGCCGGTTCACGGTGCGGTCTCACAGGGGGAGTTTCCGCGCCGACCTTCTCAAGATGGCGGCGCCCTTCTCGTGATGGCGGCTCCTCGGAGCCGGTCACGTGACGCAGGGCGGGCGGGGAATTCCGGCACGTGCTGAGCGCGCTCACGTGACCAGGAGCAGGC
>NW_008246055.1:860547-864299 GCF_000691975.1 Corvus brachyrhynchos
CTTCCCCCTGTGCATCGGCTGCTGGCCCTCGCCCCACCGCGCTCCCATGTCCCGTGTCCCCTCTGACAGCTTTCGGAGGGAGATGGGGCGGGTGTGGTGTACCGTCCCTCTTGTTTTGCCTCTTCTGCCAGCCCCCTGTCCTTTTGGCCACCTTTGAGGGGCAGCGTGTGAAAATCCCATTCCCGTGAGTTTTGTAGAGCCAGAGCCAGGCAGAGAGGTCTGCCCACTGTGTCCCAGCTGCAAGAGCAGCTGTGCTCTGGCAGACATCGCAGAGCCCGTGGCAGGAGGTGCCGGTGGGATCCACTCTGCCCAAATCACTGTCACTGGGGCACAGCCACCTGCTCCACGTGCTGCAGATGGCACCAGAGCTTGGTGTGTGTGATTGTCCCTCCAGGGAGGACCTGTGGGTGCGAGAGGGGAAGATCCTCAACCCAGAGAAACTCTTCTTTGACGAGAAGGGCTCTGCTGATGTCCAGCTGGACTGCAAAGACAGCATCATCGCCCCGGGCTTCATTGATGTCCAGATCAATGGTACAGTGAAGCTACACGCACTCACGGACTGGGGGCGTCCCGGGTTTGTCCATCCCTGACCCCCAGCCCCATGCTGGGCGTCCTGCCCATGGCCACATTTCAGCTGCTCAAGGGAGGTATGAGTCACCCAACTAATGGCAGAGAGCACTTTTGCCTGTGGTTGCTGCTGTTGTGTAAGTGATCCCCTTTGGCCAGGTGAGGGTTTCCTCTGAACTCGTTTTTATCTCTATTTTGTCCTGCGCCTGCACTAGCAGGATGCCTGCCCTACCCTTTCCAGGACATGGGAGGAGAGGGCAAGACCTCCCAAAGGAACAAACATTAACTGCAAAAGCTCTCTTCAGAAGGAAAGGGCTTGTTCTATGGTAGTTAAAGTTGGAAGTCTGATCCCTTTTCAGCTGGGAATCCTCACATTTTACCCTGCATCAAAATAAAAAGGTTGTGCTTGCAAAACGCTGGGATGCTGTGGGGAAGAGCATTTCAGGGGGGCAGCGATGGTGAGATTTGTACTTATGGAACCTTGGAATGTAGGACAGAAGTGGTGGTGGAGCCCTCTGTGTCAGAGCCCTACAAATGGAACAACTCCCTCCAGTCACACAAAATCTCTCTTCAGTGTTTCTGGGTGGGACACATCCACTGGGCAGGCTGTAGTTTCACCTCTGTTTTGTTTGTGGTGCAGGAGGCTTCGGGGTGGACTTCTCTCTGGCTACGGATGACTTCAAATCAGGTATTGACCTGGTCAGTCAGAAAATTCTCTCCCATGGAGTGACCTCTTTCTGTCCCACCCTGGTGACCTCTCCTCCATCCGTGTACCACCAGGTAAGGGGCCTTCTCCCTTCCCATCTGCAGGGTGATCAGGGACTGAGGTTGGTATCAGGAGGTGGATGGGCCAAGACTGGGATAACTGCCAGGGCAGAAAAGCTGTGGACATGAGGAGCTGGACTCTACCCTGGGTTTCTCGCCCTCAGCCTTTAGAATGCTGAGACAGCCATGTCTCCCAGGCAAGCTCTGCACACCAAGGCTTGGAGACAGCTTTTCCTTTGTGGGCTGCGATGGTCCCAAGTGGTCCGGCTACAAATCTCCCTGCGGACCTGACCTTTGGGTCTGATTTGGCAGGCTGGGGGCTGTGTCTGGAGTGCCATGTCTGACAAACCCCTTTCTCTAGGTTCTCCCTCAGATCAGTGTAAGAAACGGTGGAGCCCATGGAGCAGGAATCCTGGGTAAGTGGATTCATCCCTCTGTGGTGCTACTCTAGGTGGGCAATTATCTTGTTCACAGTTGAGGTGAAAGAAGTTACAGAGCACAAATAGGGGCTGGAGCTCTCGGTGGGAGGGATGCACAGGTGGGCACAGACCCACACCATGGAGCAGGAATCCTGGGTAAGTGGATTCATCCCTCTGTGGTGCTACTCTAGGTGGGCAATTATCTTGTTCACAGTTGAGGTGAAAGAAGTTACAGAGCACAAATAGGGGCTGGAGCTCTCGGTGGGAGGGATGCACAGGTGGGCACAGACCCACAGGCCTGGCCTTTGCTGTGTTCTCTGTCATCATACACACACCTCTTCAGCCCCTTTGGGCCCCCTGGAGCAATGGCAGTGGGGTGGCTTGGCCAGTGGCCAGCACTGCATCTCTGCCTGTGCTGAGCCCACAGTTACCTGAGCCATGTGTTTTGCTGCAGAAAAATGGCAAGAGTGCAACTGGAGCAGAGTAGACAGAGCAGGTTTATTGGTCCTTGGTAGGGGGAGGAAGGGTCATGGTTCTTTGTTCCTGTTTGGACAGGAGCCCACCTGGAAGGGCCGTTCATCAGCAAGGAGAAGAAGGGTGCTCACCCAGAGCACTGCCTCCGCACCTTTGAGGCAGGTGCCTTCCAGGACCTGCTTGCCACCTATGGCTCCCTGGACTGTGTCCAGATAGTCACCCTGGCCCCTGAGATGAGGAGGAGCAGTGAGGTGATCCAGGAGCTCACCAAGCGGGGCATCTGCGTCTCCCTGGGTAAGGGCAGGGGCACCCCGGGCTTAGGGGGGCTCCAGCAGCCCCTCCCTTGGGGCTGTGGCCTCTTTATGCGACAGCTGAAATAATTTTCCAAAGGTTACTGTTGGTTTGATAACTCTGTTTTTCAACCACAAGTGCTGTAGGAACCTCTCACTCCAACATCTGGCTGGCCTCTGACTTAAAACTGGCTGTGTTTTTCTTTTCCTTTGCTTCACAAACTCTTCTTTGTCTCAGATCATTGAAGAAGTCGGGTTTTTTTTTTAAGGGGGTGGAGGGGAAGTTATTCAGGGTGAAATTAAACCTCAGGTGAGAAGGGCATTCATACAAGAGATAGCAGACTATCTCTTATGCCACAGCCACATAAAGAACTCCAGAAAGGCAAGGTTAGCCCACAGAGCTGCTGTCCTGTTGGGGAAACAGAATTTTCTTTCTGGATAGTTTAATTCCCATATTCTTTCCTGGCACAATCCCCACTGTTGTGAGGGTATCCCCTGATATCTCTCTAAAAAACTTTTAAGTATCTGAGGCCAGCAGAAAGGTGTGTCACTGGACCTCAAACCCAGCCTGAAGGCAACGTGCTGTGAGCAAGGCAGCATTTGTGACAGCTGTGATGTGAACACTGAAGGAGTTCAGGTGAAACACCCACCGTCAGAGTCCCCCCAGGTCATGGCCAGACACATCTGTGTTGAGGTTGCCCCTCAGACCTCAGGCCAGGGTGGGCCTTAGAGCATAATCCAGTGATGGAGTGTCTTTACTCCTGTAAGGAAATCAGTGATGGGCAGAGGAATCAGGCGTTGCTCTCTGTTCCCAGGTCACTCAGTGGCCAATCTGTCCCAGGCTGAGGAGGCTGTGCAGCACGGAGCAACCTTCATCACTCACCTCTTCAATGCCATGCTGCCGGTGAGTCCCCAGAGGCACCTGCCCTGCTCCAGGGCTGCTTTTGGGCTTTCTGTCCCTCCCCCCTTGGGTCTGTGTCCTCCCCAGCTGGTTTCACACTATGCTTTGCAATGAGGTTTTGGCACTGAACCTCTGGCTTCACATTCCTACTGCTGGATCTGAAAGAGAGTCAAGGCTGTAGCAGACTCTTGAAATTCATCCCTGAGAAGGACTAGGAAGTGTTGGTGGATGAGAGCTGGACGTGCCCTGGCTGTGTGCTCCCAGACTTCCTCCTGTGTGTGGGCAGCAGGGGGGGGGGGGGGTTCTGCCCCCTCAGGTGAGCCGCCACCTGCCGAG
>NW_008246055.1:864725-871278 GCF_000691975.1 Corvus brachyrhynchos
AAGGTGTCCCTGCCCATGGCAGGGGTTGGAACAAGACAAGCTTTATGGTCCCTTCCAACTCAAACCATCCTGTGATTCTGTGATTCAAGGCAATGCCCAGGTTTGCCTGGTAAAGCTGCCAGGCACTGTGTGATAGAGATGACAGCTGCATCCCCTGAGGGGAAGAGTCTCAGCCAGTGCGTCCTGGTGATCCTCCACAGCTTGTCCCCTCTCTCCCCTCGAGCAGTTCCACCATCGTGACCCTGGCATTGTGGGGCTGCTGAAACCACCTTGCCCCTCAGGCCTGGCCTTTGCTGTGTTCTCTGTCATCATACACACACCTCTTCAGCCCCTTTGGGCCCCCTGGAGCAATGGCAGTGGGGTGGCTTGGCCAGTGGCCAGCACTGCATCTCTGCCTGTGCTGAGCCCACAGTTACCTGAGCCATGTGTTTTGCTGCAGAAAAATGGCAAGAGTGCAACTGGAGCAGAGTAGACAGAGCAGGTTTATTGGTCCTTGGTAGGGGGAGGAAGGGTCATGGTTCTTTGTTCCTGTTTGGACAGGAGCCCACCTGGAAGGGCCGTTCATCAGCAAGGAGAAGAAGGGTGCTCACCCAGAGCACTGCCTCCGCACCTTTGAGGCAGGTGCCTTCCAGGACCTGCTTGCCACCTATGGCTCCCTGGACTGTGTCCAGATAGTCACCCTGGCCCCTGAGATGAGGAGGAGCAGTGAGGTGATCCAGGAGCTCACCAAGCGGGGCATCTGCGTCTCCCTGGGTAAGGGCAGGGGCACCCCGGGCTTAGGGGGGCTCCAGCAGCCCCTCCCTTGGGGCTGTGGCATCTCTAACAGTCTCTCGGTGCAACTGGACGGGGTGGGATTCTCTTCAGCCTGGCCGGTGTGGAGATGACAGACCTGTCACAAAGGGGGACCTCACTTGATGCCATCAATCTGTCATGGCAAGGGCCGAAGTTTGTATTGACTGAGGAGCCTCTGCAGTAAACACAAGGTGCTGTTCTAACACAGGGAAGAGTAGCAGTCTTACTCGGAGGTTTGATGATGTGGAAGGGTTCAAACTCTGAAGTTCCACTGCTTTAGGTCTTATGCGACAGCTGAAATAATTTTCCAAAGGTTACTGTTGGTTTGATAACTCTGTTTTTCAACCACAAGTGCTGTAGGAACCTCTCACTCCAACATCTGGCTGGCCTCTGACTTAAAACTGGCTGTGTTTTTCTTTTCCTTTGCTTCACAAACTCTTCTTTGTCTCAGATCATTGAAGAAGTCGGGTTTTTTTTTTAAGGGGGTGGAGGGGAAGTTATTCAGGGTGAAATTAAACCTCAGGTGAGAAGGGCATTCATACAAGAGATAGCAGACTATCTCTTATGCCACAGCCACATAAAGAACTCCAGAAAGGCAAGGTTAGCCCACAGAGCTGCTGTCCTGTTGGGGAAACAGAATTTTCTTTCTGGATAGTTTAATTCCCATATTCTTTCCTGGCACAATCCCCACTGTTGTGAGGGTATCCCCTGATATCTCTCTAAAAAACTTTTAAGTATCTGAGGCCAGCAGAAAGGTGTGTCACTGGACCTCAAACCCAGCCTGAAGGCAACGTGCTGTGAGCAAGGCAGCATTTGTGACAGCTGTGATGTGAACACTGAAGGAGTTCAGGTGAAACACCCACCGTCAGAGTCCCCCCAGGTCATGGCCAGACACATCTGTGTTGAGGTTGCCCCTCAGACCTCAGGCCAGGGTGGGCCTTAGAGCATAATCCAGTGATGGAGTGTCTTTACTCCTGTAAGGAAATCAGTGATGGGCAGAGGAATCAGGCGTTGCTCTCTGTTCCCAGGTCACTCAGTGGCCAATCTGTCCCAGGCTGAGGAGGCTGTGCAGCACGGAGCAACCTTCATCACTCACCTCTTCAATGCCATGCTGCCGGTGAGTCCCCAGAGGCACCTGCCCTGCTCCAGGGCTGCTTTTGGGCTTTCTGTCCCTCCCCCCTTGGGTCTGTGTCCTCCCCAGCTGGTTTCACACTATGCTTTGCAATGAGGTTTTGGCACTGAACCTCTGGCTTCACATTCCTACTGCTGGATCTGAAAGAGAGTCAAGGCTGTAGCAGACTCTTGAAATTCATCCCTGAGAAGGACTAGGAAGTGTTGGTGGATGAGAGCTGGACGTGCCCTGGCTGTGTGCTCCCAGACTTCCTCCTGTGTGTGGGCAGCAGGGGTGGGGGGGGATTCTGCCCCCTCAGGTGAGACCCCACCTGCAGAGCTGCCCCAGCCCTGGGATCCAACAGCACAGGGACGTGGAGCTGTTGGAGAGAGTCCAGAGGAGGCCATGGAGGAGAGCCCCCAAGGGCTGGAGCCCCTCTGCTCTGCAGCCAGGCTGGGAGAGCTGGGGGTGTTCACCTGGAGAGGAGAAGGCTCCAGGGACACCTCAGAGCCCCTTGCAGGGCCTAAAGGGGCTCCAGGAGAGCTGGAGAGGGACTGGGGACAAGGGCCTGAAGTGGCAGGACATTCTTCCTTGTCTTCCCACTGCTAGAGGGCAGGGATGGATGGGATATTGGGAAGGAATTCTTGACTGTGAGGGTGGGGAGGCCCTGGCACAGGGTGCCCAGAAAAGCTGTGGCTGCCCCATCCCTGGAAGCATTCGAGGTCAGGTTGGCTGGGGCTTGGAGCAACCTGCGATAGTGGAAGGTGTCCCTGCCCATGGCAGGGGTTGGAACAAGACAAGCTTTATGGTCCCTTCCAACTCAAACCATCCTGTGATTCTGTGCCCACCCCAAAGGTGAGCAGTCCCCCCAGTGTCACCAGCCACTCTGAGCACTGCACCATCTCCCACAAGACATTCGTGCTGCCGTTGCTGCCTGGAAGGTCACAGCCACGTGTGCTGATCCCTCAGTCTTCCTGCTTTGGAGACACATGGTCCCTCTCCAGGGGGGGCAAGAGGGCACAGTGCTTGGAGCTGCAGCAAAATCAGCTGCAAAGTTGACAGGGCCCCTTTCCTTGTGTTCCACAGGCCTGGTGCTGGTGACAGATGCAATTGCTGGCATGGGGCTGGCACCGGGTCGGCACACGCTGGGTCAGCAGGTGGTGGAGATCGATGGGCTGAACACCTACATTGCAGGTAAGTGCTGTCCCTCTTGGTGAAGAGCTGGGGACACTGCTGCCACTGGCACCATTCCTGAGGAGCTGAGCACACCCTGCTGTCCCTGGGAGTGTGTGGCAGCATTTGTACCACCCTTTTGGGTTTTGATGCCTGAAGGATCTGCAGTGACTTGGCCTTGGGGAGAATGAAGCTCCTGGTAAAGAGGAGAAGTGTACCACCCTTATGGAGGAATCTGTCCAGTTGTAGCTGTCTGCAACACCTTTGAAAGCCTCATTACCCAGTGTCAAGGGTGCCAGAGGTTCAGGGGATCAGTAAGGACAGAGAAATCTTAAGAAATATTTATTGTCCCTTGTCTTTATTATAACACTACCACTTCTTGCTAGCTCCCTTGCTTGAAACTCCCTAAGTTTCAAATTCCCGAGTAGGTGAAGACTGGGAAGGTATTTCAGAGAAGGATCATTCCTTTCTCCATTCCCTTCCTCTGGCAGCAGATGCCTGCATTGTGAGCTGGTTTCACCCAGTCCAGCTGGTCTGATGGTGAAGCTAGAGGTAACACCCAGGTTCCTGTGCCCCAGCAGGAAGTGGCTGCAGGCCCTTCAGCTTGCTCCTCCTGCCACCCAGGATTTCTGCACTTCTGGTCCCATCATGCTTCCCTAGTGCCCTGCTTCTTGCTGTGAGCTGTGGGTGCTGCTCAGTGCCATCCTGTTTCTCTCCCAGGCACAAAGACCCTCAGTGGCAGCGTGGCAACCATGGACACGTGTGTGCGACACTTCCAAGAAGCCACAGGTAAGAGAGCCTTGTCCACAAGCTGCTGCTCCCTGCGTTGACATGGGAGGAAGTCTTGCTTTTGCCAGCTGTGTCCATTCCACCAGGAACGTTCCCACTCACCTGAGACATGACAAGGGCTGGGATCAGTGCCCTCAGATGAGCCCCTTTTTGAGGGGAAGTTTCATTTTAACCCATAGAACTAATGAGAGGTCAACTCTCCTGCTTCTTCCTCACAAAAGTGAATGATTTTCCCCTCTCCATACTGTAAGTGTTCAGTTTTCCTATGCCTGCTCTCTTCTGCAGGGGTATTTCCCTTCCCAGCTCCAGCTGGCTGTGCTGAGGGTGTTCCAGCTTGGGTCTGTCAACTGCCTGGTTGACAGTTGCCTTGTCCAGGGGGATTTGGGCTGCTCTGGCAAGGGGGCTGGGGCTGCCCTAACGTCTCCCCAATTCTCTGTCCAAGGGTGTTCGGTAGAGACCGCGTTGGAGGCGGCGTCTCTGCATCCCGCTCAGCTCCTGGGGATTGAACATAAAAAGGGGACACTGAATTATGACTCCGATGCAGGTACTGGTATAGGCACAGCACGTACTGGTATGGAGACAATGGTGTCAGGGCTCACGAGTGCTGGAGCAAAGCAGGGGCTGCTGTAAGCACATGCTCATCCGCTCTTTCAGTGGGAGTTGCGGGGAGACATGCTACACCTGGGATTTGCTCTGGTCTTTTGCTCCAGTGGTTTTTCCCTTGGATGCTGGAGTGTTTGGGAAACCCTTTGGAGTGCCCCCCACATCTCAGCTGAGCAGAAAGCAGAGCTGTCATTGCCAGGATTGCACTGCAGTGCCATCCTGGGGTGGAGAGAAGCCCTTCCCCACTGAGCTCAGCCCTCCCCAGCCAGCCCCAGCAGTTCCCTCCTGACAGCTGCTTTCTTTCTCTCTTGTCCAACACAGATTTCCTAATGCTGAATGACAACCTGTATGTGCAAGCCACGTACATCGCCGGCGAGGAAGTCTGGCGACAGGATGCGTCAGGCATGTGACGCTGGGCTGTCCCAGTGCCCTCCAAGGCTCCCTGGCACTGTGGTTGGCAGCTCTGGCAACCACCCCCCTTCTCTCTTTTGATTTATTTTTTCCCAATTCCTTCCTGCAGCTCCCTCAAAGGAGCCTCATACCAAAGAGCTGCATTTTCCAGCTTCCAGTTACAGCCATGCCTGCCACGAATTTGTTGGTGCTCAGTTGGTGGCATGGGGAGAGAAGGCAGCTCTCGCTGGCAAGGAATGCCAGTCCTGGAGTGACCTATGGGACTGCACAGCTGTCCTGCCCCCAGACAGGTGCTCCTGTTGCCATCTGACAGCAGTGTGGAACTGTCCCAGCCTTTGCACGGTTTATACAGCACACACTAACCTGCTCTGCACCCAAGGCAGGCTCAAGCCATTCCCATTCCTCTGCCTGCTCTTTGCTTCGCTCCTGGGCAGCCATGACTTGTTAGACATCAGCTTCCACCAGCTCAGCTCACAGCTCTTCCCGTGACAAGGTTTCTGTTGTGTCAGCAGAAGCTGAGGATCACATCTGGATCTCCTGACAGCCCTTCTGTCGTGTGTCCTCAGCGCAAGGCTGCCACAGCTCGCTGACTCGGTGCCGCTGTGGGGCTGTATCCTCAGGGCAGAGATCAAACCCAGGAATACCAAGGCATTGCTGGTCCTTTGTGCCTTTTCCCTGCATGGCCATTGAGTCCACAGAGCTGGAGACATGGACAGCATCCTGCCACAGAAAACAATGTTCCTTTCACTCCTTGCTCTGTCTGGATGGGTTCTGCAGGCTCTGTGCCAGCCATACCAAGAAGAGCCTTTGCATCACCTGATGGGTTTGTGCATTCCTCAGGCCACGGATGGGGAGCTTTTGCTTTAGGGGATGCATCCAGACTGGTGGTGACAGGCTCGCGAGCCCTCAGTCCAGCTCAGGCACTGAGGGAGAGGAAAATTGCGGTGGGATACTGGCCTGTCAAGACAGATACGATGGCTCATTATTTTGTGCTCATTATCTTCTCCAATACTTGACTGTCAGCTTTTTTCCTGACACTTGGACTATTGAATGCAAGGACTGATGCCAATTTTGACCCTACTCAACCACTCCGAATAAACCTCGAAATAAATCTCAAGACAACCTTGGATAAGGCTCAAACCACTGAGGTGGTTTTTGTAATGAGGGGAGGGCTTGGACAATGGCTAAGTCTCAGCAAGGGTGGAGATTGTAAGGCAGACAGAAGTCTGGCTAGGATTGGCAGAAGTGTGCCGATTTGTCCAGTACCATTTTATAATCTTTAGCAGCAACATTTGGAAGTGCTTTCCCAGCACTTTAGAGCTCTTCTGGAATCACTGTCAGCCTTGGAGAATTTCTAACATCAGCTGCCAGTGTCAAGAGAAATTATAACCTCCACGGTTTGAAGCGTTTGAGAGACACAAACCCCGTGCTGTGACGCGCTGTGCTGCTGCAGGACTGACCTCATGGGGATCTTCTGGCTGCTGTTGGAAACAATCCAAGGGGGAAAAATGCCTGTGAAACAAGGTGTCTAACTTTTTACTTACGAAATTAAATAATCAAAAGGAAATCTAATACAGAAATGGGCTTAGCCAGTACCTGTAGGTGTGTATTTACCTTTCTCGCCTGCCCGCGGTGCTGCGTGCTGGCATGGCCCGCGTCAGGCTGGCCCGTGAG
>NW_008246055.1:871638-877608 GCF_000691975.1 Corvus brachyrhynchos
CCGGGCTGTTGTTTTCCTGCTATCCGTCGCGGGGAGCCCGGCATGGAGCGGGTAAGGCTCTGCTGGCTCTGCTGCTCGGCCCGCGCCGAGCCCTCGCACCGCGCCGGGCCCAGCTCCCGCAGGTTGTCCTTAAAGGCCTTCCCAGCGCCGGTGCCGTTCCCAATCCCTGCTCATCTCCTTATCCTGAATATTCTTTTCGTTCCCAGTGTTTTAGTGGGCCTTGTCCCCAGGCGGGCTGCAAACCTTAACTTCCACCTGCTTAGTAGGAGGCAGCCAGCGTAGAAGTACAGCACGTGGGGTCTCAAGGGCTTGTGTTTAGCCTAAAGATAAATTCTGTGTGTTACCAGAGCTGTGCTAAAGGGAAATGTCCTGCTATGGACACATTATGCCATTGCCTAAGCTTCAGGAAAAAAATGAGAAATCTTTTCATTTGGGGCCTTATAAAGGGGCAGGTGGAGAAACAGATGAAAAAAATATCTGCGGGAAGTCCTGGCTTGCCGGGAGTGGTGGGGTTTCCTGCTAGTAAGAGCTGTAGTTTTTATAATGCAGAGGGCTCATTTGGTGCTCTCCACGCAGGACATGTGTCCCTGTGCTGTGCTGATTTATGGTATAAATGAGCTGTTACACAGCAGGCATCCAGTGTAAAGCCAGGTCTGATCTCCTGGGAGAGGGGAGAAAGCCTCAGAAAATTCAGTTTTTGAATCAGTTTTGGAGGTGAGAGATTCGTGCTTCTAAACATTCTGTCTTCCCCACACGATGTCCAAGGCTCCCCAAGGTGTGTTCCAGGAGCAGCTGGAGTGGTGCATTTTGCAACTGGAGGCAGATCTCCATCTCACTCCACACCCCGAACGAGGTATGTTTCTCTTTCCCAGCCCACATCCCCCATATTCTGGCCTTGGGTGTCATTTAGCAGATCTGGGTGTTTTCCTGTTTCTTCTCTCCTTTATGTTCCTTGTTCTTGTGTTATTTGGGATTTGTTCTAAACACAAAACAATATAAAGCATTGGGCTTTAAGGACTGTGTTTCTGGAAGCAGTTTCATCTTTCATTCATTTAGTGTTTGTTCTCCCTGTTTTCTGTATTCTTTGTTGTGTTCTTATTTTCCCATATAGTGGCTCGTTTGGTTCTGCTACAGCTCTGCCTTTGCTTTCCTTCTTAGGGAAATACTGTGCCAGGGCGTCTGGCCCTTAAACACCGGTAGGTTTATTTTTGTGAAGCTTGTTCCAGGGAAAAATTACATGGAAGATAAAGTTCTATAAGGTCATAGTTTGATCTCATCAGTCCAATTTGTAGAGCTGCAGACCAATGTCCTGCTCCAGGTCAGTACTTAACCTCTGGAGAGGGCTGTGAACCCTGTGTAAGATGCTCAGGTGAGTGTTTGCTGGTGCACCTGAGCATGGAGCAGTGACTGATAGGTGCCCACACCCTGTGCTTGAGCATCAGGCTCCAAGAAGAATTAAGGCTGAGAGGGTTGGGATTATTCAGCCTGGAGAGGAGAAGGCTCTGGGGAGACCTTAGGGCCCCTTCCAGGGCCTAAAGGGGCTGCAGGAGAGCTGGAGAGGGACTGGGGACAAGGGATGGAGGGACAGGACAAGGGGGAATGGCTTCCCCCTGCCAGAGATTATGCTTAGATCAGATATTAGGAAAGAATTCCTGGCTGTGAGGGTGGGCAGGCCCTGGCACAGGGTGCCCAGAGAAGCTGTGGCTGCTCCTGGATCCCTGGCAGTGCCCAAGGCCAGGCTGGACACTGGGGCTTGGAGCAGCCTGGGCCAGTGGAAGGTGTCCCTGCCCATGGCAGGGGTGGATGAGCTTTGAAGTTTCTACCAAAACTATTCTGTGATGAGACCATTTTGTTACAGCTGTGTCCTGTGCCAGTCCCATGCCCAGCAGCAGGAAAAGCAGCTCCTGGAGGGGAGGCAGGAGCTGAGCACAGGAATGAGGCAGCAGAAGCAGTGGCCTGGCCAGAAAAGGACCCCTTTGCACAGTATGTGAGCCAGGAGAGCTGAGCAGTGCTGTTGATGGTACCCAGGCTCTGCCTGGAGTCCCAGTCGCTGGAGAAGTCTGGTAAGGAGGCAGATCCAAGCTCTAGCCAGGAATCCAGGGTCTGGATCAATGAGTTACTTGGCTGTAGCACTGTATGCATGGGATCCTTGGCTCAGAGTAACTCCCAGGGGAGGGAGGAGAGCAGCTCCCAGGAGCTTTCTTTAGCTCTTGCTGCGTAGCAGGCCTGGCTTGCAGCCAGCCAAACCCTTTGAAATAAGGGTACATGTGCTCAGGACCCTGACACCCAGATGCTGTGATGATACTTCCCACTTCTGTCCCACCATGGTCTGGGGTGCATCGGGTCCAGCATCACTGGCCGGGACAGGGAGGGAATTGTCCCGATCTGCTCTACCCTGGGGCAGCCTCACCTCGAGTGCTGGGGGCACTTTGGGGCACCACAATATCAGAAGGATCTAAAACTTAGAGAGTGTCCAAGGGGAGGGGCACAAGGATGGGGAAGGGTTTGGAGGGGAAGCCATAGGAGGAACAGCTGAGGGCACTTGGTTTTTCAGCTGGAGGAGATGGAGCACGGAGCTCACCGGGGCTGCAGCTCCTCCCAAGGGGCAGTGGGGGGGCAGCTCTGATCTCAGCTCTCTGTGACCAGGGACAGGACCTGAATGGCTGGAGCTGTGTTAGGGGACTACTAGATGGATGTTAGGGAAAGGTTCTTTCCCCAGAGGGTGGTCAGGCGCTGCAGCCAGGAGAGGTGGGGTGTGCCCATTCCACAGTACTACTCTCCAGTTGTTCTGTGGCTTAAAATATGTGAGACAAATACTACAAGACTATATCTAGGATTTCCAAATGGAGGTCTTGGGGACCACTGTCACAGAACAACTCTGTTTTTTAGAGGATTTGCTCTAGCACAAAAACTTTGGATTTCTGTTGTGGTCAGGCTGGTTTGTAAGAGTCAAGCAAGAGTCCTGCTTTTCAGGGTATGCTCTCTACTCAGAGTTTTTTCCAGTTTTCCAGAGAAGAGACACTGAGCTAGGTTCTGGGATTTCTTTGCCTTGAGGGAAGAGTTGCTAAGCACTCTGTACCTTCTATGCCATTAGCAGTGCACTTACTGCAGTGTAAGAGTCTGACTGTATGTAATAAGCAGTTAAGATTTTTTTTTTCCCTCTCTAGGAACATCTCACAATATTTGAGCTTCTAGAAGCACTTGGAGTTCCCTTTCAGTTGAATGCTAGTTATGGATTAGTCAGAGGTGGTATGAACACAGAGCACATTCAGAGAAGACTCAGTCATCAGCATCCCACAGTGTAGATTTTAAGGCCCACCATAAACTGTTTCTTGTCTCTCTTGGTGTTTTCTGAGAGCAGCAGAAGAGACCCAACACATTCTCAAGGTCCTGCGCTGCCCTGAGACTCCTCTTGCTGAGAAGCAACAAGTGCTAAGCAATGTGTTTGGGGATTGTCGTCTCAAGATGGATGAGGGTCAGAGGAGCATAAAGAAAGGTGAGCTTGAGCTGTCCCTCGGGGGATGGTGAGATTTAGTTCTTTTCTGTAGATTTCTTAGGTTGCAGCATTAGATTGAGTCACCTCTCTGGGCAGTGCCTTACAGTGGAAGCTGAAGTGGCACCTCCACAAGAGGAAACTGGTGTATTGAGAACACCAGCATTGAAGCAATATTCTTTCTCTTTTCTAGACATGAAACCTGATGTTGTGGAAGTACAGCCAAGCAAGGGGCAGGCTGCAGATGGTGTGAAACAGTTTGACCCAACCCCTGAGGCAAGGCCAGAGTTGTTCACATCATCTGGCAGCAGCTTCCGATTTGATTTCATACTTTCTGAGACCAACCCAGAAGCTGACCCTGGTGACAGTGGTGCTGAGCAGGTACAGAACAATGTCAGAGCCACCAAGCAGGAGAACTGCAGTGCAGCCTTGAGGTTTGCTGCTTCTCGACAAGAACCCAAGTTTGCTTTCAACTTTGCCATCCCAGATGAAGACTGTCCTCAGCTTCAGTTACTTCCAGCAAGCCAACATACAGAGCACACAGCAGATCCTCCACTGCCTGCTGAATCAGCAGCTCTGCCACAGGCTGCAGCCTTGCAGAAGCCTGAGGTGACTCAAGTGTCAGGGAATGTACCCAAAGAGGATAGAAGCCATGTCACATCAAAGATCCCCCAAACAGAGACAGCCCCTCCAGATGAGGCAGTGACAGAGAAATCAACAGGAGGTGGAGCTGCCCAGAAGAAGAAAAAGAAGAAACAAAAACCACCTGTCAGTAAAAAGAAAACAGAAGAAACTGAGACCGGCAGGAAGGCAAAGGCAGAAGCTAACAGCTGTCAAAATACGGATACTTCCCATCAGGATGAGAAGACCTCTCAGGTAGTTAAATACTGATGGGATCTCATAGTTTATAAACCCTTGAGCTAGAGACACTTTATCTCTTTGCACAGATGAACAATTAGCAAACTGTCCCGAGATGGAAGCTGGAAGACCACGGTTGCTGCTTACCTGTTCCAGCAGCTGTTTGCTTTCTCTGCTACACAGCTGAGGAACCTGACCAGTGCAAAGGAAGTTAATGGTCCTTCAGATTTGTGCAGAAACATTTCATGTTTAGGCTTGTGACAGCTAATCCTGGGGAGCTGGATGCCATGTTTTCTTAAGAAAATAAAAATAGGAAATGGAGGTAGGAGGTGCCAAGCTGGTGCCTGTGGGTGCTGAGCCAGGCCTTGTAGCTCTGATGTGCTTTGCTGCAGGATGAATTGCTTTTGTAGTGCAAGGAGCAAAGCCGAGGCGCAGAGCTGCCACCTGGTGTAGCCAAGGGCCTGTGGTAAGGCTCAAGGGTGCTTCTGAGAAGGTTCCTCTGTAGGGCATGACCCAGAAATCAACTGAAGTTGCAAGTTATGTGTAAACACAACATTAAGGCACACCCTGAGGTTTTCTGTTCTGCTGAGGTCCAGGTCTTCATTTTATTTTACTTTCCAGCACTGATGTAGATACTATTAACAAACAGTGCCAGCTGATCAATGCTGTAATACAAGATTGCACAAAACCTTCTTTTCCTTAATATTCTACAAGGAAATTGCACTGAGTGTTCCCCTGCCTCTGGAACATTCCGTCCAAAGGTCTCCTTCACCTCCAGTCCTACCAATAAATGCTGCTGAGCACCAGAGACATGGGAAGAGTTGAAGGTCAGGTAAAGCCCTTGCAGTCCTTTGGAAGGACACTGTTGTAGGTGAAAGGAGACAGCGTGAGGGTGTCTGTATTTACATGTACATAGCAGTTAAGAATTGCTTCAGTCCCAGGGTGCAGCCCTGTTTCCCTCTCCCACTGCTGAGTTAGCCAGCTGGCTTTGCACAATGGGACTTGGCTTCCTCCATCTCAGTGGGCTTCATCTCCCTTCTCCTCATACATTTCTGGTTGAGCAAGCACAGAGGAGCTGAGAAGAAAGACTCAGCTTCTGATTTTGTCCATTGTTTGCTTTTTTTGATTTTGTGCAGGTTTGGGGATAGGGTTTTTTTATTGCTAATGTTTATTTCTCCCATCTGTAAGTTTATTTGAAAGCTGAAGAGCTTTCCAGAAAACAGCACCCTCTGAATGGCAGCCCCATATTAAATCCATCTAATAGAGACAGTGAGTTGCAACTAAACGTTTGCACAGTGCTCTTAGTTTCTGATGAAAAACACCAGAGGGAAAACATCATGAAGTCTATAAAATGATCACCAGAACATGATATTTGAAATAGTGCTGACTTTATGGAGTTCCCTTTCATCCTGTGTAGCAGCTGCTGCTGTAATTTTTGGGTGACTTATTTCCTCTTGCTCACTGTGCCTCGTGTTGATTGCAGTCAGATGAGCAGCTGCGGAAAGAGGTGGACTGGTGTGTGAACCAGCTGGAACTTGGCTTGAAGACACAGAAACCCACTCCAAAGCAAGGTAAGCATTGAAGAAGAGCTCTCTCCTGGGGGAAGCATTGGCAGGAAT
>NW_008246055.1:877634-901570 GCF_000691975.1 Corvus brachyrhynchos
TGTGTTGTTTCTCCTTTGCTGCAGCTGAGGAGGCTCTCAGGGCAATCAGGACACTGCGCAGTGACAAGGCTCCACTGGTGAAGAAGCGTCAGCTCATGAGAGCCATGTTTGGAGACTACAGAAAGAAGATGCAGGAGGAGCTGTGCAGGGAGCTGAAGCTTATGGAAACAGGTAGGAGAACTTTGCATGGTGAGGAGAAGAAAGGGATTCAGTCCTGCCCTGTGCTTTGCAGACTGGGGCCTCACTATATGAGATGACTGAACGTCTCTTACAGCTTTTTTCTCCCCTCTTTAAGCTGCAAAATCTGCCAGGATCGTGGAGTTGAAGGGAAGCATCTGCAAGAAGAATGGCCAGTTTATCCGGAAGTGCTCGGGAGCTTGCAGGAAAAGCCAAGGTTCAGCACAATCCCCTTCAGAGTCCCACAGGACACTTAACACAGGCTTATTCAATTTCACAACTCCCCAAGAAGAATTTCGCTTTAATTTCTTCTAGAAAAGTCACTTAGACTGAAACCGTGCCAGGTCTCCTGTAAACTGAAGAATGGTAGAAAGATGCTGTGCAGTAGGAAATGCCATGCATGAATCTCTGGATCCTCTTCCAGGGTGCCTTATGTAGAAGTTTAAACCAGATCTGCCTGCTATGCATGTGACCCCAAAACTCAGCCTACATGGTGCTCCTCTGTGCTCACACTGGAGAGAGGCACCTTTGAAAGGGTCGCCAGTGTAGAAGGATCTGCTTTTCTTCCTGTAGAATTGACATTAACTGTAAACTCTGTCTTTTATACCATGAGATCATCCCATTCTCTTGTTGCTTTTAAATAGAGCAGAGCTTTTCTAGCAGCTGAGGTGGCAATGCATCCAGCAGGGAATGGTTTGGAATCAAGATCCAGCAGTGGATAGTTGGATGCTTCCACTCCATGAGTCTGTGTGAATGCAGCTGCTGGCGTCCAGCAAACACCAGCAGTGTTTGCCATCCCTGACATGGAGGAGCACGAGCTCAGGGCCTTTGGGGGAACGTGAGTGAGAACCGTTTTTGCTCATTCATCTCTTTCACTGACAAGTACAGCCCTAGACTAAAACTGCACATCATGATTTAATCCAGCCTAGGGATGTAAGGACAGTTGTTTCCAGGAAAACAGGGAAAATTTTTGTTGCTGAAGCCAGGTTGTGCACAGCTAGGAAGGATGTACAATCAACTCTTAAATAAAGTTTACTTTATAAGTAGCCCAGTTACAACCACCAGTGCCTCAGAGGGGAAATAAGCTGCATGCCAGCCTTGGGTGGTAGTAAAATGAACTGTCACAGCTCTTCCATTTGATTTGTATTAAATTTTGGCTTTTTGAATGTGTGTCTCCAGTCAATACTGCTTGAGTCACTGAACCCATCTCTTAAGTTCATGCAGAAAATCTTCCCCACCAAGCCTAAAAAACGCTGAAGGAAGAGAAGTGCTGCGAAAGTCCACATGTTATCAGGTGTTCCTAGGGAGCAGTGCATTCCTCCCTTTTATAGCCCAGTCAGCCTTTGTGAAAAGTGAGAATGGGAGTGCAGGCAGATTCCAGGGAGTGCTGAGAGCAGCTGAGAGATGGTGAAAAAATGTTGGCTGTGAAAGACTAAAAACCTGATCTTGGCTCTAAAAAATTAATTTTATTACTAAGCTCTGATGCAGGCAGTTGCATCTGTGAGACCTTTTTTTCTTTTTTTTTTAATAAAATCTGGGCATAAGGAGAAACTGAATCTGGGTAACATACATGATGAGGAGAAACATGGAGAAATGATTTTGTCTTCTGGAAGTCAATAGGTGAAAACTCGAAATCAAGGTCAACACATTTTAATTTTATTTGCCACAGAGCACAGCTGTTACTTTGACTGTATAGAACAACCTTAAACAGTATTTTTTTTTATTTCCAGGATTTTGCATTAAACATACAAAAGCTGTGTCCTTGTCACACTTTTCGTGTTTTCATGCCATTTACTGAGATTCAAGAGCATCTTCTACGTGACCTTGGAGCCACAGCTGTTTGCTTCCCTGGCTGATTATGCAGGAGATTTCTCGTAAATAGGTTTTTTTTCCTTGTCATGTCTCAGGTAAAGCTAGAGCTGCTAAAATGTTATAAAATCCTTGCTGTGGAGGGCTGCAGAAGTATTCTGGAAAGCATTCTTACATAATTGCCTCATGTTTATGCTGTTCATGAGGCATTCACAATTAGAATAAAGATACCAGTGGGGTGGGCGCTTGGTGTAACCCCATCCAGCAGTTATCTTCAAAGGGGTCAGAGAAAAATCCATTCTACTATGAGAACAACTCCTGTTGTTTTTCAGAGGTCTGAATAGTGCTGACCTGCAAAGCCAGTTCCTTTTTCTGTCCTTCAGTATTGGAGGGCTCACATATGTGTGTGTGGAGAGGCAAATGGTACCAGTGTGATACCTTGTGTCCCTGCGTGTCACAGGAGGTCGGTTCCACGAGTCAACCATGGACAAAGCATTTTGCCTTTTTCCGTCTACTCCCTGTTTTTATAGCCAAGGTGATGCCTCCTGAGTTTTTGACAGATGTGCCCAAGTTATTTCATTAGTGATTGTATCTTTGTGTCTGAAACTACAGCAGTCTGTACTTCACTTTTCAGCTTTGCTGTATTACATTTGTTTCAAAGGAAACAAGCAATGGTATTAGAAGTTGGAAATGCCATGGCTACTCCATCCGTCCTTTCCCCTTTAGAGGGGCCACAGTGCAGTCTTAATGATGTGGTTTTTAAAGCTGTGTGTTTTCCCCTTTTAGCATTTCTTTCTTTAGGGTTTCAGTGCTGTTCAGGGTTTCAGTGATGTCTCTTACTACAGCAGTGTCAGGTTTGGATCAGGGCTTTGCTCTACTAGTGACTGTAATACCTGTGCCTGAAGGTTTGGTCTATGCCCCAAGGCATTAATGATGTACAGCAGTGAGGGAGAAGGGAGGTATTCTGGTCTGCCTGGACATCTCTGTTCCACTGTTCTTGCTTTAAGGAGATGCATCTCAGTTTTGATACAAAATTGAGCTTAATTCTGACCTGCCTGTTTCTGCATCCTCTCCTGAGCTTTGTGCCTGGCATTTGAGTTGAGTGCCACCAGGGTGACTGGATTGGGGGTACTGTATCTCTTTGCTGACTGCCCACCTAAATGTAGGGCAGCAGTGCCAGGCCCAGGCTTGTAGGCAGCAAATTGCTTACAGGAATATCCAGCACAGCTGTGACCTCAGGAATGAACTAAAGACAAGGCAAAAGGGAATGGGAAATACCACAGTGCTTCTAGAGCAAAATTTGCTTCATAGCATCAGTCTTGGAAAACTGAAAGCTGAGGATCAGCTTCCAAAGAGAATAAGGGGATACAGGTGTCGCTTTGTTGAGACGGACATAACGTCCATCCTTGTACACACTTCATGTTCCATAACAGGAACATCTTCTCCTTGTGTCCAGAACATCTTCTTTCATTGATTTATCTTCCTGGCTCTCACTGTAGGTTTCACCATGGCTGCAAAATCTCACGAGTAAATTCTGGCTGTCTTTAGGTCTGACTCTGTGAGGCTTTCAGAGCAGCTGTCAGCCTCATCATACAGGAACACTGTAACTTGTCTCAGACCATTCACTGTAGCAAAGCAGGGGAAATGTCTCACTTTTGGGAACAAAGTGAAGAATTTTAGGGTTATTTCTGTGGCAGGGTGAGGCCAAGAATGTTTGCACTCAGAGGCAGCAGAAATCTGGGTGTGATCTCTGCTCCTTTTAGGTTTGGCACCCTCCTCTGTAAACAGATCCCCCAAGCAAAGGTTAGGAAATGCAGTCCCATTCCAGACAGACCCTTCAGGCCTTCAGGGGATGGCCCACCTGCCCCCTCACAGGCTGGCCCTGTCCTGGTGGCTGCTTGTCCCTGCTGGCATTTTGGCTGTTACCCTGGACGCTGGGCACTAATCAGACATTTTTCCAACCCCTTCTCCTGAGCTTGATCAGTAGAAATGCATTTATTGGTCCTTGGGCTGCCCATCTCTGAGTAATCAGGGGGCAGAGTGACCGAGGAACAGCCCATAAAGAATCTCCAAGGGATCCCTACAGAGTTCAGCTGGAATTACTTCCAGAGTCCTAGCAGCCACTTCTAGGGGGACTCCCAAGACCAGCAAAGACAGAAAGAAGCCAACAAATTGGTCCTACTGATCCTGTGTTTCAGGTGACTCATATTGCCTTGTCTCACTTGGATTTTTTTAGATGCTGGGGCTGTAGACTTAGCATCTAATCATTCCTAAAGGATAACACATTATCTTAATTTGGGGAGGGAAATCCTAACTTACCATTTCTTTGAATTAGAGGAAGAACTTACCACTTCAGGAAAGACATCAACTGGAACATTCTAACAGAAGGAAGGTTAAAGAGTAAGGATCATTTAACCTGCAGCTCCATAACAAAAAAAAGAGGAGACATGCTGCTATTTTAAGATCATACAGAGCTGTGACAGATGATCTTGTATCTTTCTGCTGCCTAAAATTTTTCTGCTCACTGGTTTTGGTGCTGTCATCTTTAGAACTGCTTTAGAAAATCCAGCCGTGACATCCCCAGTGGTTTGGTTCCTGGCACCAGTCCTCCTGTGCGTGGTGGCAGCTGGGGAGTTCTGACCACTGGTGGTGTTTGGTCCATTTGGCTTCTTCCTTGTGAGTACATCAATAGGCATGACCAGCTCCTGATATCTCACCTCCAAAAAGGAAGAAGTCTGGGTTGTGTATCTTTGCCTGATCTTGATTTTCATCGTGCTTGTTCTAATGAAACAAAACCCACATGTGGAAGAGGCCAGGAAGGAGAGAGAAAGCAAGCTGTCCCTGCCGTCCTCTTCTTTTTCCCCCAGTAATGTCAGCAAACAACTGGAGCATACCCAGGAAGAGCTGGAGAAGTGTCTGGAGAAGCTAAACCATGTCTTCTTTGACACACAAGCCAGAAAAAGGGATGGCCACAATGATCAGAAGTCACCACATCACAGAAGTGCTGATGTTGTGTCAGAAACTAAGGAACACTCAGGAAGGGAGGCAGGACACTCAGCATCTGTTAGGCTACACAAAAGTACAGGTAGGAGACTTAGAAAGACTGTCAGACTCAACCCGAGGTAGAGCTCCTGGCTGAGTTGGTGAATCCTGGCTGATGCCGTGAATCCTGATGAAATGCATAGTCCATGAACTTGGAGGCAGAAGAAGTGGGAGGAAGTCTTGCTCTTTTGAAGGGAATGCATTCCTATTTTTGCACTGCTTATTTCAACATTACACAGTCTTCAGAGGGAGCTCTGTGACTCGCGTGGTGTGTGTTACACGTGAAAGATGCAAATGTTGGCATTAGCATCTATGCATGTGTGTTTATCTATTATGTAAATTACTCCTTCCCTTAGAAATAGGCATCACCTCTTACTTCAAGAAATTATTGTGCAGCTCTTCAGCTGTTAAAAATCTCCCACTTTCCCCTCATACAGCAGTGTTTTGCCCATTTTCCCAGCTAAGGGTCTGGCCCAGTAGGGTACAGGAGCTCTGCAGACGTTTATCTAGAGGCCACTGCATGGTATTAAGCCATGGAATACTTCTGGAATTTTTCTTCTGTGCACAATAATCATGCACAGTGTACTCTGTAAACGTGAAAGGCACTATTGGCAACCTGCAAAATTCTCTTTGCCTTGGCCAAGGCCCTTTTTTAAGGTCTGAAACAGTGCAGGTCTTTATCTTTTTATCATTAGCCTCATTGCAATACATCAGGTTTTGCCCTTGAGATGACAGTTTTCATGGCAGCTGCATGAGGCTGTGTCACTTTATGCCAGCAGCTGTTTCTCCCACTTTCCCCCCCATACAGCAGCTGTTTCTATCTTCATTCCTGAGACATGGATCCCTTAGTGCCAGTGCCTCACTGTGTCACGGAGCACATCCTGGGTCCAGGTGGGAGCTCCAGCATGAAGCCTTCAGCATAGAGGAGACCTTGCTGTCAGTAATGGTGCCCTGCCCAAGAATCAAAAGACAGATGTGAACAGCCTTTGCAGTGAGCCAGGACACTGTAACTTCTTAAGTCTTCCAGAGCTGCCTGAGCTATCTGAGGGAATTAGTGCAGTCAGTTGAAGGCAGAGGGACAGGTACACAAAATGTGTGGCTGTTGTTAAGAGCACATGGGCAGGAAGAGTAATTCAAGTTTACTTAGTAAGTCAAATTTATTTAGCAGCCAATTTAATTTACTGAAGAAGGTGCTGTTGTATTAGATCTGCTACAGATCAAAAAGTAGCAATGATTTTTCATTATGGAAATGGATCATGTTGCAAAATAACAGTGTTAGTTATTTTTCTGCTATGGCTAAAGATGTTCCTAGAATACAGATTGGGGAGAAAAGGTGCTGTGATCACTATTTTCACACAGTTTAATGCTAGCTAGCTTCAGGGAACATTCACTTGCTTAGAAAAAGGAAGTACACTGTTTTCACACACACAATCATGGTACAGTTCAGGTTGGAAGGGCCCCCAGTGGCTCATCTGGTGCCACCTCCCTGCTCCAGCAGGGTCATCCCAGAGCACAGGGCGCAGGGCTGTGTCCAGACAGTTCTGGAATATCTCCAGTGAGGGAGACTCCACCTCCTCTCTGGATAACCCGTTCCAGTGCACAGGAAAGCTCTTCCTCATGTTCAGGTGCAACGTCCTGGGCATCAGTTTCTGCCTTTGCCTCTGGTGCCATTGCTGGGCCCCCGGAGCAGAGCCTGGGCCCTGCTTGGAGCCCTCACTGCAGACAGGGACACCCAGGGCTGAGGGCCCCTCTCAGCTGTGTCTCTTCTCCAGGCTGAACAGCCCCAGCTCCCTCAGCCTTTCCTTGGCAGGGAGATGCTCCAGTCCCTTCCTCCTCTCCGCAGCCTCCGGTGGACCTGCTCCAGGAGCTCCAACAGGGGAACTTCAGCTTTGCTTGGAATAGTGTTGGTGCCAAAACCGTTGGGAAGGTAGGTGTTGACTGCTCAGGCAAAGGCCAAGAGTTCAGGTAGTTTTGGGAGCTGTGTTTGAGTGTTGTTACTTGGGTGAAAGGTATGAGGGAGATACAGCCAAGTCAGAATGTCCAAAGGCTTTCGGCTCTCTCCCAGGTCAAGGACACTGATGCTTTTGTTCAGGGAAGGGAGAACATTCTCTTCCTTCTGAGAATTTGATTTCTCTTTGAGAGTGATGTAAGTTGTAGGGACGGGCCAAGTTAGGAACTGTGGAAGGTGAAATCATTGTCTGGCAGAGGCTTTCAGCAAAAGCCAGTCTTCTCATCCAGCCACACCAGGATCTCCTCTTCCTGTTCCTGCCCAGTTCTGCAGCAGCCTGCAGCTCTGCTGGCTCTGCTGTGCAGGAAGGAGCAATGCAAAACCAGTGATGGATGAAGAAAACACCACCATGCTGGAGCAAGGACATTCAGGAGCGATGTCTGTGGAAATGCAGACTACTGGAACTAGCATTGGCAAGAGGCAGTACTAGTTACAGATTTCGCAGAGAACACTGGAATTACTCAGTGGACTTTGGCCACAGTTGATCAATTTAGACTCCTTCAATTATCCCATTTTCCACTGGAAGGAGCTGTTCTGTTTGTCATTCATTGCACTCATCTAAGCCTTTGCCTTCCTCTAGTAGGGTAGAATCCATATTTTCCTAAGAATTCCTACTTGTTGCTATACATTATGATCTAAAAATCCTTTCTAGACTTCTCCCCATTTCCCACTTACTCCCTGTTCTTGTGGAAACTGGGCAGTCCACTCATTAGAGCCAAAACAGGAGCAAATGAATGGATTCAGAAGTGCAGGAGGGATAAGATGGGTGTCTGTCACACGCAGCAGGTGTGATAGAGCAGTAAGCTGATTATTTGGGAAATAAATGTACTCAGAGGGTTTTCTGCTTCATTAAATTTAATCAGAGTTATTTTTCAGGTTGCTTCAGAAACAAGAAATGAATGGTGGCAGATGGCAGAGAGGCGTGGGCCTCCCACATGCTGGAAAAATAGATTTCCAGCCAGTCTGCAGGTCGTGCTATGGGTGGCAGAGCACATGTGCCCATTGGGACAAGGCAAAAGGTCCTTAATGGAGCCATGGATTGAGAAACCCCACAGTGCCAGCTTTGAGCCCCACAGGAGAGGGAGGTCTGTGCAATGCCCCAGCTGAGGGGAGTCAGGAGTCTTTTCCAAAAGGTCTGTGTCCTGTCACAGCAAGGATTGGAGTTCAGAAGGAGCCTGGGGTGCCTGTCATCAGGGGCTGTGAGATACCCACTGGGTAAATCAGTGGTGGCTTGCCCAACTCTGATGGGCCTGTAATTGTGTATGCAGACTTTGAGGTCAGCCTCTGCTGGAAGTAGAGTAAGATTGCTTCATAGTCAGCAGTCTCCAGTGCTGTTCTTAACCCAAATATAGAGTCACAGAACCACAGAACAGTTTGGGTTGAAAGGGACCTTAAAGCCCATCTTGTTTCAAACTCCTGCCATGGGCAGGGACACCTTCCACTAAACCAGGTTGCTCTCAGCCCCATCCAACTTGGCCTTGAACACTTCTAGGGATGGGGTAGCCACAGCTTCTTTGAAAAGAAATCCTCATGGTGATGTGTCAGTGTCAGTACTGTTTCATGTGAGCACAGCAGAATGGACAGAGTTGTGAGGAAAAAAAGGATTATTCACCTGCACGAGGTTGACTTCTGTTGTGTAGTACTGGGCCTTCTCACTTCTCCAGGCCTGACAAGAGTAGCAAACTTTCTGCAGTGCATTCCTGGTGGATTTTGTGTGGTTTTCTTTATCCTGCAAGAGCCTCTACACCTTCAGTCCATCACCTGATTCAGTCTGCTGCTTCATCACGGGCCCTGAAAACTACCTGGATGACTAAGACGGTGATAGGATTAAATCTCTGTGGATCTCATGCTGCAGTGGTAGACACCTGAAATGACATTACCCGAGGTAGCACTGTTGGGATGTTCCTGGAATCCTCTCAGGCCCTGCCATCGCGCTGCTCTGGGAGGTCTGTGTTGCAGCTGTTGTGTTGCAAGCAGAGAGGTTTGTAGAGAGAGGATATCTGTCATTACACCTGTGCAGCTTCTCTGCCTGAAAGGTATCATTTGCTCTCAGGAAAGATCATCTCTCTGCCACATCAGTGTTTCAGGGTGCCTCTGATCTATATATAGCATGGAATCTCCTGAGCTGGAAGGGACCCACAGGGATCATCCAGTCCCACCCTGGCCCTGCACAGACCCCCCAACAACACCACCCAGGGCATCCCTGGCAGCGCTGTCCAAACGCTCCTGGAGCTCTGGCAGCCTCGGGGCTGTGCCCATTCCCTGGGGAGCCTGGGCAGTGCCCAGCACCCTCTGGGGGAAGAACCTTTCCCTGATATCCAACCTAAACCTTCCCTGGCACAGCTTCATGCCTGTAGTCTCTTGTAAAACCACAGAGGGGAATGAGCTGATGAGATCAGCTAGCCAAGCCCCCCTGCTCAATGCACAGTCAGCTAAAGCATCTTTTTCCAGGGCCACATCCCGTCATATTTTTAGTGCCTCTGTCTGGATACTGGATGTCCTCTAACACATGAAAATTTGAGTATTTGTGCGGGAAAAACAAAACACTGTTTCTTTTGAAGTCTCTGCTTCTCTTCAGTTCCTCCATCTCTGTATTGCATCTAGATGTTTCCCACTCTCTTAGCTCTCTAGCACACACTAACCTCAGAGAAGTAATTGAGGCAGATAACAGGATGTGTATCTGGAAAATGAAGTTTCATTTTTGTGCCTCAACCCTGACTTTTAATCAGATATATTCCAAGCAGGATGAACTTCTAATTGTCTCTTTTAACATGAGGAGACATTTCTGCCCTCTTTTTCTTGCTGGTGAAAAACCCTAGAGCCTTCCAGCAAGATGATCAGAGGCTCAATAGATTTGGAGCCCATCATCAGTAACAAGCATTTATTTACAAGTACAGAATTTCCTTCTCCTCAAATCCCTTTCCTACCTCAGCAGCTGGAGACAGTTAAGTAACAGCTATATTTGTAGTCTAGAAGATTAGGATTTCTTTTACTTGCAAGATTTAGCTTCCAGTTGGCCGAACAGTTAATTGTGTCACAGTCTTCATGTGATCCAGAAGCTCTGTAAGGACCCAGCTTGTCCCAGCAGTCTGTAATGTGAGCCAGCACTCAGTGGTGTGTGTGGGAATCCACCTCACACGTTCAGAGAGAAGAACTGATACGGACTGGAGAGGAGCAAGAGGAGAATGTGCACTTGATCATTTGTGCTTTGTTAGGCAGCATGTGGGAGGTTTTTGTGGACTTGCTTTCTGGAGTTGATAAAAGAATATTCAGAGAATAAGTGAGTCAATATTGTCATCCTATACACATTTCCATTTTTAGGCTTCTTGAGTTGACTTCCTATTCCAGAGTGAATGTAAGATTCAGGTTAAGTGAGATAAAAGGAAGGGTGTAAAGTCACAAATCAGTAGAAATACTAAAAAGGCAAAGGAGGGATATTTACAGCCCTCTGTGGACCTTTGCTCTCCAAAGGCTCCAAGAGCTCTGCCCCTGGATTTTATTTGTTCAAGGACATTGTGCAAATAAGTTTCAACCTCCAAGTTATTCCTCAGCTGACTGTATTGCATATGTTGCACATTTGGTATCACTGTGGGGCTTTGTGATGAGGCGTTTTTAATCATGTGGCACGTGCTCAAAGAGCTGGGTGAGTCAAAGTGAAGGAAGAGAAAGAGAACATATCTACTCAAGAAGATGGTTGGTTCTTTGGGAAAAAGAGTGGAAAGAGTTGATGTTATTTTAGGGGAAAATAATAAACAAGAGTTCATTGGAAGAGTCTTGCCAGCTCTTGTTTCCTTTCCTGGCTCTTTGAATCAGGCAGTGTTGGTACACATCCCCTGCAACTGAGCTAGTGCTGAGCTGTCACCTAAAGTTTTGCCACCTGCTTATGGTGCCATCAGTCATGGCACTGCCTGTTTATTCTTTCCCAGCTGGGGTTAGAAAGGTCATAGCATCTGTGTCATTTCTGCCACCTCAAATCTGGGGATCATTTCAGTGCTCCTGTCTTTGACCCTGGTTGTTAAACAGGACTTTGTTTGTAGTGTGCTTTAGAGACCTCCAAAAGGCTAGTCAAGTTAAGAGCAGCAGGAGAAAATGACCATAAACAAGCAAGCAACCTCTTCCTGTAAGCAAAATCAGCCTGATTTCATCCTCACAGCTGGCCATGCCCACCAGTGTGCCCTGCAAGTTCTGTGTCAGCACACCAGTTTGTCCTCCAAGCTCTGCTCCACAGTGACAACATCCCAGCCCTTGGCAAATAGGAATCTGTTCAGCTGTGAGGAATTTTTGATCACTGTGTTCTCTGTACTCTGCTCCAAGTATTACCAGATCTGGAGCTGTATCCCTGCCAACCTCTTACGGTGAGCAGAAGTGACCTCAGGCATATTCACACTATCTAACTGCAGACATTTAACGTAGGTGCCCTGGCAGAGAGGTGTGGTTTGGAGCACTGAGGGTAGGAGCAAAAGTAAAATGCCTAGAATGACCTCGATTAATTAACCATACACCACCTCCCTTCCATTAGCTTGCCCCTAGCCTGCACCACTCCAACAAGCCATGGCATTGCCACTGGAAGAGTTGGGAGTGCAGGTGTGCGGCTCAGGGGTGACACTCTTCAACAGTGAGCAACCTGCAAGAGCTTTTAAGAGATGAGCTTAAACCTTTAATTTGTCTAACACAAGACAAACATGGGAGGAGAATTCTTGTGTGCAAACCTAGGCACCTAGAAATTAGATATCCAAACCCCGAGCTGCCCCTGCACTGCCTCTCGGGAGGATGTTGAAGAGCTCAAGGAGGTCTCCCCTCAGTTCTCCTCTTCTCCAGGCTGAACACACCAAGTGCCCTCAGCTGCTCCTCATACGGCCCCTCCAGAGCTTTCCCCATCCCTGTGACCTCCTCTGGATGCTCTCCAATGGTTTAATGTCTTTTTTATACTGCACACAGGACTGGAGGTGAGGCCACCCCAGTGCAGAGCAGAGTGGGGCAATCCCCTCCCTGGCCTGCCCAGCAGTGCTGGGCCTGGTGCCCCCAGGACAGTTCTGTCTTGGCTCAGCTGCTGGTGGAGACACCAGCACTGCTCAGGTGCACTGTGTTGATCTCTTGGAGTAAGTCTGAGGAAGGATGGAGCAAATCACCACTAACACTTGGTTGCTCCAAGCCCCATCCAACCTGGTCTTGAACACTTCTGGGGATGGGGCAGCCACAGTTTCTCTGGGCAACCTGTGCCAGGGCCTCACCATCCTCACAAATAATTTCTTCCTAATACCCAATCTCTATCCACCCTTTTTAGCTTAAAGCCATTCCCCCTTGTCCTGTCACTCCAGGCCCTTGTCCAAAGTCCCTCTGCAGCTCTCTCAGAGCCCCTTTAAGGCATTGGAAGAGGCTCTAAAATCTCCCAGGAGCCTTCTTTTCTCCAGGCTGAACACCCACAGCTCTCCCAGACTGTCTCCAGAGCAGAGGGGTTCCAGCCCTTGGAGCATCTCCCTGGCTCCCTTCCTGGCTGCTCCTGTTCAGCTTCTGGCCTCAAGCTGTGGGCATCTCCACTGAATGGTGTTCCCAGGAAACCCGCAGCTCTTGTTTGGAAAAATCTTGGAAAACCTGTCTGTTGTTTAAAGGCTGCCTCTGTCCAAGCAATGCCCTCATGCTGCTGCTGCTGCTGCCTGCCCTCTCCAAGGGGCCATTCACAGGGCAGCCGGCTCCGAGCAGGAGCCGTGGCTGGGATCCTGCTCCCAAAGGCAGGCTGCTGCAGGCTGTGCAGTGCCTGACAGAGGAAGTGCTGAGTTACAGTCAGGCCCCTGCAGGAATGAGGGACTGTGCCAGTATGACCAGTTCAGATACCCCAGCTGAAAGCAGGAGCCCTTGGCAGTCTTTTAAGCAGAGAGGTCGAGTTAACGTCATAGCACACCTTTGCCAGAAGGAAGGTTCCTGAAAGTGCAGTCTGGGAGCTCACTGGATATGATTTTCCCATCTGTTCTGTATTTTTCCATTCCTTTGTTTGTTCCCTCTCACCAGTCAGGCCTAACCCGCTGGAGGAACATCAGGCTTTGGATGCTGGAGGATGAGAGTGAAGCCCAGATGAGGCAGCCTTTCCCTGGGGTGGCTCAGATGGTCTGTTTGATTGATTTAAAGCCCTCGGATGGGTGATGAAGTTCAAATACTCCTCTGGAGGGAAGGCAGTGCTCAACAAAGAGCCCAAAGGGCAGGTCCCCAGCAAGTATTGCCTTCAGAGAGGTCTGCATGCTGAACAGGAGTTCTCACAGCTCAAGGGTCAGGTCCTGTTCAGCTGCTCGGACTGGCCATTCCAGTAAGAAACACAAATCCTTGCACCAGCTCACGTACAAGGAAACCTAGTGAGCCCCAGGAGCTCCTGTGAGTTCAAAAAGGGTCATTTCACAGGCACAGAAGGAGTGACCCCGAAGGGTACCCGCTCACAGGAAAGCCTTGTCTGTGACCCAAAATGTGATCAGCTGTTTGCAGCACCAGTGCCAGGGCGTAGAATCACAGAATCACAGAAGGGTTTGGGTTGGAAGGGACCTTAAAGCTCATCCTGTTCCATGACCCTGTAGGCTCCTGCCACGTGCGACGGGGTTGCTCCAAGCCCCATCCAATCTGTGCATTTCCAGAGATGAGGCAACCACAGCTTCTCTGGGCAACCTGTGCCGGAGCCTCACCGCCCTCACAGGGAGGAATTTCCTCCTAATACCCAATCGAAATCTTTCCCAGCTTAATTTAAAAACATTCCCCTTGTCCTATCACTGTTTGCCCATGTAAAAAGTCACCTTGCCTCTCTTTTATATTCCTCTTTTAGGCGCTGAAGTGGCTCTAAGGTCTTCCTGGAACCTTCTCTTCCCCAGGCTGAACACCTTCAGCTCTCCCAGACAGGCTCCAGAGTAGAGGGATTCCAACCCTTGGAGCATCCCCATGGTCTCCTCTGGACCTGTTTGAACTGGGGCACATCCTTCCTGTGTTGAGGACCCCAGAGCTGAAGGCAGCTCTGGAGGTGGGATCTGACGAGGGCAGAGTAGAGGGGGAGAACCCCTCCTGTGACCTGCAGTCTGAACTCAGCCCATTCAGTATAATCTGCAGGCTTGGAAAACAATCAGAAACAACTTTAATGTTCAATAGCAGCATGAGAGCTCAGCAGTCACTCGTGTCCAGTTCCTGGTGTGTTGCTCAGGTGTGTAGCTCTGTGCACAGACTGCAGGGTGCTGCGCTGTCAGTGCTACCTGCAGTCACTGAGAAGGAGCAAAGCAAATGTCAGCCCTCAGACCTGCAAACTGACTCCCACGGCTTGGATCTCGCTCCAGCTCAGCTCTCCTCCCTCACTCATCCTCATTTACCAGGTTAGGTACAGGCAGGATGAGTACAGGACATGTGAGACAACGTGGAAAGTAGGGAGCTTTGGACATGGCTCCGGTAGGGAGCTTGTGATGCATTAAAATGAGATTTGTGCACTGCATTCAGATTCTTCCTACCAAAGACATGAGATTTTCTGAGCTGGATCCTGTGGTGGGCAGGGAAAGAACAGCAGGCACCCAGCTGATGTGAGAAAGGGCTCAGCAAGCAGCTGCCAACAGCAGAGGGCACAAAAGGTAGTGCCAGCAGGGATTTGACACAGCACTGGACTAGAAGTGATCATTTTCATCTGAATTAAATCAAGTCAGAGTTTTGTTACTTCCCCCTTATGACCATAAAAAGGGTTCTTTATTGTGATTTTTGAAACGTTCTTAATTTTTCTCTCTCTAAATTTAATTTTTTTCTTAAGATTTAAATTTTGGTGCTGCTTCATGGACTCTGTGTTGTGATTTCCTTTGCTATCCCAAATAACAAAGCATCAAATACTCCAGCACCTGTGAGATCATTGTAGTCAGTCTTTCCATTGATAAACTCTGAACCCCTAAGGAAATTTGTAGGATCATTTTACCCATTTCCTTTCCAAATTCACCTTTTTTCCAGATACACTGTGGCTGCTGAGTTGAATTGATTAGAAAATGACATCTGCATTTTGAGGTACTTGCATTCATCATTCAGCTCGAATTAGGAAAGCCTCATCAGGCATTACAGGTCCAAGTGAGAGGGTTCCTGGATCTGTTCTTTTGGTGCAGGAGGGTGAGATCCATCTCCTGAAGACTTGGACATGTCTGCAGGCAGCTCTGATGCAGCTGCAGGAGGCCAGTGTGTGTTTAGCTGGGTTTGAGTGCCAGTAAGTTGTGTGTTGTTAGAGTTTACTCCTTTTTTTATACAGAAATCTCTAATATTTGCTTATTCTAAACATATCACTCATCATAACTTTGTTTACAGGTTTGGGGGCAGCACTGTCCTTCTCTGTGTGCACGTTGGTCACATTAGCGGTGTTTATCAGAAGAATGAACTGTGCTGTTCCTGCTCCTGTTCCCAAACTCTGGAGCAAGCAGTGCCAATTTGTACAGTTATCTTTTAAGGGAAGTTCTCTATTTTAAGGAAAGAAACACCACGAGGAGAATAACTTAGCTCTTGAGGTGGTTTCACAGCAGCACAACTGAAGGCCTTGGGCTGGGTGGGTTGGACACCACGCTGCTGGGTGGGGTGTCTGAAGAGAGCCATGATGGTGCTGAGAGCAGGAGGGTGACAGTTCTGTCCCCATGGTGTTGGTGTTAATCACAGATATGACCAGGAAAGCCCCACTGCTTCATAGAATCATAGATTCCCAGAACATGGAGTCATTAAGGTTAGAAAAGGCCTTTAAGATCATCAAGTCAACCATTAATTAACTCAGCATGTCCTGCTGTAACCCATGTCCCCAAGTGCCACACACACACAGGTTTTCTAAACCCCCCAGAGATGGTGACCCCAGCACTGCCCTGGGCAGCTGTGCCAGTGCCTGACCATCCTTTCTGTTAAGAAATTTCCCCAATATCCAACCTAAACCTCTCCTGGCACAACTTGAGGCTGTTTCCCCTTGTCCTGTCCCTGTTCCCTGGGAGCAGAGCCCGACCCCCCCGGCTGCCCCCTCCTGTCAGGGACTTGTGCAGAGCCACAAGGTCCCCCCTGAGCCTCCTTTGCTCTGGGCTGAGTCCCCCCAGGGCATTGGTTTCCTCAGCTGCTCCTTATCAGACTTGTGCTCCAGCCCCTTCCCGAGCTCTGTTCCCTTCTCTGAACATGTTTGGGCACCTCAAATGTCTTTCTTTTCTTCTTCCTCTCTCAGACCCACGTGGCAGGTCAAGGGGCACCCACCCGAGGTGGGTTTTTCCTTTCTTGTGTTGTTTCTGAACAGGAAAAAGACGCTCCTCCTGGAAGCACTGAGAATATTGTGGAAGAGATTGGTGAGTCGAGCCAAACTGGAATATTATGGCTGCTGAAATCTCCCATGCAAGCATTTGCTTCTGCCAATTCAGCCAAGAGTGATGAGAACTGCTCCTGGCTTTGCCATCTTACACATGAATATCTGCATACCCAGCCAAATATTTGGGGTCCTTCTTAGCACCCAGACTCCAGCTCTGAGCACTGGTATTATCTGTCAGGCAACTGGGCACTTGCCTGTGGGCCACTTGTTTTTGAAGGAAGCAAACCTACAGGGAAATCAAGCCAAGAGCTGTCTTTGGGCACTGGTTTCATGAGGCTCAGTGTTCAGGGATGGTTCTCCTGAACGCTGTGTCTGCAGAGCCCTGAAATGGGGTCAGTAGGATGGTCCCAGTGGCCCAGCAGCTAACCCCGGAGACACGTGGCTCTGTGGCTGGCACGCGTGGCACGTAGCACCTGCCGTGTGCCCGAGGGTGATCTCCGGCTGTGGGTGGGGTCACATGCAAAGAGAGAAGGGGTGGCAGTCCTCATCCTGACCCACAATCACCAGGGACTCCTGAGGCAGCAGATACTCTTAGTCTTGCCTTCCCTTTCCTTCTGTCACTCTTCCAGGCCAGCCTACTCTACGGGTGCTGGACCCCTTCCCTTAACTTTTCCTGCTCAGCCTGATTTGCAAATATGTCATTGACTTCAAAATCAAATTTAACATTCTCCCCTTACAAACTGCCCTTCCTCCATGTGAAGGCAGTGGGCCCAGAAACTGAGTTCCAAAACTGCCCTCCACAAAACATTGTTGGCAATGACTCCTGATGGAAGCTTTTGGAAGCTTTTATTGCTTCTGCCCACAAGGATAACAAGCATTTTTGATGAAAACCCTCAAATAATTAAATCTGAGCTTTGTTTTACCACAAATCTGTTGCCGAAATTGATTTGACCAGCTCTAGAGCCATGTAGTATTGTGTGTGCTGAAGGGAAGGAAACCTTCCTAATTTTAGTTTTCTCTATTATATCTCACCCAGGTAAAGCTGCTTTATTAACGTCCTCATCCTGCAGATTTAAGTTTGGAAACCACAACTTATTTATATACCACAGCTTATTTATGTACATCCTTATGATGCTAAATGTACACATATTTAACATAATCGGTATGTACAGCAGTTCACAACGGGCCCAGCGACACAGAGAGCACAAGGCCAGGCTTCCAGCTGCCCTTCTGGCACAGAAGGGGCTGAACAGTGATGGGATAAAGCCAACTGTCCAGATGGGGAGGGATTTTTGGGATGGCCATTTGGGTTTGTGCTCTTCTGAGCTGTCTGAACCTGTGTGGGAAAGGCTGCCAGTGATGTGCTTCCTCAGAAAGGTACTGGAAGAGGATGCACTGTCTTCATGCAGTCTAAGAGGAGCCCTGTTGGCCAGCCTGGAGGAGAGGGAGACCAGCAGGATGTCCATGAGATAACAGGGGACCATTATTTCTATGTGCATACAAGGCTGCTGTGCTGGAAACCAGTGACTGCCTTGTACTGGTTGTGTGGGGCCAGGTGTGAGTCCTGGTTGAGAGGTCCCTCCTGAGCTCTCAGACAATGCACAAGTGGTGGTCTCTGGCACCGTGCAGCAGTTGTGATCTTCAGGAGATCATTGTGCTGGCTTCCCATACATGCCACACAAAAGAAGGCACCACATTTAAACAGTTTTAGCAAGCACTTTCAGCTGAGGAAGGGAAGCAGGCTGCAGCACAGGGGTTCTGGAGCACTCGGGAGTGCCCCTCCTACTGCCCACGGTGCTTACCCCACCAGCAGCTACTGCCAAGCAGCCTTCTCAGGGCTTGCTGGCACCTGCACAGAGCTTACAGGTGTACAGCTCTCTCTGTTCTGCTTCCAGAGCAAGTGATTCAGGAGACAGTAGGCACAGACCTGGGTGAGAGAGGATGCCAGTGTCAGTCTGCTTCCAGGAGGTACCGCGAGCGCTGCCAGTAAAGATCGTTGTCCGTGGGCTTCTTGTCTCGGCTGTTGCTCTCGTTGCCTCTCTTTCCCCGCACCTCTGAACTGTCTCTGCTAAGCTCAGCCATGTCCTTAATGGGTTGGGGTGAGAGGACAACTGCTGGCAGCTCCTGCTGGTGTTGGTGGCCCCCCGTGGGAGGTGTGCTGTGGGGCAGGAGAGGGCTGAGGATGGGGGAAGCTGTGGAGATAGGGATGTGAAGGAACACGAGGGGTTCTGGGATATTTTCCCTGTTAGTGTGGGGCAGGAGCTGTGACCATGTGGGAAGAGAAGAGCTGAGGAAGAGGTGGTGCCATTTTCTCCCTGTGTGAAGGGGGTGTCTCATGAGTGATTGGCAGAGCAGCTTCTGCCATTCACCCGGTGTCTGTGTGTCTGAGGGATGGGACAGTGGCTTGTCTGGAAATCTCCATGGAAATGGAGAGCCCGTTCCCAGTGTGTGGTCCCTGGGTGGCAGCAGAGCCCTCGGTGGAGCCCAGAGTCTGTCCAGCATCCCACGGCCTGCAGGCACTGCTGCTTGTTCTCGTTATCTGAGCTGTCCTCAGTCAGTGTGCTGGGGGCTACACCTGACGTGAGAGGGAAAGGTTTTATTTCTGTTGCTGAGGCACTTCACAGCAGGCTCGGGGACCCTAAGTGAGCCAGCTGATGGACCAGAGCTGAACAGCTGTGTCACAGAGAGCTCACCCAGCTCCAAAGGTTACTGTGACCTAAGTGAGAGGAAAGGGAGAAATGGCACTTAGGGAAACTCAGTGTGGGTTCCTACTGCCAAGCAAGGAGGAGGAAAAGGAGAAGAGTAAGGGGGATATAGGGCTTATGGAAAAAGCAAGAATGTTTTTTATGTTCTTCAGCCAATAAAAAGCATCTCCTTGGGATTTTATTTCTTTTTTGTTTCAGTGGTGAACGCTCATACAGTCTGAGAGTGGTCCTGTAATCCACAGCTTGGGGGAGCTTGTTTCACACCTTGTAGTAGTGCTGTGTGCCCAGCATGATGCACAGTGCATAGGGGAATGTATGTGCGTGTGTGTGTGTGTGTGTGTGTGTGTGTGTGTGTGTGTGTGTGTGTGTGTGTGTGTGTGTCTGTGTGTGTGTGTTTATCTAGAGCATCCTCTCCCACCTTCTGCAGCACAGGTTTAACGTTTGTGCTGGTTTCAAAGAAGCAAGAGCAGCTAAAGAAGCACACTTGTGGCTAGGTATCCCCTGTATATCACACGTGTAAGTACATTCATTAGCTGCATGCACTATGTTAGGATACTGTGTGTGTATATTATTATATACTCTGCTACCTCCCTGTACAGACATGGTTTAACCTTGCTTTGCCTCTGCCAGGGAGGTCACACCCATGCTCTGCCATGGCAATTTAGACCTGACCCAGTCTCCAAGCATCAGGTTATGTTGGCAGCTGAAATAACCTCCCTCAGGCATCCAAAGCATCTGCTGATGTATAATTGGAGCCCTCTCCTTGGCAGCTGAAGTTAAGACAAAAATGGGGAGCAGGGAGGAGGGATGCTCCTGCCTTTTGGACATGGGGCCCTGGTGAATCACCCTGTCCACCACATCAGGAGGAAGGTGGATCAATGGGACCTGATTCCCCAGAGTGCTGCTGCCAGCAAAGCCATGTCCTGAGTCTCAACAGGGAGCCAGGGCCCAGCCCTGCCACTCCATTCTCAGCTGGTGTCCAGTGCCAGGCAGATGCTCAGGCACCTTCCCATTTGCCTTGGCCCAGAGTAGACGAGGGAAGTCGATTCAGAGTCTATCTCCCAGCAGCTGCTGAGCAAAGAGGAAGGTGTCCTTTTCTCTCAGGACCACATGCAGCAGAAAGCAAGAACTCCTGCTTCCTAGTGCCAAGGGTTCTGTGCATGTGTCAGCCCCCTTTGGAGTCTGTTCAAGCACCCACTGGACAGGCTCAGCCGTTCATAGCTGGGATGCCCCTCAGGAGTGGGCACCTGCGTGCTGGAAAGGCCTTTGACAACTGCTCTGCTGGGGCTGCTGCTCATTCACAGCATGAACACAGCTCACTGTGCTGTCACAGCTCACTGCTGCAAGGCTCAGCTTGGGGGACTGAAGCCTTTGGACTTTGCACCAGTGCCAAGATGAGCATTTGGGCTGGAGCCATAAGCGTGCACAGAGATCTGCGTCTGGTTTTTCACAAAGCTGTTCTGGGCTCCCCAGGCCTTGGGTGGGCTGAACTGCTGCATCCTCAGCCCGTGAGCACCGAGGTCACTGGTGACAGTGTCCTTCTCTCCAAGGGTGACACCACTGTAGTTTCTCCTTTCTTCAGGTTGCAGCTGTTATCCCCCACTGACTGACTGACCACTGGTTTGGTTTGGCTTGGTTTGGTTCTTTTCTTGCAGGCCTGAAGCAGCTGTTCAGCCTGAGACTGACACTGCTTAGAGCTGTGGCTGGTAAGTGTCCCCCCAGCATACACTGCCCGTTTTATGTCACTCCATTGGTGAAGGGGTGAGGTGGCCACAGCCTGTGACACCCGTCTGCTGACAGTTCTGTCCATCCATCATGTCCATGGATCAAGGAACTGCAAAGCACAAGGGCTGGGCTGACATCCTGAACCTCAGGCTGTGTTTTGCCTTGCACCATATCTCCTGATGGGTTGGAGTCACAACAGATGCCTCTTCCTGCCCAGTCTGTTCCTGCCTGGAGCTGCTCTCTGTTCACAGACATGAATGGAGCCAAAGGTGACAGATTTGGGGTGGACCCTGAGAGTGGGAACCATGTCCAGCCCCTGATTCCATCAGTGTTCACACAAACCCTGTGTCCTCTTAGCCAGAAAGGCCAAGCCAGGCAGCCCTGAGCTAAATCAGTCCCAGGCAGTGGGACAGCTCTGGATGGCCTGGGACAGGCAACCACTGCACCAATGTGGCCAAAGAGGCTGGCCAGGCCAGAGCTTTGGTGTTGCCTGAGATGCTGCCTCCTCTCCTTTGGCATTGCCTCTTCTCTCAGTGCCATGGGGCCACACTTCCACTCGGGGCAGCAGATCCTGCTGGAGGGACAGAACCGGGCTGATCAGCTTGGGAGCATTACCTCTCTCAGTGCCTCTTCTCTCAGTGCCATGGGGCCACACTTCCACTCGGGGCAGCAGATCCTGCTGGAGGGACAGAACCGGGCTGATCAGCTTGGGAGCATTACCTCTCTCAGTGCCTCTTCTCTCAGCCAAGGCCATGGGCTGGTGGAAAGCAATGGCTGCCGAGAGGAGCAGGGAAGGGCTTGCTGTGGAGCCATCTGCCTCCAGTCAGTGAGTGCCTGCTTGGATGGGGACTGCAGTTGTGCTAAAAACCTGAGATGTTTATCCCCAGGAAACAGCAAATGTACCTGGCCTGGCCTTGGCACAGGCAAAGCTTTTTGCCTTGGCTGCAACAGAACTGCAACACCAAGTGGTCCCCTCACCCAGGTGGATGGGAGCCCCTAAAGATACCCCAATCCCATTCCCACCCTACCCCACCAAACCCCGTGGTTCGCTCCAGGCCTCCTCCAGGAGGGATGCAGGGCACTACTGCTGCAAGCTGCTTCCACACACTGTGGAAGATGGAGCTGTCAGGGAACAGAAAGGAAAAGGGAATGAGACCTGTCTGAAGACTGCAAGAGTGGGATGTAGGCAGTGATTCTGGCAGGAGGAGCAGGAGCAAGCCCTGACAGGGCTTCCTGGTAGGAAGGAAAGTATCAACTCAGTGCCAATGTCACTTGAAGGCAGAGGACAACAATGATGACACAGAGCACTTCTGGAATGCTGTTCCGAGTGGCTCCAGAAAGCCTTGGGCCAAACAAATCCTCTGCCAGCTCTGCAGCTCTCACAGAGACTGTGCTTGACAGCACCAAGGGAGTCTGAAGCTGGCAAACAGATCATACCCATGGAACCACCCAAACCTAGGGCTGAGGTGGGAACCCTGTGGGGTGGGCAATGCAGGCAGGTGGGTTCAACATATATCAGAGTGTGCTGGGGTTGAGCAGTGCTGCACGACCTTCTATACCCACACGAGCTTTTATACCCATTCAGTGGCTCTCCAAAGACCCCTCCTACATGGCAGCACCTGGAAGTCAGAGCAGTTGGCTGTGACCCTGGGAGGCAGTGGCAGAGGCTGAGCTGGGGAGAAGAGCCAATGCAGATGGTAGAAGTGTTCTGGGCTGCTGATCCACCCCATTGCCCTTCTGAACCCCAAGTGCCACATCTACTTGTTTTTTCATTTCGTCCAGGGATGGGGACTCCACTGTCCTGGGCAGCCTGTGCTTTACAACCCCTCCTGTGCAGAAATTTCCCCAGTATCCAATCCAAACCTTCCCTGATGCAACTTGGGGCTGTTTCCTCTCCTCCTGTCCCTGTTCCCTGGAAGCAGAGCCCAACCTCCCCCTGGCTGCCCCCTCCTGTCAGGGAGTTGTGGAGAGTTGAGAAGGTCCCCAATGAGCTCCTCTTCTCCAGGCTGAGCCCCCCCCAGCTCCTTCAACTGTTCCTATATTCGTATCAGACTTGTGCTCCAGACCCTTCCCCATTCTCTTCTCTGGACACACTCCAGCCACTCAAGGTATTTCACATCTGATGTCATTAGCCTTTCTGCCTCTGTGCCATGACCTGGCAGAGAGAGCAGAGCCTTCCTGAAAGCTGGTACAGTGATGCTCCTCCAGGATGAATGTGGAGGCTTTAGTCTCTGCTTTGGCCCCTGAATCTCCTTGGTTTCTGGGCTGAGGTGTGAGTTCTATGGGAGTCCTATCCCTAGCACAGGTGGGTGGGAGGTGAGAACTCCCCATAGCTGGGCTGAGACACACAGCCAGCTAAAAATCCCTGCTGCTGGGCTGGCAGAAGGGTGCACAAACGAGCATCCACTGTCCTTTCCATGGTACAGGTGCCAGGAAGAGCCTGTGGGAAGCACAGCACTGGTAAGTGTAGTCTGTGGAGAGAAGAAAACAGCTCCCAGCAGAGCTCTCAATTCATAGCTGGGGAAGGAAGACGGTTGAAGTGGATAAATAGTAAGGATTTCCTCAGGATTCCGTCTAGAATGGATGCAGGTGAGCAGCATAAAGATACTGAAAATAGCCTTCAGGCAGACAATAACAGCTCACTCTCAAGAGCTCTTGGAACAGGAGGGGGGGGTTCAACAGGAAGGGAAGGTATGGGCCACACTTCCACTCGGGGCAGCAGATCCGGCTGGAGGGACAGAACCGGGCTGATCAGCTTGGGAGCATTACCTGTGTTCCATGGGACATGATCAGTCCCACGTTTTCGTTCGTTGCCTTCTCTCATCCCAGCGCCGGCGGCAGAGTCAGCCCTCGGTGGGTGCTGCTGCTCCGGGCAGGATGCCGTGCTGCTCGCAGCACCGGGCAGGCCCTCGCAGAAGGGGAAGGGGACAAGGGAAGGCAGCAGCTCACCCACCTCTGCCCCGAGGGCACCCCGGGCCCTGACAGCTGATCCCAGGGGTGGGAGCATCTCCTGGCGGGTGCTGTAAAACCCCCCTGGGACCTCACACCTCAGCCCCCTCACTGGTACGTCCCCCTGGCCCAGCTGTAAGAGCCTGCAAGGGACAGGTCAGCACCCCCAGAGCGCTTTGTTGTGGGCAGCGAGAGCGTCTCCGGGCGTGGGAGGGCAGCACGCGTCGGACTCGCTTTGCGGAGCAGCCTCAGCGGCCGAGGCCGC
>NW_008246055.1:901828-902126 GCF_000691975.1 Corvus brachyrhynchos
CGCCCGTCCGCATGCGACGTGGCCGCAGGGAGCCCTCCACACCCCTCGGTGCTGCTGGGCAGCGGGGAGTGCCCCAGGCAGGCTCACGGTGGCTGCTGTCACCGCAGCCCTTGTCGCGCCTTGTGCTGGGTCTGAGCTCAGCGCTGCCGCCTCCCGAGCCCAGCAGCGACACCCCACATGCCCGCTCTGGGCCGGGGTAAGAGCGGGAGGAGGGCACAGCGCACCATGCTGGACACAGCCTTGGCCACGTACCCCCAGGGGCTTTGCTGGAGATGGTTCTGCTGCGGCTGGGGCTGCA
>NW_008246055.1:902214-904815 GCF_000691975.1 Corvus brachyrhynchos
GTGCGGGGGGTCTCACACAGTCCCCCCCAGCGCCCCCCAGCCTCTGCAGCACCAACAGATGCTCCTGCTTGTCCCCTGTGCACTCAGGATCAGCCATCTCTGATTTCCCCACAATAAGACCCTCCACCCCAGCACCTGAACAAAGCAGCTTCCTCTGCCGAGGGGCTATTTCTGCCATGAGAAAAATGTGCCCTCGTACAGCATTTTCCTGGGGTTTCCTGTTTTTAACAGCCTGACCAGCAGAGCTCGTTCAGAACACAGGTAGGATACACATTCCAGCAGTGAGATGATGTCCCAGTGAAGGGGTTAAAGGTTTCGCAGGGCTGTACGTGCTTGACCCTCTGAGTCCTGCCTGCCCTGGAGGTTGGGGAGCACAGCCATGACTGTGCACAGCCCACCCAGCAGATGCGGACCCTACAAAGCAGTGAGACCTGTAGCTTTCCTCCTAGTGCCTCCATGGCCCAGAGCTGCCCTGCACTGCAGACCCACCTCCCAGCCAGACTGGACACAAAGGGAATTTTGGCATCAGCCCACTTGCTTGAGCACAGTGGCCATGGACAGGAGGTGCTGCCCATCACCTCTGCTCTTCTCTCTGGGGACCCAGCTCTCCCCCACCAATCCCTGCTCATTGCATGAGCAGCAGCCCCACACGGTGGCAGCTCCACAGAGGCTCCCTTCACCTCCTGGCAGGGTGTTTGGTCTCTCCCCAAAGCTCATCTGGCTTTGCCTCTCCACTGGCTGCTGGGCCATGGTGTGGGTGGAGAAGGACCAGATGAGAGGTAGCAGCTTCCTGGGGATCCAGGAGCTCCCCACCACGAAGTGAGTCTGTTGGCACAGAGCAACAGTGGCTGAAGGAAGTGGAGCACACAGGGACCAGAGCAGGTCTGGGACCCATTACAGGCATGACAGGGAGTCACTGAGTCCTGACTGCGCCATGTGGATCCAGCAAGGGATGAGTCAGGGCCCTTCTGGGTAAGGGTGTTTCCTTTCCTCCACCCTTTGTAATTCTAAAGCCTCACGATTGCATAAGTACCATGGCTCAAAACTGTGATAGTTCAACTAAATAAACCCTCGCCAGGGGGATTATTGACTTCACTACGCTGTCATGGAGAAGCTCCACAGAGCACTCAGGGCCAGCACTCAGCTCTGCCATGCTCAGGGAGTTTGTTTTGCTCAAGTCCAGGGTGGGAACTGCCCCAGCACCACTCATCAGACTCCACACTGCCTGAGACTGTACCTGGGTCACTAGGAAAGCTCATCGTGCTCCTCCCTCCCTAGGCACAGATGCCCTGGCGTTGTTTTACACTCCAAGGAGCACTGTAGGGGAATAACTGTGGATCCCATGAGGACACTGAGGCTGTGAGGGCAGAAGTACACTCAGCCCAGCTGGCAAGACTGGGGACAAACATGGTCCCTCTGGAAGAGTTTCTCACTTGCTCTGAAGCAAATAGAAGAGGAAGACACCAGGCTGCTGAGTCATGAGCAGGAGTTGGATCTGGGATAGCAGCAGGAGCAGCTGCTGCATCAAGCGAGTGTTTGGCACCAAGTCCAGCCCCAAACGGTGCCCACAGGATCTCCTCCTCCCTCCAGTCCCTGTGTGTGGCACAGTGAGGCAACAGTCACACACACCTCCCCATATGGGGATGCAGGGAGCAGCGCTGGGCAGCCCCACGAGCAGATCCAGGGAGGACGACCTGAGAGTTGATGGGGAGGAAGAGGAAGGCCAGGCCTGCCCCCTCCCCATCTCCCAGGGAACAGGATCCCAGTGCAGCTTGGAGGGGCTTCAAGCTCCCCTGGCCAGACATGCTGGGAGCTGTGCAATGGTGTTTGCTCTTCCCTCTGCTCCCAGACAGGCTGGGCACTGGATCCTGCACAGCAGGAACAGCACAGCTGCTCCTGGAGGCTGCAGGGAACAGTCCCATGGGAAAGCTCTGCCAGTGTCACTGGGGCAGGCTGGGCACAGCCTCCTGGCACCACTGTGCAGCCCTTCAGCTCCTGGCTCAGCCTCTGAGGCTGGTGCAAGGACAGACACGATGTCATCCAGGAAGCTGTGCTAGTTCTGGCTGGGGAGTCCAGTGGGATGAGGGAATGGATGTGAAACCAGTGAACATCCCTTTGTCCATCCATCCATAAGATCAGAGAATCACAGACTGGTTTAGGTGAGAAGGGACCTTAAAGACCATCTTGCTCTAAAAGCCTGTCATGAGCAGGGACACCTTCCACTGTTCCAGGGTGCTCCAAGCCCCATCCAACCTGGCCTTGGACACTTCCAGGAATCCAGGGGCAGTCACAGCTTCTCTGGGCACCCTGTGCCAGGGCCTCCCCACCCTCACAGGGAAGAATTTTTTCCTAATACACCATCTGAATCTTGCCTTTTTCAGTTTAAAGCCATTCCCTCTTGTCCTGTCCCTCCACGCTCTTGTCCACACTCTCTCTCCAGCGCTCCTGGAGCCCCTTTAGTCACTGGAAGGGGCTCTGAGCTCTTCTTAGAACTCTTCTAAGTTCTCCTCCTCCTTCTCTCCACGTGAGCACCCCCAGCTCTCCCAGCCTGGCTCCAGAGCAGAGGGGCTCCAGCCCTTGGGCATCTCCGTGGCTTCCTCT
>NW_008246055.1:904908-925235 GCF_000691975.1 Corvus brachyrhynchos
TCTCCCAGACACCCGGGGGCAGCCACAGCTTCTCTGGGCACCCTGTGCCAGGGCCTCCCCACCCTCACAGGGAAGAATTTTTTCCTAATACACCATCAGAATCTTGCCTTTTTCAGTTTAAAGCCATTCCCTCTTGTCCTGTCCCTCCACGCTCTTGTCCACACTCTCTCTCCAGCGCTCCTGGAGCCCCTTTAGTCACTGGAAGGGGCTCTGAGCTCTTCTTAGAACTCTTCTAAGTTCTCCTCCTCCTTCTCTCCACGTGAGCACCCCCAGCTCTCCCAGCCTGGCTCCAGAGCAGAGGGGCTCCAGCCCTTGGGCATCTCCGTGGCTTCCTCTGGACTGGCTCCAGCAGCTCCACGTCCCTCTGCTGTTGGGACTCCAGAAGCAGCTCTGCAAGTGGGAATTCACCGGAGTGGAGCAGAGGCTGCCCACGCAGCCGGGGACGCAGCCAGGATGCAGTTGGCTTTCTGGGAGCGCATCCATTCGTCCGTCCATCCACCCACCCCCCCTCGGGAAAAGAGCTGGGAAAAGCCAGAGCGGGATCTCCTGGGACACGGGGACGAGTGAACTCGCTTTCGGAACGGAGCCCCCTGCCCCCTCCTCTCGAGAGTCCCGCCCCTGCCCTTCCAGCTTGCCCAGCTGTGGGGGATTTGTGTATTTTTTATCCTGCTGTTTCTCCCATTCCTGGTGGGTTTTCTTCTGTCCCACGCCCGCCCCTGGACAGGAGCACAACCTGTGTGTTCCTCCTCTTTTCCTCCTACCTTTACCTGAAATAGCGAGAGGTGGTGGAAATTTGGCACCTCGTGGGTGTGGATTTGGGGAGACAATCTGGTCCAGTTCCTTTTCCTTTGAAGACTGGGCAGGAGCAAGAGCCTGCCAGAGGGGGACGTTGATGGTGATTTTGGGCATGAACTGCGCCTGGAAGGGAGAACAGCGCTGGGCTGGGTCCGTAGGGGAGGCAGAAGGTGTGTGGTGGGGAGGCAGAAGGTGTGTGGTGGTGGTGGGGGGGCTTCCCCACCCTCTGTGGTCTGAGAGCGGCCGCGCACGGGGCTGTGGGGCCCTCCAAGGCACGGGGGGCCCCTCTCCGTCAGGGCCTGCTCTTTGTGGAATTGCTGTCAGCTTCATTCTCTGGAGTTACTGCTGATTCCTCACGTCGGTGAGCAAACACCAGCCCTGGCATCAGCTCAGGTGGCCGTGGCAATGGGGCCACAGGCTCGCTCACCAGCCTGGGCGTTTGCAGCCACAGCTGAAGGATGTGATGCTGTGTCCCACTGCAGTTGGCACTCACCTAGAAAAGATCACAAGCGTCCACGCCTTGGGGCTGCTGTGGTCAGCAGCCCTGATTTTAAGCAGCTGGAGGGTTGGGTGCATTCATGATCTGTCCTGCTCACATGGATGTGGCCCTGGAGCACAGGAAGGCAGCAGGTCCTTACTGTGCTGGTACCATTGCATGGGCTGGAACCCTCCCCACGTTTGATCTCTACTGGCCAAGGGCTCCAGGAAGGTCACCAAAACTCAGCAGGTGATGATATGGATGTTTGGGGGAAAAGCTCTGGAAATGGGAAAACAAATCTCACTATTTTCCCAAACATCTTAAATTGCTGGTTCATCCCTACTGCATATTCTACAGCCTCTGCATCTGCAGGAGCTGCAGCTGGGTTGGTTGGTGTGGGGGTCAGTGGACCTGCTCTGCCATGTGTGGGAGAGGAATCCACCTGTACTCTCTTTCCCTGTTGGAACCTTGATGAAGAAGATGGTTACTATCATCTTTGTGCCATTTTGTGTTAATTTCCATGGAATAAATTGGACTCAGGGAAATAACTGTTAACACTGACACCTGAAATTTCCATTGTTCACCCAAGTCTCAGGATGCTGAACACTGCAGACTTCTGGGTTTGCCCCATTGCACAAACCTCTGAAGAAACACGGAGGGGAAATTATGGGGCTTTAAGGCTGTTAAATGTCACTGGTGTGTTTCTATGTTTCCTAACACAATTCTTCTTTCTTCCCACATCCTCCCCCCAGATTTAAAGGACCTGAGCTGGAAATCTCTTGTTCAAGCCATACCCTTCAGATTTGTGTGGGATTGATGTTTTGTTTGGCAAACCTGAACTCCATGAAGAAGGGTGCCTGCCTCTGCCAGTGCCTCTGCCAGTGAGCACCCAGGTCAGAGGCTGCACATTCCTGTCCTGCACAGCCTGTGGTAGCTTCCTCCTGTGCCCTGTTTGTGGCTGAGAGGAGGACAGGCTCTCTCTCTAGACTTGAACTGTAACAAAAATCCCAGCTTTCACCATGGGAGATACCTGGCACATTGGATTCATGGTACTTGTGTACCTCTGCTTTCCCAAGGGTGCTGCTCAAAATCTTATAAAACCTGCCAGGGACCAGGAAACCGAGCACACCCTCCTGATCAACGAAGTCAATGCTGACAGCCCAGGAGTGGACACTGCTGAGTTTGTGGAGCTCTATCACACCAGTGGGCAAACAGCCCGCCTGGATGGCTACTACCTGGTCTTGTACAACGGCAACGGGAACCGAGCGTACAAGGTGCTGAACCTCCAGGGCAAAGTCACCAACAGCCAAGGGCTCTTTCTCATTGGCTCCTCTTCCCTGAACCCTGCCCTGGTGATCCCTAGGAACACCATCCAGAACGGCCCTGATGCCATTGCTCTCTACTACGGAAAAGGGAACTACAAAGAGGGCATGAGCGTCACGAGCTATGGACTGGTAGATGCCCTGGTCCATAAGACTAAGAAGACAGACAGAGCAGACACTCTGGTCAGGGTGCTGACCCCTGGCAGAGAGGCTTTCCTGGAGGACCCCACCTTCAGGGCTGTGGATGAGTCAATAGAGAGGTGCCGTGGGGCAGATTCTCAGTGGATCTTCCAAGTGGCGGTGCCCACGCCAGGCAGGGAGAACCACTGCATCCTGACTCCTGAGCTGAACTCATCTGCTGTCCTGATCAGTGAGGTCCTTCCTGCTGCTCCTTCTGGCGAGTTTGAGTTCATAGAGCTCCAGGGTCCCCACTCCACCGTGCTGAGGGACATTGTCCTGGTACTGATTGATGGTCAGACCAAAGACATGTATTTCACTATGGATGTCTGTGGCCAAACCTCCCCAGACGGGCTCCTCCTGATCGGCCCAGCACAGAGCAGAGCCCCAGGTAAGGACCGTGTGTGGGTGACGAGCTCAGGGCTGGAGGAGCGATCAGCCAGGCTCGGGGCTGGGGGATGCTGTTGAGTTTATTGTTGCTTGGCGTTCTGAGAGAGCCGTGAAAATGTGACTCGGAACTCAGTGAAAAATAAAAAAGCAAATTATTGAAATTATTGAAAAAGTAATTATATAAAGCAAAGTGAATATCAGAAATTATTAGGAGAAGAGGAAAGAGCAGAGGACATCTTTTATGCCTCTGTACAAATTCATGGTTTGCTTGGATGTTTAACTGTGCCTTGTGTGGTTCAATACATCAGTCTCAAAAGGATGTATTGGAGGCATTCAGTCAGGTCAGCTAGGATGGGAAGTGCTGTGGAAATGCTTCCCCAGAAGAAATAACTTAGAAAAGGGAAAGCTGAGGAGTGCCCTGGCAGAGGTTTCAGAGATGTGAGCAGCCCTAAGGAAGAGAACAGGGCTTGATTGCTTACCCTTCCTCCTGGTGCAAGAGCTAAGGGGCAGCAAAAGGAGGCACTTTCAGGGCAAACAAGAGGAGGTGGTGTGGCAGTGGTAGACCTGCAGAGCCCCAGGTTAGGGACCTGATGGAGGTCCCAAGCCCATGTTTTCTTTGCTTCTTGGGAAGACACAGTTCTGCTCCCAGCCCTGCAGCCACCCTGCCACCACCCCTGGTTGTGTTACATCTCCTGGAAGTGTCCCCCTTCTCTGTGTGGAACATGGTGGTCACCCACAGCAAATATACACACTCTCCTAGAAAAACCACAAGGGCTTTGCTTCCATGGCACCAGCTGCAAGCACAGGTCACCCGTGTGCCAGCTGTGTGTAGCTGCCCTCTGAACTTCCTCCCAGTGCTCTCAATTTCTTCCAGGCCACCAGAGAAGGAAGAAATATTTCATTATTTTGGGCACCTCAAAAGAAGGTGCTGAGGATGCTGACTCTGCAGATGTCTTGTGTAACTCACTGACTCATGATTTCTGGGAGTACAGTCATCCTGTACAAAGCTGGTTCCCATTAAAGTACTTCGACAACTAAAACTTTTTTAAACAGTTGAACTCCTTACAATTCAAACGGCACCAAATATTATTCCACCACATGTAAAAGAGCTGATTGTCCACTTCGACTCTGTTTTTTCCCCAGGAAAGGCACTGTAATTTTCCCTCTCAGTTGAGCTGTGAGCAGTAAACAACCAAGGGGGTCAAGGAAAGCAATGTGAAAACACAACCAGTTTTCAGACTAACAAGGAAATTTGTAAGGATTGTGTTTAACTCTCCTCAAGACTCATACTAGTCAAGGAGGTGACTGCGGATAGGCTTTGACTTTTTTTCTGATGAGGCTTTGTTAAGATGTCTCAAGCAGTTTGGGGAAGGTTTTTCTTCATTCCACCCAATGACACTGTGTGATTGTATTTTAATGATTTTAAAAGGCATTTTTATAGTGACTCCATGCTGAGCACTCTGTGAGAAGGTGATTTAATTTGATCACTTCAGATTTGGGACAGAAACTCGTAAAAAGGCCCCAGCTTCTAGTCCTGTCTTTGAACAGCTTGTCTGCCTCGTACTGAGAGAACTTAAAGCTGTGAGAGCACTGGAGTAAAAGTCCTCCCTTGACAGATGCCAGTGTGGAAACTTTCGACTGAATCCCTGAACGGTTTGGGTTGGGAGGGACCTTAAAGCTCATCTTGTCCCATCCCTCTGCTATAGGAACACCTTCCAACCTGGCCTTGGACACTTCCAGGGATGGGGCAGCCACAGCTTCCCTAGGCAGGGGTACATCAGGACTGAGGCACAGGGCTGTCCCTTGGTATGCAAGTGTCTGTAGGCACTTCTCAAAGAGTAACCACTTCTCCTTACCCTTCTGCCTTTCCTGCAATTCCTTCTTTAATGTTTGTTCCCTGGAGCCATTTATAGAGCCAGAAGTACTGAAATACCAGAAGCCTGTTTCTGAATGCCCTCAGCAGTTCCTCCTGGAGAAACAGATTGTGAAGGGAACAGTAAATAGAAGGAAAGAAATTAGGAAGCTCGTAAAATTGCAAAACTCCACCAAACCTCCGCCTTAATTCTGTGTGCTGGTGTCCTGGGCCTTGGCTGTATGTGTGTGTAGTTTGTGTTTTTACAAACCACGGACTGTTAAATGCTAGAGTAAAATGTAAATTCTTAAATACTGTTGTGTACTAACTGCTACCTGAAAGGTTAGTCGAGTGTGCAGATCTCTTTTAGAATTAAAAATTAATGTTACTGTAGACAAGGCCCCATCAGTGCTGGCTTCCTAGGATGCCTGTTCACACGTGGATCAGCGCTCTGCTCACAGAACCAGAACATCAGGATGAACTCTGCTCAGATTTCCCCCTCCAGCCTCCTCCACATCGTGGAACTGGCCATGAATGGGGAAATTCAGGCTGAGTGAACATGAGAAGTGTTTGTGAGCAGAAAGATGGGGCAGCAGATGCCAAATTTGTACTAACCAGACAATCCCAGCCACCTTCTGAGTCCTTGTGTGCTGCTCTCCAGATGATGAGTATTGAGATGTTGGTGAGTATTGCCCAGATGTTGCTTACATGCCCTCGTTGTTCCTTCCCTCGGTGTGCAGTGGACCTTCCGTTCCCAGAGAACACCACCCGTCCTGTCCTCAGAGCTGGCTCAAATGCCATTGCCCTCTACAGAGGCCACAGCAGCAGTTTTGTCCCAGGGAAAACGCTGCTGGAGACCGGCCTGCTGGATGCCTTTGTGTACACGAGCAGTGAGGAACCGGACCCGGAGCTGCTGCAGACCCTGACCCCTGGCAGACCTGCCTTCCTGGGAAAGCGGTGAGAGGCTTGCTGGGCAGGGCTGGGAGGACAGTTGGACACTAGAGTTGCTCCTGCCGGGTGGGCTCACTGCATCCTTGTGCCCCAAACCCTGATAGGACTGGGAGAACAAGTGCCACCTCCAGATCAGGGTCTCCTCGTGGCAATATTGAGTCCCAGCCTCACCTAAGGCTGTAGATATTCCCCTCTCCACATGGGTCCTGGTGCAGCTGCAGAAAGAAGCACTTGAGGAGGAATTTCCTGATCAGATGATTGCTGGTTGTAACATTAATATTTTATTGTTTATGAAAGTGTAATGGCCAATTTAATAAATTCTCCAGTACTGCTTTCAATTAGAAAAGGTTTTTCTTAGCATCAGGATGAAAAATGAGGGTGATAAAGGGACTTTAGCATTGCTTGCCTGACCCAAGAGGAAATCCCTGTTTCATCCAGACCAAGGACTGGAAGCAGGATTACTGTTCATTCTGGGTTCACTCACTTTCTTTTTTAGTTTTAGGTTCGTTTTTGTCTTTGTGGGTTAGGGGAAATGTTAGAATCCTCAGACTTTTGTGAGATGTGAGAACAGTTCCCTTCTCATTTTAGGCATGTTCTAGTAATGGGAGGAAGAGGACACAGTGGGCAGAGGGCAGTGGAGCGGTGAAGGAGCAGAGGCAGCGAGGGGCCAAGTGCCTGAAGATGGCGTGAGGAGTGTTAGAGACAGGCAGTAAGCAAAAAACCATCTGGGCACACTCTTGCCTGTCGTTTGCATGGCCAAGCATCAGACCTGACCTCTGGGTGTAACTGTCCATACCAAGGTCCTGGCTCAGTGGCTGGAGGAGATTCACCCTTTCTGGATGGGCCTGTGAAAACACGATTTGAGACTAAAGTGTGATCAACCACATCAGGAGAGGGTGTAGCCCACAGCCACATCAGGGTCACCACTCATTCACAGCACATTCCTATTCCTTCCTTTCTCCCACTTGCTCCCACATCTGAGACTTGATTGGCCCTGGTCCCAGGGGAGGTGGTTTCCTTCCCCAGGGAGCTCTGAGCAGCTCTGCTCTGTGCAGCTCCTCACCGTGGGACTTCACAGAATCACAGAAGAGTTGGGGTTGGGTGGGACTTTTAAAGGTCACCTAGTCCAGCCTCTGACCATCATCTTTGCCTTTGAGTTGAGGGCTCTTGCTCAAGCATTTCATTCGCAGGTGCTGCCTTTTCAGCTTTTCCAGCAGCACGCACTGCTCTTCCCCGTAGTGCCAGGCTGAGCACAAGTGTGTCTGCACCACCTTACCTGTCTTCAGACCAGTAAAAATGCAGCCCGTGCTAGAAGAGAAAGGGTTGTATGAAGCTCATGCTCTCTCTCTCAGGTTTTTATTGAACTGTTGGGGTTTTTTCTGTGAGACAAGGAGGTACTGGTGAGGATGGGATGTATCTCCAAACCCTGTGAAAGGAGAAGACTTCAAACACAGTTTCACTCTCTGGTGGAGGCATGTGTGACTGGTGGGTGAAGAGCACTCATGTCTCCAGCTGGCAGGTCATGTTTTCTGTCATCTACCTGTTTGTCTCTTGCAGACATCAGCCAGGAAATGTGTCTATGAGCCAGTGCAGCTGCTGCTCTGTGACCCGGGACTCCACATCCTTCATCTTCAGCAGGCCCACCCCTGGCACGTTCAATGACTGCCCCAACAAACACTTCAGCCAGGCTCTCTCCTTCTGCCTCCATGTAGCAGGTGGGCATTGGTTGCTATTGCAGGACCTCCTGAGGGCCAGAGCATGTGCACAAAGCCAGGGTGACCACCCAGAGTCCTGCTGGGTTGTGTGAACTAACCCCAAAGGAAGCAAAACCAGGACACCTGACAGTTGCCTGCAAAAATTTCATGGCAGCCCATGCCAAGCTGAGCTTCCTCAGTCTCCCCTCCCACCTCCAACTGACTGGGTGAAGAGAAGCTTTTGGGGTCCTCTGGATGATAAGCAGGAGTGGAGCTGCACCCATCCCAGATGAGCTGTATCCCTTGACCAAGGTGGCACTGGCCAGGTAACAGTGGGCTCTTTGTTTCCTAGATTGCCAGGAGTGGCTCCTGAAGCAGGAAGAGATTCTCCTGACTCTAGTCCAGGCCCTCGATGCATCCAGCAGTGTTGGAGTCTCTGCTGCCTACTTCAGAGGTGAGCTGGGCAGGAGCAGAGCAGTCTAGGGACCTCCAGTGGATAATGCCCACCTGGTCCTGATCTTCAGCCCAGTGTTCCCTCTCACATTGTGTCCTCCTAGCTTGGATCCAGCTAATTTGATCTTGGTGCTGATGACAGAGATGTCCAGGGTTGGGCAGAGCATGGTGCTGTTCCTCCACATTCTGCAGAGCATCTCATCCCCAGCTCCCTCAGCACACAGACCACCAGCTGCTCTGGCCTGGGGCATTGGCAGCCACAGAGGTGGCAGTAGGACTGACATCTCCACTGGGAATTTGTTGTCTGCTTGTCTTTCTGATCCATATGATCCTGCCCATGGCACGAGGATTGGAACTATATGGTCTTTAAGGTCCTTTCCAACCCAAACCATTCCATGGTTCTGTGATTCTAAGTCATCTTCGTGGCCTCCTCTAGACTTGCTCCAGCAGATCCATGTCCTTCCTGTGCTGATGATCCCAGAGCTGGACACAGGCTTGGTCCCAGGGTGCCCCTTGGCACAGGCAGAACTCCCAGTGCTGTGTTGATGGGATGAGCTGCCCCAAGTCAGTCTGACCATGAGGACAGTTCTGGTAGAGATGAGCTGGTGAGCTCTGGGTCTCTCCCAGGAGAAAGTGGGTCTTTGGTGGCTTGGGGAAACTGAGGCAGTTCTCTGCTTGCCTCTGCAGAGCCAAAAGCAGCCTGCCAGGACCTGGGGCTTGTGTTCACCGCTCTGCTGACTGCCAGGTCAGAGGAGCAGCTGAGCAGCATTCTGCTGGCCTTCAGTACCTTCCTGGAGACACCCAGAGTTGTGAGCTTTGGTGGAAGGAACATCACAACAGGAAGGTCCTGCCTCAGGGATATGAATGTGCCTCCAGGTACTGGTGATCATTTTTGCAGGATGGGGGATACTGTGTGTTTGAGGGTGGACATGTGGATCTGGCTCTCCTAGAAGAGGGAAATATCCTTCCTTCCCTTTCCCCAACCTGGCAAAAATCTCTTCCAATTCCATCACGTCCTGCTACTAGAGCCCATATTGCTCAATGGCTGGACTAACAGCAAGCTCTGTTGTTACAGCTGGTGTTAACCAGTGTGTTGCCTGGACTCCTCTTCTAAGGGCTATAAAGGACATGGATGATAAAAGTGTGAACCAACATCCTCAGTCTTCTGCTAAATTTTGTCTTATTCCAGCAAAATACCATGCAACATTGTGTTGTTTCCTTGGAGCTCAGTGCTTAGGCCCATATTTGGGACATTTTTGCTTTCCAGGGGTCCCATCAGAGATACCCGAAGGGACTCCAGTGCCTTCTGTGCAAGTGGCCAAGCTACTCATCAATGAGGTGAACGCAGACAACCCCGGGGGAAGAGAGGATGCAGAGTACATTGAACTTTTCTACACTGGACAGACACGCTTCAACCTCCAGGGATACTGGCTGGTCCTCTACAATGGGAAAAACAGCCGGGCCTACCGGGTGCTGGATCTGTCTGGACACCACACAGATAATCTGGGTTACTTCTTGGTGGGGAGCAGCAGCATGAGCCCAGCACCCATGATCAGACTGCCCCCCAACACCATTCAGAATGGGGCAGATGCTGTGGCTCTCTACCACAGCAGCACGGCGCTGTACGCAGAGGGCATGGCCGTGACGGCGCGGGGGCTGCTGGATGCCGTGGTGTACTCATCCCGAGTGCCAGAGAAGGCAGAGCAGCTGCTCAGAGTGCTGCTGCCAGGGCAGAGCATCCTCTACGAGAACGACTCTCACAGCACCCAGGATGAGTCTCTGAGCCGCTGCCACAGCCTGATCACAAAACTCCAGAGCAGCTTCCAGGTGGGAAGATGTCCTTTCTCCCTCCAGTCACCAGGAGGGCAAATGTCTGTTCTCCTTCCACAGTGATCATGTTTTAGTGTGTCCTTTATTCAGGAGAACAGTGTTTTCTGGTGTGCCACATCGACCTCCTGCCATCTGCTGATGCTCCCACCAGCCCACCCTCACCTCCCTGCCCTGTTCACATGCCTGTTGGTCGGGTACCAGCTCCCTTTTGGGCAGCATCCTGGACTCTCAGGTTACCCTGAGCCAGGTGTGGAGTCACCTTCTCTTTAGTGCCACCGCCAGTGTGTGTGTAATAGCATATCAGGTCCCTAAAACCCAGCTTGCTGCAGGGCTGATGTGTGAAGGATGTGCCTTGAGCACTGGTATGATTGATTTGTGTTAATTCGTCTGAGCTGCTTCTTTTTATTTCAAAATATCTAGTTTTAGACAGTGGCCTGAAGGAGTATAGTGGAGTGTGCCTGCTTGTCCTACACAAAGCTGGGTAAGGGAGGGCTTTGCTGCTCTGCTGCTGATGCCAGAGAGATGTCCAAAACTAAGGCAATAAAACTGTTCCAGATGTAGAAGAGGAGTGAGATGCATTGGTAGTGGTAATGGGCCCAAGGATGTGATGCCACAGACTGTAGACACAAGTGTGGAAGTGCTTCCAACAGTAGAGAAAGAGAGGTGTTCCTAGTCCTGAGGATGGGACAAAGGTGATGGGGATGTGTGGTGATGGGACCCCACAGTCAGGACAATCCTTGAGCTGATAGTAAGTGAGGAGCAGTTGGTGTGAGACAGAATCACCATGTCCTGTATTGCCCCCAGCAAAATAAAGACATGGAACTGTTGGAACAAGTCCAGATGAGATCTCCACAGACATCCTCTGAGGGATGGAGCCCCTCTCCTATGAAGCCAGGCTGAGAGAGTTGAGGTTGTTCAGCCTGGAGAAGAGAAGGTTCTGGGGAGACCTTAGGGTCCCTTCCAGTGTCTAAAGGGCTCCAAGAAAACTGGAGAGGGACTTTGGGCAAGGTTTTGGAGTGACAGGACAAGGGGGGATGGCCTTAAGATGAAGGAGGGCAGATTTAGGTTGGGTATTAGGAAGAAATTCTTCCTTGTGAGAGTGGTGAGGCCCTGGCACAGGGTGCCCAGAGCAACTGTGGCTGCCCCAGCCCTGGCAGTGTCCAAGGCCAGGTTGGACGGGGCTTGGAGCAACCTGGGATAGTGGAAGGTGTCCTTGCCCACGTGGGACGAGATGGGCTTTAAGATCCCTTCCAACCCAAACCATTTTGTGATTTTGATTATACCCTCTTGTCTCACCAGAGAGCCTCAGGTGTTCAGGTGAACAAGAGGTAATGCTGTGAGCAGCTGTGTCTCCACCTGAATAAAACAGGAGTGTCAGTGGTGGCAACAGCTTTTGTGTCTCCCCACAGGTGACCATGGTGACACCTCTGGGGGAGAACTTCTGCAGCAGCTCCATGGTGCCGGGCGGCCCTGTCATCCGCATCAGTGAGCTGTGCCTGGCCAGCGGCGCTGCCCACATCCGCTTCGTGGAGCTGGAGGGGAAGCCTGGCACCAGCCTCGGAGGTCTCAGCTTGGTCTTCTTCTCAGGGAAGGAGGGGAAGGCACAAGCCAGCATCCCTTTACAGGGCACTGTTGGAGCCACAGGGCTGTTGGTGTTTGTGCTGGATGGAGAACATGGGCACGGTAAGTCTGATGGAATGGACCTGGTATGGGTCTGTCTTCAAACACACGGGCAAGGGCTTGAGCAGCTTTGAGGAAACAGATGGAGGAGGGTGCACAACATGGAGAACAATTCTGCCTTGCCTTTCCTGTCCTTTGTTCCTGCTTTTTCTCTATTTGTTCTGCCTGGGCTGTTCTGTCATACTCCAGCTGAGAAGGTGATAAATCCTCCCCTGTGCCTCTGCCAAGCTCTCCATGCAGGAGAGTGGGAGGACCAAGAGTTCCTCCTGCTGGTACCAAGACAAGGGGATTTCAGGAGAAGCAGGTCCCACTAGGGCTGTGGGTTGTTCCCTCACATCATACTCACTGATGCTCACTGAACCCTGCAGTGGTGCTGCCTCCTCCTGGTCCTCAGCTGGTGCTTTGTCAGCACATTCCTTTATCGTATTCACCTTGGCACATTCTTACTCATGTTCACCTTCATTTCTGTCTGGGCTGCATGAAGAGGACTGCATCTCAGAGGAACCTTGATCTTTTTGGAAACGTGTTCACAGCAAGCAGCTTCCTTGCAGCTTTATTTGGCCTCGGTCACAACCATTACTTTGTTTCTCGTTTCTGTTCTTGGAGTTCTCCTCGTTGCCAGCTTGTCCAGTCAGGCTCAAAGTTCAGCCTAATCTAGATGTTCATCTCATCTATTTCCCTGGCATTTCCAGATGGGACAAACCTGACCTTCAAGAACATCTCTGCTCCTAGTGAGGGCTCCAGCACTATTGCTTTGTACAGCACCAATGGGATTCCTGTTGGCAGGAAGGCAATGCCAGAGAACTTGGTGGATGCCTTGGTTTACACATGTGAGCCTGGCATAGCTGGAGGACACCTGGGCTTCCTTGGGCCAGCTTACACTGTGCCCTGCAAGGGTGACAGGTGAGGTTACTTCTCTAGGAAAGTTCCTGGTGTGAAGAGGGAGCAATAGGTTAATGAAATGCAGGGGCAGGTATTGTGTAGCTTGGAAAACTCTATCCTGGAGGACAAACTCTTAGGTGTGGGAGTCTGCCTGTAATGAGGCAGCAATCTTACTCCTGCAGAAGCCAGTCAGAGCAAATAGGTTTGCTCTGGCCAAGCTCACATATTCTCCAGCTGGAGGGGTAGGCTGGACCCATCTCTAGGATGGCTCTGTGAAAGCTGACTTCAGCTCCAGCCAAGTCTCCATCATCCACAGCAGCGCCAGGAACTGGGGCCCAGGGTGGGATTTGGAGGTTGGAAGAAAGGTGTGTGACATGTTGGTGAATCTTGACTCTTCTGGGGACAGGCCCATGTCCCTGAGCCGCTGTGGCAATGCCAGCACAGGACTGCAGTTTGCCCTCTCAGAGCCCTCTCCCGGAGTGCGGAACAGCTGTCCCCAGCACGCCTTCGCCACGGATCTCCACCTCTGCTTCCTCACACCCAGTGAGTGGAGTGGGGTGTCCCACCAGGCTGGGGTGGGAGGGCTGGGACAGGGGCTGACCTCAGCTTTCCATGGCATGGGAGAGGGGCTGCTGTGAAAGGTGCCAGAGAGAACTGGTACACACACCCATGTGTGGATGTGGTGCTGCCGTCCCAAGGGAACACCTGCACCTACAGCTTCAGCATGGGCTTGTATGGGCTTGGGACAGGGTCCCCAGAGCAGCTGTGGCTGCCCTGTCCCTGGAAGTGTCCAAGGCCAGGTTGGTTGGACAGGGCTTGGATGAACCTGGTCTAGTGGAAGGTGTCCCTGCCCATGCCAGTGGGTGGGATGAGATGAGCTTTAAAGTCCCTTCCAAGCCAAACCATTCTGTGATGATTCTATGATATGAAGGTGGCCACATATTTCATTTGTCTCTGCTCAGGCCGGGCTGAGCCCTGATCAGGATTTCTTTCTGCAGGGTTAGATTTGCAGCAATGGCAGAAACCCTCTGCTCCAGTCTCTCACGGTGGCAGGGACACAGTCAGGGAAACTGCCAGCAAACCCTCCCATCTCAGCTCATCTGTGGCAACAAATTCCTGTGTCTCAGTCCTGACCCAGAGTCAGCAAGGAAATGCACAGGGGTGTCCCCAGCCTCTGCAAAGGCCACACTTGGATTGGCTTGGGGGAGCCAAGATCTGGCAAAATGGAGATTCGTCTTCCATCCTCCTGATAGGGGCAAGAGTGGGCCCCTCGCTCCTCTCCCAGCATGAGAGCCTGCTCTGTACTGGCCCTTGTGGTGTGATGTGGGACATGCCCTTCCCCACAGCCCTAGGAGGCTGCCAAAGGAGCCAAACTGCTGTACAGTGGTAGAAGGCCAGAAGTAAAGACTCACCTGGCAGGAGAAGGCAAAGGAGAGTGGGAGGCAGAGGAGGGTGGGATGAAGCCAAGTCTTTTGGAAGGGGCACACAGCCAGGAGCTTACTAACAGTCCTGAACTGCACCCAGAAAAACCACATCTCCTCTTCCCCTAGACTGTTCCATGTGGACCCTGCACCACAGGAGGATGCTGGAAAGCTTGGGAAGGGTCTTGGTGAACTCTTTGGAGGAGGAGTGCTCCTGCAGTGTCTCCGACCTCTACCTGCAAGGTTGGTACCTGGCTCCTCGTGCCCAGTTCAAGTGCCCTCCTCCCTGTAATGCTCATCCACAGCTGCCTTATCAGGACAGGCCCTGCTCCAGCCCACCCTGCAGGCTGGCACTGGAGTGAGGGGACCTTGAGGAACAGTGGCAGGCACTGGGATTTCAGCAAGGGGAGCAGGAGAGAACCTGACCTGGTCTGTTCGTGAGGCCAAGCTGGAGGGCCCATGAGGAATGACAGTCTCTGCTGATCCTTCTGGTGTCTGCCAGACAAACCTAAACCCACTAAGCAAACAGCCCTGTGCAGTCCAGAGTACTCTGGTTCCTAACTCTTATATTTATTCAAAGTATCCAGACCAAATAGTCACTTCTGGAAGCCTTAGGGACTAGAGCTTTTGAGGGATGGGAAGAAATGTCTCCTGGGTTTTGGCTGGTTTTGTAAGGAAGAGAAGACTTTGCTGCTGTGCTCTGTCTCCCTCACCCAAATGCCCTTTTGACTCGTGGAACAATTTCAGTCAATTCTGACCAGTGGGTAGAGGTATAAAGTGTAGTAAAAAAGTATTCTATTGGGTGGGATAACAACCTCAAGTCCCTTTTGTCACGAAAAGAAAGGTTGAGCATGTGCTCAGGTGACCTGTGATGCAGCATGGCAGCATGATTTCAGAGCAGTGGGGAGAGAAAGGTGAAGAGCATGGGAGCAGGAGGGCACAAAGTCATGGGAGCAATGTGATCCCTGACACCAGAGGGTTTCTGACCACCCAAAATGCACTGTTGTTTCTTGGCAGAGCTTAACCTGACATGTGTGGGCTCACTGGTGAAGGTCTGGGGCCAGGTGTGGGCTCAGCAGCCAGAGCAGGAGCAGTCCATCAAAACGTGGCTCCAGGGATTCCTGGCCAACCCCCATCCCTTCTCCGTGGATGGGAGAGTTCTGAAAACCAGTCCTGAGTGTGTCGCCCCCAAAAATGTGCCATTGGTATCACACAATGGTGGTAAGTAGGAGGGACTCTGCTACCAGCACAGTGAACAGGGCTGGGGCCATGGTCAGACCACGTCTCCACGAGAGGAGATGTGGGCAAGCCACTGGGCTTCAGTGGGGAGCCCCTTGCATTCAGAGCTGCTCACACAGCCAGGAAGCCCCGAGGCCCAATTGCTGGGAGCAGCTACTGGCACCCAGGCTGGAACTGTCCAGAGCTGGGGTGTCACAGGGTGGGCAGCAGGGAAAAAGAGTGGAAGGCTGGGACAGCCCAACCTGTTGTTGCCCAGAGAAGCTGTGGCTGCCCCATCCTGAAAGTGTTCCAGGCCAGGTTGGACAGGGCTTGGAGCAATGTGGGATAGTGGAAGGTGTCCCTGCCCATGGCAGGGGGTTGGACTAGATGGCCTTTAAAGGTTCCTTCCAACTCAACCCAACCCAACATGGCCCAATCCAACCCATTCTGTGACTCTGATTCTGTGACCTCCTAGCAGCCCCCTGTGCTGGGAAAGGTCATGGCTGTAATGCCTCTTCTCTGCCTTTGTTCCCTCAGCTTCCTTCCAGGGCTGGGAAATTGCCCTGTTTGTCATGGGATCTCTCCTGCTCCTGTTATTGTTGGTTGGCCTGGCTTTTTATTTCATCAAAAGGTGAGAAACCATCCTTGAATCTGCTGTGCATCCCCTACCCTGTCCTTCCCCAGGGCCTCCTCTCTACCTGCTGCATGGGGACATTCTCCTTCACTCAGGTGAACACATACACTGCCTTCAGACATTTCAATATGTTGCTCCTCATTTTGCAGCAAAGTCCCTTCCTTTTTGCAAAGCCCCTTTGTTTCTGACAGAGCAGACTGCAGGTTCTGCTGGAGGTTGAGATAACAGCAGTAAATCCTGGATGATGCTGGGCATGTCAGTGTAAGGGCCATCAGTGGTACTGACAACATGCTGTGCTGGGAGAGCAGAAAGCTGAAGGTGTGTGGCACACAACAGATGATGCTGTGGCCACAGGGAAGGGCTCCTCCTTGGAGCAGGAGGGAAATGACAGACACAGGATTCCCTTGGTGGGAAACACCTTCCATGTTATAACATGACACCACTTTAAATAATAACCTGGTGTTCCCTAACGTGGTCAGGAGGCAAACAGCAGCTGAACACTCAGGCTGTACGTCTGTCTGAAATAAATGTTACAGTGGATGGGTTATTTAACCAGCCCAGGTGATTTATTTTTATTAATTTTCACTGTTCTTCTTTCAGCACTGGTTAAGGGGCTGATGTGCAAGAGTTAGAAATGAGGGAATTTCTTAGAATACATTTGGGGAATAGAAAACCAAGTATATATATATAATTATTTTTTAAAAATAATTTTTTAAATAGCCTAAGTCAGATTTAGGGAAGCTCTTTCAGAAACCAAGGTGGTTTTAAGTTAATGTACACGTGCCAGGGAATAGCAGCTGTTCTGCTCCTGTTCTCTCTGAAATGTTGACAGAGACATTAGGAAACTGTGCCTGCTAAGTGCATGTCATCCAGCCTCTTCTTTTCAAAGCTGAGGTGCAGATTAGCTGCCTTGTGCAAAAGAGCAGAGCAACTGATCTTGTGTTTTTCTTCATCTGTTGCTTTTCAGACATCCCCAAAATTACACCAACATAGAAATGAATAACTGCAGGCAGATGGCAGCAGACTTCTAATGATCCCGGACACAGCTGGGTCTGACAGCCCTGAGGCCAGGGATGTGTCTCAGGAGGGCAGAGGGGGTGTCCAGCTCCCCCAGGCACTGGGGCTGCTGCACAGACCTGCCAAATACCAGGTGCACACCTACCTCTACATCTGTGCACGTGTCTACAGCTCTGTGTGTCTGTGTACAAACACACGAACTGGGTTTTACCCTTCTTAATTTTTACCTTGGACTCAAGACCTCAGAACAGGCTGGGGACTCCTCGTAGGCACAGGCAGAAGCCTGCTTGGCTAATACAGAGGAAGGACATGCTCTGCGTCCTCTCAGGATTCACTGCTGGGTGATGAGCCAAGGCCACCCCCATCAGACCTTTCTTCCCAGCAGGCAAGGCCAGTCTCTGGTCCTTCTGGACTACACTGCTCAGTGAGGGTGTAGGGTATGCCCAGCCTCTGCCCTGGAGGGAGGCCTGCTGAAATAGGGAGATTGCACAACCTCCCAGCAGAATCCCCCTGGAAGAGGCAGCCACCTTGCAGTTACAGTGGGAGAGGACACAGACCCCTGATCCTCTTGGAGACCCTATGCAGATCCTTTGTAACCCATTGGCTTTTCCCCTCTCACACCCACCCCTGTACCCCTATAAGATCTAGCTCTCTGCCCCTGTGGGATCAGAGAACTCGTCCCTGGCCTCCCCTTCGTGGGGTGTGGGCTAATAAAGCTGCCCCATGCAGAACTGCTCTCTGAGCCTCCCGTCTCTCTCCTCCTGGTCTGGCCTGGGGTTTGCCTCGCAGAGCAAGAGCTGGAATCACTCCCACTGAATCACTACAGAGCTGGCAGCCTGCTGAGACAGGCACCCCCTGGGAAGGCACCCCGGCGGCCGAGGGATCGCTGCAGACCTCTGGGGGGCTGTTCCTTCGGGGACACTCTCGCTGGAGCTGCCACGGCTTCCTGGGTCTGAGCCACAGACCCCATCCTGGCTGCTTCATGAGGGCACATCAGCCTCCCCTGCGCCCCTCTGGTCCAGGCAAGGGGGTTCTCAGCATCATGCCCTGCTCTGCAAGAGCAGCTCTGCACCACCAGCAGCCTGCTCTAGGGACAGCCCTTTCTGCTGGGGATCACAACCAGGAGGCTGTCCTGCCCAGGAAAATGGGTTAGAGGAGAGCTGAACACCCACTTAATCAGCTCCTGCCCAGAAGCAACTCTTACTGGTATGGTCCTGCCCATATTTTGCCAGACAGTGGGCAGCAGCAGTACCAGACTCCAGATCTGCTGAGTTTGTGGGGTGGAGGGTGGAATCTGCTCAGTAAAAGATTGTTTCCTACACAGTCTGCTCTATCCCTAACGGTGCAGCAGCTGATGCCAGGCTCCAACAACATCCTTCATGTGTGGAGTGCTGGTCTCACCTCATGGGTTTCTGCACCCTGTGGTTCCATGCATGGTGATAGCGACCCAGACAGATCCAGCCTGCGCACTGGTTGGGTGAGGGGGTAGAGAAAAGGCAGATACTGATCCCACACTGGTTCTGCACCATGGTGTAGACAGATTTTTACTGAACAAGGTTCTGTGGAGGGGAGGGCAGGATGGATCATCATGGCATTGACCTTCATGAGAAGGAAGCCTCAGGTTTCCTTGGAGTCCCACCTCCCTGCTGTGTCTGTCTTAGCTGCATCTTCTCCTTGCAGGCAACTGCCTTCTGCTGAGGTCCATGGGCCCAGCCAGCTCCAGTGCCAGCCAGGATGAGCAGCACAGGAGGAGCAAGGCCTCAGCCTCTTGTGCCAGGCAGTCCCTTCCAGTCAGCAGGGCTGGGAACATGAGGCACCAGGGACCTTCTCTGCTGGGTGCTGCATGCAATCCTTGGGCAGCCTCTGAGAGATGGTTCTTCGTCCCAGCTCCATCGTGCCATGAGCGCAGCACTGCTGGAGCACACAGGCCTTGCGGGAGCTCAGATCAGCTCCATCTTAAACTGGCTGAAGTTGGGCATGGCAGGTGAGGGCTCGGCCATGCTGCTGAAGGGGCCACAGGGCTGGGTGGCCGGCACAGCACCGTGGCTCACGGTGGAGCTGAGCTGCTGCAGTGTCATCAGCACCTCCTGCTGCAGCCGCTGCTGGTGCTCCTGCTGGCGTTCCAGGCGGCACTGCCGCTCCAGCACCGCCTGCAGGGCCTGGCTCAGCTTCTGCACCTCCATCTGTACAGCATCCAGCTTCTCGGCAATGGCAGGGCAGCTGGGAGCAGTGGGGGGCACTGGTCCGCCCCAAGCAAGGCTGGGATTTCCTGGACCCGCAGGGTTTGGCAGGGCAGTCTGAGTGCTGGCATCTTTGCCCTGGAATAGTGGGAGGCAGGAGAGAAGGGAATGTGAAACATTATCAGCTGCCCATCCAATGGTGTTTAACAAGAGATTTATTCTGCACTTAGCTACAAGGCTCAGAGAAAAGCTCTCAGAGAAAGCCATCACCCTGTTGCAGACCTCCTAGACCTCACCATGAGCTGCACCTGAGCCCCACCCAGCCCCTGGTGCACCATGTGCTGTTAGCACGTGCTGATCCATCCTGGGTGATTGCTGCTGAATGGCAGCGGGGCTGCCCGTGCTGATGCCAAGCTTGTGTTTGCTCTCTGGAGGGACAGAAACAACATCTCCTGGATTTTGCTTTCCAGCCTTGGGTGGCTGGAAGAACCTCCTGAGCTGGTACTGACACCAAGCCTTAAAAAGAGGTTCGTGAGCTGCCGGTTTAGAGGCCAAGCCAGGCAGCAATTGGCATCTCCATTGCCAGCACCTGGCAGCCCATGGCCCCACCCCCACCCAGAGGGGCTTCCCAGATACATCCACCAAGTGCCAGGGTTAGCATTGCTGGCAAGTGCAGCTAGCAGAGGTTGGAGGGCACTCTGGGAGCCTTTCACCCCCAGAAGCCTGCCCCACCACATGGTGTAGATGCAGCAGGGGGTTGTGCAGGGCTGGCCAGATGGCAGCACCGCAGCAGCTCCTGGCCAGAGCACATGGACTCTCCCATCCTGCCATCCTACCTTCTTCTGCAGGAGGATAGCCCTGTCCACAGTCTTCTTTTTCACCATCAGGGCTGAGTTCTGGGTGAGGGGTGTGCCCAGCTGTCCTCGGCTGGGCAGTGGCTGGGAGGGGGTGGCCAGGCCCCCCAGAGCAGTCCCCGGAGCCAGGGGTGTGCCTGTGGAGCTGTCATCACCTGCAAGAACAGAGAGAGAAACACCTCAAAACGAGGCCCTTGGGGGCGTCTCCAGTGGGGAATGAGGCCCTTTCCCAAGCCCAGCAGTGGCAGGGAGTGGCCATAGTGAACCCCAGCAGGGCCAGGCCTTACCATTCCCAGGGGCCAGCCCCACAGGCAGGGCGTCCCCAAGCTGCCCACCGTCCTTGTAGAGCGAGGCCACACTGACAATCTGGATGCCCTCCTTGGTGTCCTGGCTGCCAGTGGAGCAGGGCGCCCGGCTGCCCGTAGGATCCCCGGTGGGCACTGCAGGGTGCTGGGTGCCCAGCAGCCTCGGGGGCTCAGACCCCTGACCCCGCCGCAGG
>NW_008246055.1:925284-937061 GCF_000691975.1 Corvus brachyrhynchos
AAGCTGTGCCCGGCCTGCGGCGTCCCCCGGATGTCATCCAGCTCCAGCACCTTCTTGATCTTGCGGAAGCTCAGGCCAGCCCTGCGCAGCTCCACGATCCTCCTCTTGGCATGGTCATCCAGCCGGCCCATTGCTGCTGGGACCCTCCTGTGCCCGGCACCTACATGCCTGGAGTGCGGCCGTGGTGGGGACGCTGGCACCCCCAGGCAGCTCTATGCCCCGTGATGGTGCTCAGGCTCAGCTGGTGCTTGCTGCCAGGCTGCTGGCCCTTGCCCTGTGTCCATGTGGTGCCATCCCCAGCAGTGACACGGTTCCCAGATGGAAAGGGTGAGGGAGGTGGCTCTTCCCACTGGAGTGAATAATGGACAGCCCCAAGCCTGTCCCTCGCTCACGCAGAGCCCCTTTAGAGAGAGGGGTCCAGCTCGGTCCCCCAGTCTGCCAAGGGCACAGAGGATGGTGACAGGCTTGGCTCTGCCCAGTGTCCCAAACTGGACATCAATCCCACCCTGCCAGCAGTACAGTGAGGAATCAGAAGCGGTCAGGATCCCGAGCAGCTGCTCAGTGTCCCAGGAAGCCTTGTGCGAGTCCTGGCAAGTGATGGTTTATGGCATGGGGCTGGCAGGACCCCTTTGTGTTTCCCTGGTGGCCCAGAAGGTCACGGCGAGCAGAACTGTAGAAACTCCACGTGGGAACTGCTGGTGCTGCAGAGCCTGCCCTTGGGTCTGGAGACAGCACCGTCCTGTACCTTTGGGAGAAGCAAATGCAACCACTGATACACCCGATGTAAAGAAGGCACAACTGTAACTGTAAGGGCTGCACCTCCTGTGCCTCCCCTCTCACACCAGGCACACGCCTGTACCACACAGGGATATACCTATGTCTATACATGCACGTGTGTGCATCTACACAACTATGGTGGAGAGTTTTTTCCACTTTCTACCAAATTCCTTAATCTGCAGGCGTTTCTTGGACACTCATTGCTGCAGCTGCTCCCTAAAGGACATACTTTTGGGTTTCACTTCACTAAAATAAATGTCTTCCAAGAATTCCCAGAAGGCAGCAAAACACTCTTCCGGTTAGAGACTACCTCAAGCGGCTGCTGCAAAGCAGATGTGATAGAGGAACCTTTTCCAAATCACACTTCCCAAGGCACACGTGGATCTTAAAAAAGATGATAATGTGTTTTGTTGGCCAAGGAGGCACAGAGACTACTGGACATCAGCTTCAGGGAGAAATGGAGTCACTTAATTTGACAGAGGAGTTTGCCCCTCTGCATCTTACTTGTTCCATGGCAAAAGAAAGAGACATTAGCTCCAGAGATGTAGGCTGTACTTTGATCCAGCTCTGTTTATGTCTGAAGGCCCCCCAATGCCCTGCTGTGTGCATTAGGGACCTTGTAGATAAGAGCTAGGGGAGTGGATATTGGAAAACAGACATCCTTGGATGCAGACACTACAATTGCAGAGCAAGAGCAAAAGGTCAGAAATTTTCAACCTTCCCCATGTCAAGGGAAGATGCTCCAAGGAGACCACCACCTTGAAACTGCAGTTACGAGGAGCTTGAGCCCTGGCAATATACTCTGCCCTCCTCCCAGAGTGTCTCCAGACACGGCTAGAGGACACTGGAGTATCTGAGCAGTTGGTGACAGAAACATATAATTTACATAAATGCCAGGAAAGCCAACAGCCACAGCTGCAGCCTTCACCCAGCCGCCGCAGGGAAGATGAGGGGAGCACCTTGGAGAAGCACCAACTTCACACTGCATCTCCTCCAGCTCCCTCTCCACTGAAGATGTTGCTCTCTGTGTACCATCCCCAGGTCCCAAATCCCTCCTTTATCACATGCTCACCAGCTTCAGCCCTCCCCCAGCCCTCCACTGAGGTCCCACCACCCTGCCCTGCTTTCCTGGGCATGGGGAAAGTTCATGGGAGGCACAGACCATCCCTGCCCTGCTAACCCCTGATAAGCTCAGCATTCCCAACTCACAGTGTTCCCCCAGAACCCCCCATTTGTTGGAGGGGCAGCAGGATGAGGAGTATGGCCAGGATGGCTTCAGGGCAGCAGAGCATGGCTGCGGACAGCAGCTGCACGGAGATACCATCAATGCTCAAGGCTTCACCCAGGCTCCTTATCCTTCAAGAACAGCACTTGCCTCTGCAGCAGGGCTTTAAAAAAACATCTATTTACTAATCAGAGGTAGACCAAGACCTGGAAAGCCATTTCAGAGACGATACTGTGAAGAAGGCTGGGGGTCAGAACCCAGCAGGTGAGCAGGAGATGCAGGAGACAAGTGCAGGCAGAAGTACAGGTCAAAATCCAGCTCCAGCCCTGCTCACTTACACCTTGAGGGAAAACAAAGTGCACAACAGCTGCTCTACCCCTGTCAGGTAGGGGAAAAGGGTTACCAGTGAAAGCAACATAAGTGTATTCCATAAAATACAGTATTCCAGCAATTTCCTCCAAATCACAGAATCACAGAATTTCCATCTAGGTTGGAAAATACCTCTGAGATCAAGTGCAACCTTTGACTGATCACCACCTTGTCAATTAGACCATGGCACTAAGTGCCACATCCAGTCTTTTCTTGAACACCTCCAGGGATGGTGATTCCATCACCTCCCTGGGCAGCCCACTCCAATGCCTGACAACCTTTCCTGTGAAGAAATTCTTCCTGATGTCCAATCTGACTCCTCCCCCAGCTCAGCCTGAGGCTATGTCTTTGTCCCATCACTAGCTCACTGGGAGAAGAAGCCTTTCAGGTAGTTGTAGAGAGTGATAAGGTTACCCTTGAGCCTCCTTTTCTCCAGGCTAAACAACCCCAGCTCCCTCAACCATTCCTCATAAGATTTATCCTCTAGACCCTTCCCCAGCTTCACTGCCCTTCTCTGGACTCGCTCCAGCACCTCACTGTTTCTCCTGATTTGAGGAATCCAGAATGGTTTGGGTGGGAAGGCACCTTAAAGCTCATCCCATGCCACCCCCTGCCCTGGGCAGGGACACCTTCCACTATCCCAAGCTGCTCCAAGCCCTGTCCAACCTGGCCTTGGGCACTTCCAGGGATCCAGGGGCAGCCACACCTTTTCTGGGAAACCTGTGCCAGGGCCACCCCACCCTCACAGGGAAGAATTTCTTCCTAAAATCCCATCTAAACCTACTCTCTGACAGTTTGAAGCCATTCCCCCTTGTCCTATCTCTACATGTCCTTGTAAAAAGCATCTCTTCATCTTCCTTGGAAGCTCCCTTCAAGTACTGGAAGGCCAAGTCATAAGATCCCACAGTCAGCCTTTGCAACAGCCTGGCCTGGCTCCATCTCTACTTATAACTTCATTTATCCAGGTCTTGCTGCAAACTCACAGTTTTCCTGTACTAAATGTGCTCCCCATTTCCACACTGAGTCCATCACCTTCTACTCTTTCTCCCTCTCCAGAGGGTATTTTCCCCAAGGAGCTGCAACCTGTGCTATGCACACACCTTACCAACTCACACATTCACAAACAGAGATGAGACCTTTACACTCACCTGGCCTTCAAGGCATTCTTTACTCTCCAATAATTTTTGCACAAGGAAAAACAAAAATCAATTCAATGAGAGGGAAAGATTCAGGGATTTTCCTAGACCTGTGACTGATGGAGTTCCTTTCACTTTCCAGGGCCAGGCTGGGAGTGAGATGGTTGCTCTGAAGGTTTCTTACACCACTCAGGAAAAGTTAATTCCAGTGGTGGTTTTGCAGGAGGATAGGGAAAGGGAGCACATCCATGGAAGAAAATTCACAGCAATTGTGTGAGCTCACCCTCTTCCTCTAACGCTCTCCATTTCTGTGGATATCAGGAACACAGAGATGTTTCGTCTCCTCCAGAAAGTCCCTGAAACAGTCTCATCTGGACTGACTCAGCCTTTGCTATTTCTAAAATAGAGCAGCACCAAAAAGTTGGCTTGGTTTGGCATTTCCATACGAAGACCAGGTGCCATGAGCTGAGGGTGGGCAACAAAAGTCCCCTGTTCCGAAATCCTGCTTGCCTCCACCTCCCTGGCTGTCACACTGTGTCCCAGCCACAGCTGCAAGTCCTTTGGCAAAACCACATTCTGCAGCCATACGTTGTTCCCCTGCAAGCTGCAATGGCTCCTCATGGTCTCAAAGTGTCTTCCCCCCACACGCACCCCTTGTGTTTTACAGTGGGATGGGTATCCCAGGGGGAAGATGCAGTGACTGGAATACCCAGCTTACAGTTCCAATCAGAGAGGGCTGTCATGCAGCACCACAGGCTACAAGTTTTGCCCTTTGGTGGGCTGGCTTCCGAGACCTTACACAGCCAGCTGGACGTATGCTTTTGTCTGAGCAGATGCATGCCTTGTTATACCACCATGCCTGCAAAAGGAATTTTGCTCCAGCCTGCCAATTTAGGTGTCTGTCCAAATTTCAGATTAGCCACCCTTTCTTCAGCTGCTGCCGAACACTTGCAATGCCTGAAGTCTTTATGAACTTAGTTGTAGCTGGGAAAGCTCCTTTACCCAGGTATTGCTGCTGGTAATGCTCTATTCCATGATTCTGCATGCAGCTACATCCACAGAAACACAGCCCAGAGCCTGGAGCAGCCTTCTCATCACCGGGATTGTTTCCTTAGTTCCCATACTCTCTGGCCCAGATGGTATTACACACAAAAATGAAACAGCCTCAAGAGAGTAAGAGAAAGAAGGCAGCATGTCCCAGACTTCCTTTCAGAGCAGAGTGGATTTAAGGTCTAAAAAAGAGGAAGAGCATGAATCCAAATTTCCTACAAGTCACGTGATGTAACCACTAGCCTTAGGCCCAGCAGGCTTTTCCTCTGCACAACTTGTTCCTGTGCTCCTGCAAGCCCCCACTCCAGGAGGTGAACCTGAGAGAGAGGAATTCCCCAGTATCCAACCTGCAAGTCCTCGGGGTAGAGCTCCCCCACCTGCCTGCCCATCCATCCCCAGCCACTGCCACCTGTCTCTCCACAGTTCTTCTGAAGCCCTGATTACCTGGCTCTGAATGCCAAATTCCCCAAGACTGAAACATTAGTTGTGTGACCACGGAGTTGGCTCATGTCTGGGAAGATTGACTTCTCCCTTTCGTCTCACAGCTTCTCTTGGACACAAGGCAGTTTCACCCTTGAGGGGTACAAGCAAAGCTGCTTCCAGAATTCATGCTGGGGTAAAGCAAGGAAGAGCTAATCCTCCAACAGACATGGCACAGGTAACTGTGCTACCCTGGGGTTGTGTTTTCTCAAAGGCTGTTTTAGCTGCACCACAGCACGCCCATGGCCAGCCTGGCCCACGAGATGGAACAGTCTTGGAAAGATGGAGGTATTTATGTACAGATGGGCTTAACCAGAACAACAAGCTCCCATCCACCATTTCAGGAGCAGCACAGCCATGGGGCAGCAGGTACAGAGGTGGAGCAACAGGTTTCACCAGAGAGACAAATTGCTGATGCTGAGAACAGATGTGATTGAAGTAGAGGAAGGAGTGAGAGAAGCAAAAGCTGTGACCCACAGGGAGCATGAAGATACAGAGCAAGAAGATACAGCTAATTTCGTCTGGTTTCAGCAATTGAAAACAGACACTTTATGTTGTTAACATGCCAAAGCACGTTGAGCTCAAGGGTTTGCTGGGCTGCAGAGTGCAGAATTACTCCTGCCCTGAGAAGGTCCATCTAAGATATGATGAACAAAGCTGGATGTGGCTATGTCTCTTTCCTTTCAACTCTCTTTGTGCAAGGCCAGTGTACCAGGGCATGGGAAACAGTTTACCTCATTCACAATGGATTCAGCGTTGCCAAAAGGGGACTGATCCTCATGGACCTTGTAAAGAGACACAAGCCAAATCTGTCAGATCTGGGCCTTGTGACTAATAACAGCTCAACAAGGTTCTCTTGCCCACACTTTCCTTTGCATCTGATTTGCAGACCTCCTTCTCAGACCCCCAGCACACCCTGGGAAGCTGGAGAAGCTGCAAGCAGCTGGGGAGGGACATTCATCCATCTTGTTTGGTATTGTTGTTTTCCCACAGTGTTCTGAACAGCTGCTGCAAAAACTGGCAAGACAAGTCCTTTTTTTCACTCTGCATCAGCTCGGAGGGGAAAAAATTACTAAAATCATCGCCCTGAAGCACAGGGAGGACAGTGCTGGTTTACATGGGATTCAGATATGGATTCAGACAGCAAGTAGTATATCGAGTAGAGCAATGGTATTGTGGAAGGAGTGAGTCTGGGAATGCCCAAATCCTCACCCTGTAGAGAACTGTGCTCTGAACACAGCCATGTGTCCACGGGCAGGACAATCCTCCACTGGGCTTCCTGCCCTCCAGATCCTGCTCCAGAGCCTGCCTGGCACAGCTTGGAAGGGATATGGATAGTTCTTGGCTATTCATGCAGAGAACAGTTTTACTGCTGTAGGGATAGACTGGGAAGTCTTGGCTTTGTGGAGACAGGTAATCAGAAAGGGCTCACAGAATCACAGAATATCCCAAGTTGGAAGGGACCCACAAGGATCATCGAGTCCAACTCCTGGTCCTGCACAGGACAGTCCCAAGAATGGCAATGAGCTGGCCAAGGTGGTTCAATGGAACTTAGCTTGGAAGAAGATGAACGGTATTAGGTGTCCAGGGCTGAAATGTTGCCAAAGCAGGAAGATCTGTGCCAGGGAAAAACAGCCATTTCTCCTAGGCTGCAATGTTATTCAGTGCTGTACCCCACTGTTCTGTGGGATTTGCCAAGCCTTATGGAAGCAATAACGTTATCTAACAGCACTGAGTGTAGTGAGGCTGCATCCCACCTTACTTTCTTTGCAAAATTGATGAAGGAGCAGCTGTTATAGGTTTTATTAAAAGGTGATGGGTAAGATAAATTTAGATGGTGCTGCTGCTACCTGAGCCATGGTGGCTCCCCTCTGAAGGGATAACCTCAGAAGAAGATTTTAATCAAGTTGTAGTTCAGACATCAGAATAGCAGAGAGAAAGGGTTGGGTGTCTGGCCCAGGATTTGAAGTGAGCTGTTTAGAGCCCACAGCTTGGTTTGCTCTGTCATCTGCTCTGACAACTGCTTCATTCATTTAGGTTGTGCTTTCAGAGCAGCTGAGGAGCTACCCCTGCCTGGCCACACTTTAAAAATCAGATCCTCACATGGAAAATACAAAAATTTATGGTTCTACTTTAAGATTTGCAGAATGTGAACATTGAAGAAAGCTAGATCTCCACAACAGTTTTGGGGGTTGCAAAAAAAATTGTGAGTATGATGATACACATAGTTTGCTCTTGCCTCAGACAATGCCACTACAGCCTGGAGGTCACTGGGGAATATGGTATAAAGATATGGTGGGAAGATAAAGAGGGGTGTGTTGGGATGTTCAGGGGCACAGGGTAACAACACTGTGTTAGTGTTGTTAGTACTGTTACCTCATGTTTGAGGGGAGAAAAGGAACAGTATCAGGAATACTGAAAATCCTCCCTAATGATGAAAGGGTCCCAGGCCACACACCACAGAGGAGAGACACTGTATAAAATCACACTGTTTCATAGCCTTGAACAAAAAGCCTTTGCACTGGATTGACTCTTCCACAGCCCAAAACCCAGAGGTCACCTTCAACATTTTATTACCTGGTCTGACAAACTCAGCACGGTTGTGATGCTGTGTCTGGTAAAGGTCAGGTTTGTATTAAGAAATGATTTGGAGCATCCAAACATGATATTAAGAACTGTGGAGCCACAGCTTGAAGGAACAAGGCGCTTTCACAGAGCACCTGGGAAGGCCTGTGGGAGAGGAACAGGCTGGATTTTGCATCCTGGCTCCAAGATCAATCTCTGCCCTCAGACCGGACAAATTCATCAAAGCGAACTTCAGTATTTAGACAAGAACAATAAATGCCAAGTATCTCACTGCCCTGCCTCTACCTGTGCCTCTCTGTAAAGCATTACGCATTTCGAGTCACTGCTCTCCACAGATACAGCCCTTCCAGCAGAGAGAGCTGCACTGGCTACACCTTGAATTTCTAGTCTTTCACATGCCTGAAGAGGAAACAAAGAAATCAGTGCAAAGTGTAACACGGTGTTTATTCCTTGTGGTGAAACCAGGACATTTGACTAAGTTTAGCATTGAGCAGGTATATTCCTACAGCATCAGGGCATACAGTTGCAGGAAAACAGAGGAAAAGGGCCATCAAGGCAGAGTTTTTAAGCTAAAAGCCCTGAAATACACAAATGTATGCACTGACACATGCAGGGGCAGACAGTCCTGAAGTCCTAAACCTGTTCATGGCCTAGCTACCAGTGTGCACTGCAAGAATAGCCTTAGACCTCAAGAGAGGGCCAGATGTTCAGAAACTATGGCAGATGACTCAATAGACCCATAAGTATTTCAGCTAAATTGCTACATTCACACCCTTCTGCAGATTAGAGAGGAACTCCCAAAATCTCCTATTTTTGCTGTTCCAAATCTATATAGCTACTCAACAATGCAGCTATTGGAAATGCTCTCAACTCCCTGCAATGACAACTACAGCTGTTTCTACACATTTGGATGAAAAGTTTCCAAGTCCTCAGAGGACAAATCCCGCAACCTGCAATTCCTCTAAGGAAGTCACACAGACTCTACCCTCTGGAGCCAGACACATGTCTACCCCTACTCTCATAGAGGTGCAGAAGGAGTGACAGTCTGAACAGGGAGGCAGACCAAAGATCTTCCAGCACAGGGAAAATACCAGAATGGCTGTGGGTTGAGCCAGTGCTGCAGTGCAATCCCCACAATGCTAAGCAATGCCTGGTACAGGGTGCTCACACCTCACCATGATAAAGGAATGCCAGTGTTGCCTTGGGCAGAATGACCCACGGGTTACCTGGATCTCCGGGGGCTCAAGGAGAGCTCTCAGCAGTTGCCACCACAAACCCAAAGCCAAGGAACCATTTAGACCCGAACAGGAAGGACAAATGAAGCGCCAGCTGCAAGTCGGTGCCAACACAACGCACAAGCGCCCTCAGCCTCAGGCAGCGTTTACAGACAATTAACCCCAACCCCAGAGGCATCGGAGCCGAGCAGTTCACCTGCGGAGGTGGCCGTAAACAGCCTGTCCTCAGCAGCAGCCTGGGAGTGCAGGAGGGAAGGGACAGAAAAGCACAGAAGAGCCAAAAGCAGCACTCACAAAGCTCTGTTATTTCCTCTCCTGCTCGTCCACCAACACGTGGGCAGTATCTAAAGGAGTCTGCACTTCACTAGAAAATTGCTGGGCAGGTTTCTGAGCTCAAGAAGCGGCTGGAGGACAGCATTTCAGATCGGGCATGCCACTCCCAGCTCCGACAGCGAACCTCAGCGCCGCACCAGCCCCCGCACGGCCGCGGGCCCCGGAGCCCTGTCCTGCTGCACCCTCCCTGTGCTCGCACCGCTGCCAGGAGCTCCTCTCATCCTTCTCCACGCCACTCTCAGCACCCAAACCAGCTCAATGCACAGAAGCAAACGGGCAGAGCACCCACGTACAGGGACTCCCGACGGCTGCCGGGGTCCTCTCAGGCGACGGCACCAACTCGCGGCCGCGTTCTCCGGCGGCCGGGACCAGCCAGATGCCAGCGCAGCCCGGCTCTCCCGCAGCCAACTTTCTGGGAGGCGGCTGATTGAAAAGCTCCTGCCGTCTTTGTTTGGCTGGGGCAGAGCCAGCAAGGGCTGCCGGGAAGGTCACCCAGGAGGAGACCGATGTACAGGGAGGGCGGAGCCCTTCTCGTAACCCTTTCGGGGCAGCCGCGTTCCCGGGCCGCGAGGAGCCCGTCACCTCCGGGCACGGACCCGTCCGGCCCGCCCCGGAGCACCGCCCAGGCGGGGCTGGTCACACCCGTGCCACAGGATGGAGAAGCCCCACAGGAGGCAGCGCTGCCGTCCCTAGAGATCCCATTCAGCCCTGGAAGCATCAGCTCCATTCCTGCGGGGGCATGGTGGCTGCGCTGTGCCAGCAGGGCTGCTGGCATGGGCAGAGGCCACAGCGGGGCCGGGCCATTCGCTCTGAAACTGAAGCAGACACGTGCTTTGAGCTGTTCTCAGCTCTGCTAGTGCCCCCAAATGAGATGTTCATCTCTCCTCATTCAGGCTTGGCTTAAGGCTCAGTCCTGCCAGGTGCTGGCAGCCCCTGGGAGGGGATCATAGCCCCCCACACGCTGCCACCACCGTCCTGGGGCTGGCCCTGCGGCTCACAGCTCTGCAGGAACCTGCTTCAGGTAACAGCTGGCAGGAAACCTTTTTCACAGTACTATTCTGCTGGTTCAGTGACCTTACCTGCCCACCCATGGAGAGATGAGAGCTGTTACGAGAATAATGGTGTGCAGGACTTTGGGATCGGTTAGCCTTCATGGTTTTGCCATAACTGAGAGAGAAAAAAATGTTAAACACTGTGGGTGCAGCCAGGTGGGGGTCGGGCTCTGCTCCCCAGGAACAAGGGACAGGATAAGGGGAAATGGCCTCAAGTTGCACCAGGGGTGGTTTAGTTTGGATATTGGGGAAATACTCCTTGCAGAATGGGTGGTCAGGCATTAGAAGAGGCTACCCAGGGCAGTGGTAGAATCACCATCTCTGGAAGTGTTCAAAAAAATACGTAGATGTGGCACCTGGGGACATGGTTTATTGGTGGCCTTGGCAGTGCTGTGGGAACGGCATTGGAATTCGATTCAATGATCTTAGAGGGCTTTTCTAACCTTAATGATTCCATGATTTAAGGTCATCGTGACAGTCTATTAATAGTCCTCATTAGACATAATGCAGTTTCTCATTGAACCCACGTGAACTTTTAGTAGAGTACAAAATCCCCTGTCAGGGATTTCTGCCCTTTTAACAAGATGCTGTGTGAAGAACAACTTCCTTTTTGCTTTCTTTGGGGTTTTGTTTGTTTTCTTTGTTTGTTTTCTGAACCTGTTCCATGGCAGGTTTTATGTAATACCCCTTGGTTTTGCAGCAGAACAGAAAATAAGCCAGTTTTTCTTCTTGCCACAATGAATTTACAGACAGCTGCCATGGTTTTGCTCGTGTCCTGTGGCGGAGGTAGACGGGACATATTCTTGCACTGAATTCAAGAGGTGAAGCTTCCATCGGTGGGAATTTAACAGATATGCCTATGGGCAAACACTTCAGCTGATCAGCACACCTGCTTCTCAGAAAGGTCTGTTGCTTTTAAGGCCCTGCATTAGGGATGGAGTCAAAATACACTTCTGACTTTGTTCCTCTGAAGTCAAAAGTCAGGCAGCCAGTGTGGTCAGAAGGTCAGACCAGTGGCTGCATTGGCAAATTTCCTTTTAAGTTCCCAGCAAACACATTTGGCAGGGAGAGCGAGAGAGGATATCCTTCCCACGTGCCATGAAATGCCACTGTCCGGTGCTCCATCTTAAGTCTTTCATTCTCCTCTTCCCAATTTTCTTGCAGTTGAGAGGGCAAGTCCCCTCTCAGTAGTGCCGTCCCTACATCCGCCACCACCTCAAAACAGAGTCTGTGAGCTGTGAATCTGCAACCTGCACCTGACACAGGGCGGGCCCAGAATCCACGTGCGGAGGCTGTAGCCTGCTGGGTTGAAGCTCCAGCTGCTACTGTCATTGCTATTATTATGCAGGAGAGGGTTTGGTAGGAACTTTTATTTCACCAGTTAGCGTAGCTGCATAAACTCTACAAGCAAACGCAGTACGAATGGGATTCACTGCACTGGTCAGATGTGCCCGATGAACTGCGCTGAGGCAGCGCGGGCCGGGAGCACGGAGTGCTCTAACACACCGAGCGGGCCCGGCCCGCCGCCGTGTCC
>NW_008246055.1:937646-938027 GCF_000691975.1 Corvus brachyrhynchos
TCTTCTGCCAGTTTGCAGCTGGAGGCCTGAAGCAAACTGCCAGTAAAGGACTCGCTTGTAGCCATACGGGAAACCCGGGGGCGAGCGAGTTTGCTTCCTTTGCCACAGAGCTGCAGCTCTAAGCGTGCAGATTCTGTCTCTAAAGCAGAAGTGTGTGTGAGATGGACGTTTGGTTTGTGTAGATTGCTCTTAAGCTTTCTGGTTTGGGGTGGGTGCCCCTAAACCAGTTATTTGTTAGAGAGTGAGAGGTTTTGGTCGTAGGGAAGAAGCATGTCGCTTAGAAATGCATTGCTGTACAGCCTTGTATGAAGACTGTGGTTTATTCTTTCTACATTTTCCAGTGAATGCCTGAACTTGTGCAGGTGAAAATTCCCGCAGGTT
>NW_008246055.1:938067-946680 GCF_000691975.1 Corvus brachyrhynchos
ATTCCTGGGAAAGGAACGTATGTTTTAGTGGAGTAAAACAGCTGGTTAGTTTGGAAGCTGCTTAAATGCAGCATCATTTGCTGAATGTTCAAAAGCCATTTGGCTAATCTCCCTGGTGAGCACCTGTCCCGAGGAGCAGTAAGCAGTGAAACCTGAAAGGAGATTGTAGCCAGGTGAGGCTTGGGGTCTTCTCCCAGGCAACGGGCAATAGAACAAGAGGACACCATCTTAAGATGCACTGGGGAGGTTTAGGTTGGACATTAGGAAGAATTTCTTCACAGAAAGGGCGATTGGGCTTTGGAAGGGCATTCCCAGAGAGGTTGTGGAGTCACTGTCCCTGGAGGTGTTTATGGAAAGACTGGATGTGGCACTGAGTGCTCTGGTCTTGTTGACATGGTGGTGTTGGGTCAGAGGTTGGAGTTGATGGTCTCAGAGGTTTGTTCCAATGTAATTGATTCTGTGATTCTATTTCCTGCTTCGGCAGCAGCCTGGGTAACAGCAAACATGCTGGTCTTTATCTGTGTTCCCTCTTCCCTTCTCCCAGAAGGGGTAAAACCACATCTGACTCTTGGGCACTAACAGATAGGTTTGTATGCTGATAACATCATGACTCTTACAGTCCACAGGTGCAGGAGGAGCTGATGCGTAGGCAGAGATAACCCAAACTTGGCTATGGGATATTTAGAAGAAGAAAAATGGGCTCTGGGGTGACCTAATTGCAGCCTTCCCGTACCTGAAATGAACCTACAAGAAAGATGGAGAGAGATGTTTTGCAAGGGCCTGGAGTGCCAGGACAAGGGGGAATAACCTGCTGACAGAGGGCAGGTTTACATTAGAGATTAGAAAGAAATTCTTCCCTGTGAGGGTGGTGAGGCCCTGGCACAGGTTGCCCAGAAAAGTCCCATCCCTGGAAGTGTTCAAGGCCAGGTTGGGGCAACCTGGTGTAGTGGAAGGTGTCCCTGCCCATGGCTGGGGGGTCGGAAAGTGATGAGCTTTAAGGTTCATGCCATCCCAAACCAGTCTGTGATTCTGTTATTTTATGAAAGGAAAATCTTAAGTTTTCTGGCCTTGTGAAACCAGGAACCTGTCTGTTCTGTACTGCCCAGCTAGGCTCATGCAGTGGCTTTCAACTGCCGAACTGCAGCCCCCTCACACCTTGCACTAGAGAGGCACAGAGCTGGATAGAAATGTCCTAAAGCTGAGTGATGTACACAGGTTTGCTTGTCTTGGCTCCCTTTGCAACAGCCGTGAGACAGTCCATAGACTGCTTTCTTCCTGCCACTGGTGCTAGAGGAGACATTTCCTCTCCCAGCAAGCTCAGCCAGTGGCGCGTCTGTGGGGTGGGTTTCCTGTCCTCCATGCAGAAAGGCCACGGGTGTTTCTTAGTTTCTGCAGGGAGCTTGGTTTGTGAATATTCATTTGTGTTGCTTCTTGCAGTTGATGTATTAGGGCAAACTGTGAAGCTGAAAATCAGGAAAGCAAGTTTCACTGTTCAGAAGTAATCTCTTCCCAACCATAAATTTTATTGCAATTCAGAGAATAAAGTAATTGCTTGCCAGAAGCACAGAAGCAACGAGATGGTTGGATGCTGTGAGCTGGAGAGGTTTTTTCTTGTTCACTGAGTTTGCCTGTGATGCACATGGAGATGGAGATGTTTCCAACATCCTGCATTATTGTGCATATTCAGTGCCACTGCAGATAAGGCTGGCAGCTCCAACACACTTCTGCTCATGCTTCCATTTCCTGAATGTTTCATTCCTTGGTAGTTGAAAGTGTCACACTCCTTTAGAGGTTATTAAAATGTTGGAGGCAGGTTTGTAATGCAGGTGTTAAACAATCCCCATGGAGGAATCAAAATGCAGCATGTTTATAGACGTTGCAGATTTTGTGATGGATGCAGCCCTCACATGGCAAACATCTGGAAGTCAACTAATGCCCAGCATTTCAGTGCTAAATAGAGAGGTGTTAAGTTAGTCTCCTTTCGGATCTAGGGCAAACAGGGAGGGTAGGCAAGGTCAGAATCCAGTTTAGACTTTGTGCTGAGAAGTTGAAGTGAGAGCTGCTGTGGCAGCAGTGCAGCAATCTCAGCCCTTTCACCTGGTCTTACCAAGACTGATGGAGCTTTGGGAGCAGCTTGTTGAGGTTGGAAGCAGCCATAATTCAGTGAGGGTTTGTTCTCAACAGCCCTTCCTTTCTGACAAATGTGTGCTGCATGGCACAAACTGGTTTTGGAGAAAGATAGTGCTTGCTCCTCTGGAGCCAGGTCTGGGTTGAGAGGCATGAGCTGCTTGTGCATCTTGCAGAGGAAATGGATGCCTTCTGTCTGCCATATTTTTGGTTGGATAAATAAGGTGTTTTGTACTTCTGTGAATGTGAAACAACAGTGCAGACTGTATGGTGAGGCCTCCAGTGCCGGTGGGAGCTGTTGCTAACACGTCTGACAGGATGGGTGACTCGGGACTCTGGAGAAGGCAGTGAATGTCCAGTGTGTTGTGAGCAGGATTGCTGTTATATGTGTAACTGTTAATTTCTTTGTGAACCTGTTTCTTCTGTAACTAGGCTGTTCTTTGGGGTTTATTGTGTTTAATTTGGTTCTCTGAATCGAGGAGATAGAAGTGAGATTTGAGATGTGGGGCCCATTCAGTGCTTCTTTGGATGCCTCTGAAGGGGAAAAGGAGTTACCAGGATTGAAAAAGAAGAGTTTCCTAGAAGTCAAAATAATAAAGCTTCCAGCACTAAGTGATCATGCTGTCCAAATTTTCTAGGCTTAACAAAACTGGGATGTTACAGGGTGCTTAGGCTCTCCCAGTGAGGGTGAGGAATTGGAAATTCTTCTTCCTGAGTGAATTTTTGTGTGCTGTGGCTGTCTTCCTCCAAGCTGCTCTATAATGTGAAATATTTCCCTTTTTCTAAAATGTCTGCAATTGCCTAATGCTTTAACTCCACAGTAACAGTGATCCTGAATTACATTCAAAGTTCAGTGTTTTGTGTTGCTGTTCTGTTCTTTATTTGGGTGTGGGGCTTTTGTTGTCTGTGTTTTTCTGACTTAAGCAATGCCTTCTGCAATTTGTTGTTGAAGGGCTCCTTCACCAACCAAGCGTAAGGACAGGTCTGAAGAGAAATCAAAGGACCGGTCCAAGGATAAAGCAGCCACTAAGGAATCAGGTGAAAAGGATCGTGGTCGGGACAAGACACGCAAAAGACGCAGTGCTTCCAGTGGGAGCAGCAGTACCAGGTGGGTACTTGTATGGAGAGTAACAAATGACAGCATTTTCAGAAATCAGCTTTATTTCTGCTAGTTGTGGGCCTGTTGAAAGCTTGTGTTGTGTTAGTCACTGTGCAATTTTAGCCTAACTTAAGAGGGTTTCTATTTCAGATATGAATTTCTTTGGCTGTCTGGTGAGCTATGGAGCCTCAGTCACAGTTATTCTCTCTAGTTGTCAGAAGTTTCTCAGTTAATTGTTTTTCTGGATATTCCACTAATTTTTATTCTTCTCCCCCTTTTAACAGATCCCGTTCCAGCTCAACTTCCAGCTCAGGGTCCAGTTCCAGCACTGGTTCTAGCAGTGGCTCAAGTTCCTCTTCTGCCTCGAGCCGCTCTGGGAGCTCCAGCACCTCACGCAGTTCCAGTTCCAGCAGCTCTTCTGGATCTCCCAGTCCCTCTCGACGGAGACATGACAACAGGAGACGATCCCGCTCCAAGTGAGTTTTATTTGTCTTCTAGGAATTGCCAGATGCCAGGTTAATTCCATGTAGAATACAAGATTGTGATCAGAACAGATTGTTCTCTGAAGACCATTTGCTTTCTCCATAGCTTAGAGATCTGAATTTTGTTAGAATGGGTGTGCTCCGTTTCCTTAGAATCCAGACATACGCCCTGTAGGAACTGAGATTAAAAACCTAATTTTGAAGAGTTTAAAGATTTTCAATATTAGAGTTGTTAGAGGCGGTTTCAGTCAGTGTTTCCTTAGCAGTATGGGGCTAGATCAGAGTAAAGCTGTAAACTACAGCCACGACTAACAGAAAAGTCAGGGCTAAAACCAGGATATTTATATATATATGTATATTTATATTCTTATTTACAAAAAAATAAGATAGGAAGGAGGGCAAAGGAAGCCCCCATAAAGGTGGTGTGGGAATCAAACTATCTTAATGTCTGTACAGTTTTCCCTTTGCGTAAGGTGATGAAGGCTGATAAAAATCTGCTTAAGGCAGGGTGGGGTTTTTAGTGTATCACTCAATTTATGGACTTGAGGATTAGGAAGAAGCATAAATACAAATTTTCTATGTACTGATTTTTTTACAGATTAAAGTTTCATTCCAGATTTTTTTTTTAACTGCAAAGACATTGTGATATGCAGCTAATTTTAAGTAGACTTTTTAAACATTTTTGGACCTCTGTAGTGAACAGAAAATACAGAAACACAAATAATTGAATCTGTTTGTGTGCCTGGTAGTGGTATGCTGTGATGTTTATGGCCTTACTTTCCCTCTTCAGTTGTTGAGATAAAGAATGTTTTTGTGTTAACAACTGAGAAATGCTTTAACTATGACCGCAACTTCATAAAAGTGCTTGCTAAATTCTGTATTTGTTACCCTAGTTGCAGTGAAGTTGAAAAGTTGCAAAAAAAGGTCCTCAATTTTCAAAAAGTTCTAAAGCAAAAGCAGACAAGATAAGTGCAAATCCTGAGGTGTTTCTGAGTGGAACACCCTCACCACCACCTCAACACTGTAACTTCTTCAGGAAAAAATGCCCTTCAGTAAAAATGGTATTTTTAATCATGTGATAATGACTGGCTTCTTGGTTTTGTCCTGCATGTTGCCTGAAAACTGTAGATGTTTTCCGTTGTCCAAATCAGGTCCAAACCACCCAAGAGAGATGAAAAGGAGCGCAAGAGGCGGAGCCCATCACCCAGACCCACAAAAGTGCATGTTGGAAGGCTCACTAGAAACGTGACCAAGGTAGTAATGTCATGTTCCTCTGTAGTCACGCAATCATGTTCTTTGAGAATGTGTGAGTTGCTCCTTCAAAGCTCTCCAGACTTTTTGGTTACTAGAGAGTTGTCAAGGTGGTACTGTTGGAAATTGTTTCTTTGTGTCCAGATTGATCAGTGAAGAAAATTTTGGTAGGATTTTACTGAGTCAAATACCATGAAGGCTTCTGAGACACATGTAGTGCTTAAGAGGTCTGCCTGTTTTGTCAGTGTTCCAGACCTTATATCCTGTTTTACTAGGAAGAAAACTAGAATTTGGGACAACAGCTGAAATTACCTTGGAGACATAAAGGATATCTGGCAGTTCTTGATAAAGGATCTGCAGAGCTGGTCTGGCTTGAGTTTTCTTGGCTAGAATGTAGTTTAAACATCTTCAGGGGTAAAAAGTTTACTTTGCTGAAAAAATGTGCTGTGGATTTACTGCTCTGCCAGCCAGACCTGGCCAGTGAGTGTGGTCTGTGTCCCTAAGGCTTGCTCTCTCTCTACAGGATCACATCATGGAAATTTTTTCCACTTATGGAAAGATTAAAATGATTGACATGCCAGTTGACAGGCTAAACCCACACCTTTCCAAAGGTTATGCTTATGTGGAGTTTGAGAACCCAGATGATGCTGAGAAAGCCCTGAAACACATGGATGGAGGTAGGTACTGACCTGTAAGTAGCCTGGGGGCTTTTAAAAGTCTTCAGAGCAGATGGATTTGACCAGAAAATGAGTTAGAGGTGATAGGGATGTCTTTGGTGAACTGATCTAAAATACTGTCAGTTTTCAGCCCAAATGGCTTTTGTGAGGTTCAGGACAGATTCAAGAAATCACAGAACTATTAAAACTAATATTTTTTTTCAAAACAGTGATAAAATTATTTTACGCTTATATGAAAACTTTTCCAGGTTAACATCTGAGCTGCAGTTTGGTGGGGTTAGATTAAGAAGTCTGGTAGTTGTGTGGACTTTGTCAGAATAGCCCCTGAGCAGGGTGTGGAGATAACTGAAGTGGGATCAGTCCACGGTGCTGCCTGCAACAAAGCTGTGAGTTGCAGTAATACGATGTGTTTATGTTACTGTGGAAGAAGACTTACTTCTCCCTGTTTCTGTGTTTCCCTAAAAAGGCCAGATTGACGGTCAGGAAATCACGGCCACAGCTGTGCTGGCCCCACGGCCTCGGCCGCCTCCCCGGCGCTTCAGCCCCCCCAGGAGGATGCTGCCACCGCCGCCCATGTGGCGCAGGTCCCCCCCTCGCATGAGGAGGAGGTGAGAGCTGGGACAATGCTTTTCTTTCTCGGTAGCAACTGATGATCGCTGAAAGACCTGGCAGGGGACAATCCTGTTGGACTTGACTTTCCCCTGCCAAGTGACAGTGGCACATTTTGGGCATCGGTTGAACCTGGCTTGCCGTTCCTAACTCCTTAGCTCCAGGGTGCCTGCTCTGGTCTGCATCCTGAGCACAGCCTCCAGGAAAGGTCACGTCCTTCCCAGCCTGTTCCCTGGAGCCCCTTCTGCATAAAGGCTTCAAGGTGAAGTGGGAACAGACTCTGGCTGACAGAACACTTGTGGCAGGCTGTGCCAGCTTCTTGTTTTTCAGAAGTCCTTGTACTTCCCTCCCTTATTTCTGCATGGGCACATGACCAAAAAGCAGTCCTTTGTCAGGTGAATGGAGTACACTGGCCCCAAGGTGTGATCTGACAGTTGTGTGACTTGGGGCTGCCTGATTGTGCTTAGATAAGTTGTTCTGAGTCTTCAGTGTTTACATGTCTTCAAAATGTCTTACTTGTCAGTAGCAACTTGATTGCTGAACAGCTTTGAGCCACGGGTTTAAAAATGAGCAGTAGTTATGTGGCACAAGATCCAGGAGGCTTCTTGGTCCTCCTTTAAGCACACCTTTTGCTGCAGTCTTACAGATGCAGGTTTGCTATTCCCCCCTTTGTTATCTTTCCTACTCCAATTTTTGCTATCCTGTTAAAGCTCTGTTAGTATTCTGTGCCTGGAACCTTTGTGTCGTAGCAGTAGCTGTACTGTTATGACTGTTGATTGTAGTACTGAGAAGCTTGAACCTAAACTACTTCTTAAGTAAGCTCCCTCTAAGGAGCCTTGTAATTTGAAAGGGTTTGGATAAATCTTTCCCCTGAATATCACCATTTCGGGAGTCAAAGATGACTTCAGGTGAAGGAGGATCTGATGTAGGATCTGATCTGAGCTCATATTCCTTGAGGAAGAGAAACAGTTTCTTGCCTGTTGTTCAGGTATTAATAATATTTTATGGTTCCTGAAGCAGAGGCAGGATGGCCAGCATATTCCTGCTGTGTAGTCAGTCCTCTCTGGAGCCGGCTGTGTTTTCCTCAAGCTCTTTTCCCATGGTGTGTGAGGGATTTTGGCAGGAGGCAGGGTAGTGTTTTTTAAAAGTTGGTAGTTGAGCTGACCAATTACTCGCACCTATTGCTTGTCTCCTAAGGGAAGCTTTCTGCTCCTTCCCTGGCAGGTCCCGGTCTCCTCGGCGCAGATCCCCTGTTCGCCGGCGATCCCGATCCAGGTCTCCCGGACGAAGGCGCCATCGCAGCCGCTCCAGCTCAAACTCCTCAAGATAAAGCAAAAGGACTGGACAGCTTTTTACTTTTTAACTTAAATCCCATCAGATGGAATATTGTACCTTTTTTTTATAATGAGTCTGGGTGAGGAGGAGTGAGAGATAATCCTGGCAGTGAAGGCAACGTAAGAGAGACCACCAGTTCCTGGCCAGTAACCTTTGCTGTGAGGCTTCTGGATTCCTGGCATTGAATTGAAATTATTTAAAAATGGCTTTGATTTTAAAGGCTGTAAAAACATCTTTTCCAGATAGAGGGAAGGAAAGATGTTTCAGCCTCTCTTTCTCCAGTTAGCAGCTGCTGCTTGGTGATTGTAAACGCTTAGCACGCTGTACAGACCAGCATGTGAATCTTGTTCTAGTTAGAACCCCAATGAGTAAGACAGTGAGCCACATACCTTGATCTCCACGTGCCAGCACAGGATTTTTCAGGGCAGCTGGAGCCCAGACCTGCCTGAGACTTAATTCAGTACAGAATTGTTGCTTTATTCCAGTTCCCCATGATGATTAGTTTCTGCAGAGTAAGCTCTTCTTTAATGCTTGCACCAGGCAATAACCACAGAAACAACGGTCCAGCCCAGTGAATATGACACTATAGAGAAGAAGCTGGAAATCCTAAGAAGTGTTCTGTAGCTGCCCCCATAAGTGATTTCTTTCACCTTTTCGTTGAGGGTGTTGGTAAAAACTTCCTACTCAACCCACAGTGAAACAGTGTGAGTGCTTTTACAAATCCCAAATGAGCGACTGAGCACCAATCCGCTGGAAACTGCAAGGCAGAGAGGGAGACTTGAAGCCACGATGCTGGCTGGATTAACACACAGGGAAAGGCAAAGAATTTACCACCTGTTGTACAGTCAATACTATACAGATTTTTTTTGTTTTGTATAACTTTGTATCCTTTTGGGCCATGTTGTGTTTGTACTTGTGTAGGACAAGCAGTTACTGAATAAAGCAGTAGGGTTGAGAATAGCCGTCCTGCCTCGCTGCGTTGCTGGGCGCAGGGGGGGCTGTGGGGGAAGGGCGTGCCGTGCCGCGCCGTGCC
>NW_008246055.1:947479-978491 GCF_000691975.1 Corvus brachyrhynchos
TTTCAGCGGGGCTGAAGTGCGCGGGGAGCGGAGATGTGGGTGAGCGCGGGCAGCCCCGGCGCTGCCCTGAGCGCCTTCAGACCCCGCACGATGCTGTGCGTCCCGCAGTCAGAGCTCTTTCAGTCGTGGTTGTTGAAGGTCCTGAATGCTTGGAGCCGAGGAAACTGCAGATACAAAGAGATTAAAATCGCTTTAATTTGATTTTTGTTTAAAATCCCGTGTAACAGAGCAGCGGCGTTTCAGTGGTGATACCACAACAGAAAAGCTATAGCACGCACATCTTATTTTTACCATTTAAAAGAGACAGGAACTTACAGTTATTTTCTTCCAGCCCTGGCCTTGACCCGAGGGAGGTCGTTGGGGTCCTGGAGCAGTTCCTGCAGGAGGGCCGGGTGTCAGCATTACTGTGGGAGGTCTGTCAGCAGCAAGCACAGGCGGCCTGCCCAGGGCTGCAGGATGCCCTGCTCAACAAGATTGTATGCTTGCCTGAGCATGTGAGCAATAAACTCCAGGGGAAAAACCCACCAGTGTTCTTCCCACAGACCTACTTCCCTCTCCTGGGTGGTGCAGTTCTCCAGGTGCTGCAGAAGATCTCCAGCTCTCTGCGGGGTAAGGCTGCAAGATGACTGGACTGTAGGGTTGCCGTTTCAGAAGAAATGTTTTGTGCGTGGACCCCATAGCTGCTGCTTGAAATACAGATGATGAGTGTTGCAGAGCCTTATGTTCCTCCTTCAGGCTATCCTAAAAGCATAAAGTCCCAGGAATGAGGAAAATAGCTGAGGCCTTTTAGAAACTACTGAAAGCAGCAATCCTCCAAGCAATTAAACAGCATCATCTGTTGCTAAAACTTAGTTGTGGTCACTTGATGTGTGCTGAAGGAATCGTTTGGGAGATTTGAGTGGTACTGAATGAACCAGTGTCATTGATAACTTTCCATCAGGTTAAAGTGGGACTGAGCTGCTTTAGCCTTTTGCCTGTCACTGTAAATAACACTGAATGCTGGCTTGTGCCTGAAGGCAGGTAGTGGAGGGAGGAGGAGATGATGCTTGAAAAGAAGAAGTTAATCTGTGTTTTTGGGATACAGCGCTTGTGGAAGTCTCTGCACCTGCTCCTGAAGGCTGGTTGGAGGATGCTGGTGACACGCTTGTTAAAGCTCATGTCTGTTTTATCCCAGGTGGCTTGGACTGCTCCATCTCTTTTGTTTCTCATGTCCTGGGGAAGGTGTGTGTTCATGGAAGGCAAAGTGAGTGTTTTACTGTGCTCTTTCGGGGACAGGGAACGTGTTTTAGTGTATTAGCATGAGAGGATGACCGTGATGATGATCAACAGGAGTGGGAGACCAGTGAGTTAATTTGGAGCTGTTCTGCGTGGGGCTGCACAGGCTGCCCTCTGCTCTCTGAGGCTGCTTAGCTGCATCTGGTAGATGTTGGTGCTTTTCTGCCAGTTCACATGAATGGGACCTGTTCTTTCAAAAACTGATGGAGAGAACATCCTCATCAGGGTGAGAATCAGGATTCTCATTCTGCCATTTGGGGCATGACTATTAAATGCTCTTTTAGTGCTTTTCATGTCTGAAAGTGTTGTAAATACCAGTGTAAGTCCCTGCCCGCATGCAGTAGCCCTCTTGTGGGAGCAGCCGTGAATGCAGTAATTAACAGGGGTGGGGAAGAAGAAGAAGAAAGATTTTCTGGCTCTTTTCTGTGATGAGGAATGCTGGCCAGTTCCTTAGGCTGCTTAGGGTGGTTATTACCAGTCAGTTCTCCAGTTCTTGTTTGAGCATGAGCAAAGAGGAGCAGTAGAGCTGGGGAAGGGTCTGAAGCACAAGTCTGATGAGCAGTAGCTGGGGGGACTCAGCCTGGAGAAAAGGAGGCTCAGGGGGGACCTTCTCACTCCACAGCTCCCTGAGAGGAGGGGGCAGCCAGGTGGGGATCAGGCTCTGCTCCCAGGGAACAGGGACAGGACAAGAGGAAATGTCTTCAAACTGTGCCAGGGGAGGTTTAGATTGGATATTGAGGTAAACTTCTTCATGGAAAGGGTGGTCAGGCATTGGACCGGGCTGCCCAGGGTGGGGGTGGAGTCACTAAATCCCTGGAGGGATTTAAAAGCCATGTGGATGTGGCACTTGGGAACATGGTTTAGTGTTGGCCTTGGCAGTGGTGAGTCATAGTTGGACTCGATGGTCTTAGAGAGTTTCTCCAACCTAAATGATTCCGTGATTCTATTCTGATTTCTACTGCAGGAGCAATTTAGAATTGCAAACTGTATGTTGTATTTTTCATGTTGTGAAGATCTTGAAATTCTCAGGTCAGTCTCAGATGCCATTGCACCAGTCCTGCCCATCTGGGGTATTTACTGTTTTCTCTTCTGCTTCAGAGGAAATTCTGGGAGTTTTGGTGCCCCACCTGACAGACCTCACCAAGTCAGACTGCATCTGGCAGAGGATATGCTGGCGGTTGGTGGAATGTGTGCCAGACCGCTGGATGGAAGCAGTGGTCCTTGGTTTTGTGCAGGGAGCACCCGGGTAAGAACTCTGCTTTCTCCCTGATCCACAGCAAAGGCAGGAATTGTCACAAATACTTGCAGAATCAGTCTGTGAAAGGTGCTGTGTTTGTGTAGGTGGTTTTTTACACTGCCATTTCCTAAAAGACTCAAGGGATAAAGTAGTTGATTGTTGCCTCTCAGGGAGAACGTACACCATTTCTTAAGTATCTACATCATGGCACACAGTGGAAAAACAAGTGAAAACATTCTTTGCCCTTAGTGGCTCATTGTCTGAGTTTAGAGGTATTCTAGAGACTTGGTTGCAAATAGCTGCTCTCAGATTTTCCTATGATTAGGAGTAGCATGACAGCAATAACATGGATTCCTGATGTTTTGTTGTTGTCTTATTAGGGCAGATGTCTTGTCCAGATTGCTGGGGAACCTGGTTGTGAAGAACAAGAAGGCTCAGTTTGTGATGACACAGAAGATGCTGCTCTTGCAGTATGGCCACACGGTGAGGATTCTGTGGGGAGCAGCAGTGTAGCAGTGCCGCGTTTTCCCCACTGCCAGTGTGGTTTTTAGCTGAGCTCTTACTCTTCCCAAGGAAGGTTTAACTCTTCATTCCAAAATGAGCCCTGTCTCCCCAGCTTTGTGCAGCTGTTCACCGACAGCAGAGTGTAACAGAGAAGGAGTGGTGAACAGTAGCTTTGAAATAATGGAATTCACGTGCTCTCTCAGGGTTAATGGGGAATAGCAGAACTACTGTACTCCTCTGGAACCAAGTGGTTATTTGCACAGAGTTTCAGAATTCTGGGGAGCTGAAGGCACTCTGTTATCTTAGAATCTGAGAGAGGAGACTGAAACAGCCATGACCCACCCTCAGGGATAAGAATTAGATCAAAGACTTGAGACAAGGACTGTTGGGTTTTTTCATGTGCATCTAAGTTTGTCACAAGGTCTTAGGAACTGTTCTGTGGCTTGTGATGCTGTTGTGAGAGATGTTCTTTAGACTTCCTGAGTTCTATGTTTGCCTGGGACTGTGCTGGTTTTGTTGGTAAAAATACTGTACTGTATTTCTGTCATGGTTTTCCATGTATTTTATCAGCAACTGCATATGTGTGTTTGCTTGGTTTTTAAAATTTGCTTACTTTTGTGTCTCTGAATGCTGTCAGACAGTCCCTCAGAATGAAGTTTACTGTAGTAAATAAAAACAGACACTTGCTTGTCATGGCTGGATGACAGCTTTATGTGCAGTTGAAGCAGGAGTTGTGGTTTTCCTTGCAGACGGCCGTGCTGCAGAACCTCCTTGGCTACCTGTCCCTGGACAGCCTCCGGCGCCCCTTGTTGCTCAGAGTAAGGCTCACTGAGTCACTGATGAGGTGGCTGATGGAGAACATTCTGTGTGTCTGGGGGTGCACAATTTTGGTGTTTCTCTCAGACTTTCTGGTTGCTGTTCATGAGAGTGAGGGAAGCTGAGCCGTATCACAAGCGAGCTGTGATAAATGAATCAAAGCTTTCTGCACTGCTGGCATTAATTTTTCATATTTAATTGGTAAATTGTCTTCCAAGTAGCAAAACTAGCGAGGCTTGGATTCTGACAGATGTCCCATGTCCTCTATCCTTCTCAGCTTCCTCTATCACCCTGTTTGTGTGGCTGGGCACATGGCAACAAAAAGTTGGTGGAGAGTTGTCTGTTTACCAAATGGTTGATGTTTCAGAATCTCTCTCATGTCCATTTTCCTCAGAGAGGATGGCAGATATTTTGCTTCTCTGAGTCAGCAGTGTGATGAAACTTCTATGAAATCTGTGTATCTGGAAATCCCTACCATTTTGTCAAATTATTATTTTTTCCACTGTTAACATGTTCTAAAATTATCTGGAAGTAATGACAGTTATCTAAAATTGGACTAAACACAGATAAAACCATATAATATTATACTGGTTTTTGATAATAATACATATTGCTTTGCATATAATATTTATTAATGAGAAATAAACATCACTTCTAAATTTAAATCAAATTTAAATCAATTTAAACAATATCTTAAAGGAAGGTGCCGTTCTTGGGTGGTCAAGCACAGTACGTTTTGGGCCCTGAAATACAACATTTGTATTTTTTTACTCTCTTTGTAGGGAGAGTAAAAATGTGCTTCAAAAAATTACCTTTGTATAGAAAAGATCCATTTCAGGCCAACCTGAGTTCTCTAATTCAGGTGCTGCAGGAGCTGTTGGAGACCTGGAGCAGCAGCAGTGCCGTGAAACACTCCCCAGCTGAGCAGCAGCTGTACATTAGCAAGGCCATCCTCATCTGCCTCTCCCACCTGAAGGGGCATGAAATTGAGAGCTGCAGACAAGGTGAGGCTATGTGAGAAGCAGGGCTTAGATTTGTTTAGCAGAGAGTCTTACTATGAGTAGAAAAAGATCTTGTTTTGATCTGCAGATAAGCAGAATTGTCCCGTTTTCACTTTGGCAAATGGGGTAACCTGCTGGAATCATCTTTAGCATTGATATGATACAATTCCAAGTGCATAACTTTAGGTTATGGAATTGAGGAAGGCCTAACTTTGCCCTCTTACCTGAGCAGTGGTTTAAAACCCCCAAAGTTTTGTCACAGGAAAACAAGGACTGACTCTGGGACTTTGTGATTCATAGGCTTAACCTTGGAGCAGGGAGCAGCTCCAGAGAGGCAGGGAAGGTATCTGAGGATAAAAAGCTGTTAGCTTGGTGTCTGACTGTCCACAGGCATTCCTCAGTGTGAGGTGAGCAGGTTAGTCACTGGCATGGGCCTCCAGTTCTGTGCTCACACAGTGCACAGTACACTGGGGTCCTGGCCTAAAATCTCTGTTTCTGTTGCAATAAAAAAAAAATCTGTGCAATGTCTAGAATTACTCCTGTGTGTGTGTGTGACTTATGGGGGATATGAAGGTTCACTTCAAGACTTGCTCATCTGTTTCATTCTAGAATTAATTGTTCTTTAAGTGAATAAGTGACCTGATACATACTACCAGTTCTGTAGTTTTATAGTCAGTTTTTTGTCTGACAGCTGTTGAAAAGATGAGTTTTCTGAGATGAAGGAAGTCAGTCAAACCAGCAGTAAGCCTGCCTGGTGAAGCTGGCAGCCATTATTCCCCAAGGGCTGAGAAGTACTTGTGTTGTCTGCCTGTTTGAACTTATCCAAAGTTAGGCAAATATCTGTCTCTATGTGATTGTTGTACTGGTCAGAACTTGTCCTCAAAACATGACTTTTTTATTTTAGTGACTCTGAAGCGCTCTAAAACCAAACTGAAGATTGACTTGATTTACCATCCTTTTTTGTTTCAGGGAAAACAAAAATATTGCAAGTTTAGAATAGATTGTAATGTTTTGTTGACTTGGTACCCCAGGAAGGGTGTGGGTTTGCTGTGCTGGTGCTGAAGGGCAGCACTGCCACTGCAGAGAGGGAAGCCACAGTTCAGAGACCCTTTCTATCCATTATTGGGTGGTGAGTGGGTAAAGCTGCCCTCAGGGAAGCACACAAAGATGGGTGTTTGTTTCTGCCACTGTTTCAGAATTTCAAACATGCACTGTTTGTTGGTTGTTTGTTTCAGAGCTTCTCACAAGCATGATGGAGGGTGTGAAATGCCACTTGGACAGCAGTCTGCCACAGCTACGGCGTCTGGGCATGGTGGTGGCAGAGAGCATCAGCTTGAAAATAAACACTGAGGGGCCTGTCCTGAAGTTTGAGGTGAAGGTTTCAATGAAATTTATGACTGGTGTGCTGGGCTTAGAGGAAGTAAAAGCTTTAAACCAGATGAACCAGGGCATTATAGCACTTTTTAATCTGGAAATAAGGAGAGGCAGCCATACCTTCAAAAAGAGAGAATCTGTTTACAAAAACCAATTGTATAGGAAATGGCCAGGTGGCTGAGAGTTACCTCAGGAATGCAATCTGCTGGCAGAGGTCGGGATAAACTTGGTAATAAAAGTTTATCTTATTGCATGAGGGAATCAGAATCTGATTCGGGGGAGTTGAGGGGGAGCTTCAAACCTAAACCAGTGGTGAGCATTCAGTCCCTGACATGGTGGGAAGACCTGTTCTGAGCTGGGATTTTCAAGACTGACATGGAGATATTTGCTGTGCTCTTTCCAGTAGAATTTGTGTGATTTATCTGATTAAATCACATGAATTCTTTAAAAACCTGCCACATCCCTCCTGTCACATTGCCATTTATTAAATGTTTGAAAGATGGAAATGACATTCAGACAAGGTGTCATCAGGTACTACTCTCAAATATAAGGACATATGCAGCCACCTGCTGCTGTCAGCACAGGGATTGAAAGAGACAGGATGGGTGAGGGTTCATCTGCTCATGATTTAGTCCATGTGCAGTACAAGGGTGAAATGTTGAATGCTGGGCATATTTGCAGTAATAGAGTGCAGCAACACTTATTCTGAATGTCTAGTATGAAGAAGATGATGAAACAAGAGAATTGAAGTCCCTTCTGGTGCAGACTCCACCATTCTGTGTTGTCCCCAGCTTTCCAGAAGATGAGTAAGTTATTACTACTATTCATGCCATCTTTTTGCACTTCTCCCTGCCTTTTTCCCATTACACACAAGAACTATGTACAGTATTCGAGATGGTTTATGTATTGTTAAGCATCATAATGCACCACCTTCTTACAGTGTGATTTAATTACATTCATAATTCGATTGGTAGTGTGTATTAAAATTGCCTGTTGATAGCTGCATGTGTTGCAATTGGGCTGCAGGGGTCTTGTGTGCCCTTGGGTAGAATCAAATGGGCATTTCTGTTTGCTTCTTGGAAATCTGGTATTTGTGCTGTATGCCCCTAGCCCATTCACCCGTGACAAAAATCTACTGCATCTGTCACTCTAAAGACTGGCTCGTCAGTGCTCTTAACTTCCAGAGCATCTGCTGAGGCTCTTTGAAGCACTGTTTGATCAGCAGAGGAATGAAGTACTTTATGTTACTAGCAGATGAAGCTGTCCAGCACTCCAGGGAAGTACAAAAGATTTATTGCTCCCATTTTAGGGGCATGATCAGCATAGACAGGTGTTACAGACAGCTTTTGAGAAGCAGAGAGATGAAAAGACAATGCCAAAGTCCACAGAACTAGATAGACACAGAAGAAATATTCACAATTATTGTATTCATCCTATTAGCAATGGTTAAGAATGTTTTTTTCCCGTTTTGTAGAATCATGGAATGATTTGAGTTGGAAGGGACCTTAAAGCCCATTCCATTTCACCCCCTGCCATGGGCAGGGACACCTTCTATTAAGACCAGGTTGTTCCAAGCCCTGTCCAACCTGGCCTTGAACTTCCAGGGATGGGACAGCCAGATTTTCTCTGGGCAACCTGTGCCAGGGCCTCACCAGCATCACAGGGAAGAATTTCTTCCTAATATCCAGTCTAAACCTACTCTCAGTTCAGTTTCGTTCACAGTTTCAAATCTGGTGCAAGTCAATGTGATCTGGTTATTGGAATCTTTTCTTAGCAGTCCCAGGTATTGTGCAGGGGAACACAGCAAATTAGCCAGTTTAATTTTTTTTATCCATTGCTCTTCTGTTAGAAGATTCTGCTTCTTTTCTCCCCTTACTCCATTCTCCTTCCCAGTACTTTGTGTCAGCCAAGCTGGGTGTGAAACTACAGCAGGTATAATTACGTGCTTTTCTGTTTAGGCAGCAAGGGTTGGTAGGGTGGGTTGTTTCTTCCTTGTGAGTAAGGACTATTACTGTATTCATTTTAAAACTTCTTGTTCCTCACAGCAGGAGTGAGAAAGCAGGTGCTGCACTGCCATTGGTACCAGAGAGTAATGAGAAACCCCATACAGCAGCCCCTGTGATGCCAGATGAGGAGTTGGATGCTGAGCTTGACAGGTACAGGGCAAGAAGCGGGGAGGAAATGGAAAATAAATGGCAGATGTGGGGAAAAAGGATCTGTCAGTACCTGCATTTCTTGGCAACTGTTGTGATTTCTGACCTTGTTCAGCTGAGTGGTTTGCAGCAGAGTAGGGCTTTGCATAGGAAATTGCACTAGTCAATAAATTAGGCAAGGCCTGCATTGTGTGCAACCACTGTATTTGTTCCATTTGATGTAGATATATATTTCCTGGAAATTGTGGATGTATTTACCCATTTTAATAGTGAACCTGCTTCATTCTGTCACTATATAAAGAAATATATCTATATATGTGCTAATATATATGCATATATTATGTGTATATGTGTATGTATATGTATATCAATCTATAATGAAATCTCGAGAGTCAGTTTCTAGTCTCTTGGTCAGCTAACTCCTTCCTGTACTCGACCAGGAGATCCAGTTCCAGATCTGGTCACAGAGCTGCTCTTTCCCCTAGAGCTCCCAAGGATCCCTCTCAGGCCAAGTGCTGCTGAGTGATACAGGAGTGATGGGGTTGTGACAGCGTATGCACTGGTTCTTTCTCTTTGTGTGGCTATCTGGGGAAAGCAAGAACATCTGCACCCCATAAACTAACCCCTGCCTTTATTTCTTTTACAGTGATGATGACCTCACCCCTTATGACATGTCTGAGGATAAAGAGCTAAAAATTAAGGCTCCTGTGTATATCCGAGACTGTATTGAAGGTAGGAGACTTTGGGCTGAGTCTTTATCTGTTTCTTACTGAGCTTGGGAGAGTGAACTCTGTGTAGGTTTATTTTTTCTGAGCTAATTTGAAGAAGCTGTAGAATTTTTGAGTAATTTCACTTTAGTTCCTAATGCTGGTCATGCTGAGTGTCTGTACTAAGACAAATGATTGGCAGAAAGAAGTTTGGGCATTTATTCAAGCAAAGCCATTCTGCTAATAAGTTTTGTTTGTCTTTTGATTTCAGTTCTGACTGGATCAAGATCTGAGGATGTGGACAAATGGGAAGCTACAGTCAAGGCTCTTGAGAGCTTGGTTCGGAAGAATCCAGCAGCAACAAGAGAGGTGAAGTAGTGTGATCTAGGTTACCAGTGGGCTGTAGGAGCAGAGGGCCTATCCCTTTGCTGTTGTGAGGAGACTGAACGTGCCAGTGGAGCAGAAGGCCAGGCTAATGTGTAGCTGGGGTAAAGGTGTGCATTCACAAGCTTTCAACTTGGAAGTAGAAGGAAATAGTTGGCTTGAAAGTGAGGCTATAGAGCACAGTGGAACAGAGAAGCAGCAAAGGCGCTGGCAGCACTCTGCTGTCTTGCAGCTCCAGTGCTCAAAATGAAGCGTCCTACCAGTGCTTGCCAGTGTGAGGAAGCTCCATGCTTTGTGCTGGGCAGGAAAAACACTAGAAATGCAGATTACAGAGCAGCCATTTTGAATTTTGAATTGAAATTCAATTTAATTGTTATTGCCCAATGCAAAGGGAGGCAAAATCAAATGAACTTTCCCTATTTGCTTGTACAAGTATAATGTCTTGTGGAGGGAGTAGTTGGATTGTACTGGTCAAGATGAGAAGCTCAGGGGAGAGGAACCTGGGACACAGTCAGTGTGTGAAGAGTGCTGGCCACTACCTGCTAGTGAACACTTGAAAGTGTCAGAGACACCAGCTGAGAAGGAGAAGGGCTGTGCTACTGTACCCTTTAACCCATCAGTTACAGTGACAATTCATTCTATGTCATGATGCTACCACTTCTCCAAAAAGCCCAAGTGAATGTGGACAGAGAATTGGCAGATGGAGGATCTGTTCAGGGTTTTGAGAAATATGTCTGATGGCATTTGGCTTAGTGTGTTTTCTCTCCCTGCTAAGGAATGGACATGTTGCCTATAGAGAATGCCTCCTTGTCTTTGGTTAAACATTAGAAGTGGTGTGTAAATCCTACAAGGAAAAAACCAAACACCATCAGGGATTTGATTCCTTTCTTCCTGTTTTGAGCAGGTTAGTGTGGAGCTGGCAAAAATATTATTGCATCTGGAGGAGAAGACCTGCATTGAAGGCTTTGTAGAGCTCCGTCAAAGAGCTCAAGTAGCTGTTTTAACCACAGACCCAATACCTGTGAGTCCCTCTTACTACTTTCCTTTTTCCAATTGAGGCACAGGCAAAAACTTAAGCAGCTAAAGTCTCTTTCTCATTTGATAGAGGGAGCTGTCAGTGTGGTAGAACAGGTAGTCCAGGTCTAACAACATTTATGCCCTTGAAGAATCTGCAAGGAATGACTGAACCAATAGGAAAAAGAAAACCTTGTCAGACTGGAGGAACTGTTTGGAGGCTGTTGGTTTGAGTGTACCTGATAAGGGAGATCAGATAGGGACTTGTTGTACTGAAGGGTTTCACATAGAGGGAAACTGAGGCACAGAGGGCTTCTACAGAGAAAGGCCTGACTGGTGACTGTAATCAGGGAATCACAGACTGGTTTGGGTGGGAAAGGATGTTCAAAGCCCATCTCATTCCAACCCCCTGCCATGGGCAGGGACATCTCCCACTATCCCAGGCTGCTCCAAACCCCATCCAACCTGGCCTTGGACACTTCCAGAGCTGGGCCAGCCATGGCTTCTCTGGGAAACCTGTGCCAGGGCCTCCCCACCCTCATGGGGAAGAATTTCTTCCTAATGCCCAATCTAGATCTATCACCTGCCAGTTTAACACCTTTATGCTTCATCCTAGCAGGCCCCAGTAAAAAGCCTTCCTCCATCTTTCCTATAATGCTCTTTAAGTACTGAAAGGCCATAGTGAGGTCTCCTAGCTGCTGTGCCAGTTGTTTGGGTACCTCTGCATAGGAGGGAGAGAAGAATGACGCAGTCTCATCTGTTATTTAGTTCTTTTGGGAGAATTTAGAAGTGGAAGTGTCAGAATTTCCCCAGTTTACCCTACATGTTTCTTCCCTTCTCCTGGAGGCTTGCTGTTACCTAACAGGTAGCAGAACCTGTGAAATTAAATGCTTTTAGAGCTAATGGGAAGGCTGTTTCCTGCCTGGGTCTGTGTTCATTTTTCTGTACAGGTTGCAAAGTACTTGACCTCCCAGTTCTACTCCCTGAACTACAGTCTCCGTCAGCGCATGGACATCCTTGATGTGAGTGCTCTCACTTCCCACTTTCCTTCTGTCTGTTGCACCAGTGCCAAGGTGTAATGTAACTTTTTATTCCTCAGGGGAGAAGGCAGAGCCATGGGAATCTCTTACATTTCTATTTGTGCTGGCATTCCCCTCTTGTTCCTGACTGCTGCGCTCCATTACACAGGGATCCCTCCCCACAGAATACAGAGCATGTGTTGGGCATTTGCCTGGGAGAAGCCACTGTGTACTTTCACATCATCAGTCTGTTTTGTCTTCCCTTTCTGAAGGACAGCAATCTGTCTGTGACTCTTTCCACACTTGAGTCTGAAGAAGGAGCCACTGCTCTGTTTCAGGGCTAAGTGACCAAGTTCTTGGTCAGTACCTCAGAGCCAGGGGGCTGTTGGAGGTCAGTTTCCTGCTGTTCTTCACTCTAAACCTGTTGTGTCTTTCTGCCTTGTTACTCCTGTCAGTTTGGATGCAGGTGACTCTTTTGTTGTTCCCTAGGGATTACCCATTTTTAACTGAACCTCTCTCTGTTTTATCTAGGTATTGGTTTTGGCAGCTCAGGAACTGTCCTGTCCCAAATTCCGTGGGAAGACCAAGCATTCTGGTGCTCAAAAGCCTTGTATCCAGCTCCTTCCAGGAAGTGACAGCTCTAAGGACTGGAGAAGAATTGTTGATGAGAGGATCAAAAGCAAGACTCGGAGATTTGATATGGTGAGGCCAGAAACAGACTAATGTCAAATCCACCAAAAATAGGGATACTTGGAGTTGCTGTAAGTTCTCTCTGGAAAGAGCAAAATACCTGTGAAAGTGGGCCCAATCCAAAGGAAAGTCAGGTAAATATATATTTGAAGTTATGGAGTCTGAGTTTTTTGGTGCAGCCTACCAACTCCTGTATTCCTCTCCCAGCTGGGGAGGAAGATAAACCTGAAATTCCTTACCTGGCTTTGAGGGATAATTGCTGTTCTGTGCTTGTTCTGAGCTTGTGTGGCCACTGCAGGGAGCTGTGACTGCACCTCACAGATCCCAGGGCCTCCAGCAGAATAGCTGCTTCTGGGCTACACTGTCTCAGCCTTCCTATTTTCCAGGGAGATAAATTGATGCCAGTTTCCTAGTTTCCAGAATTCCCTTGTGGTTCAGCCTGGAGAGTTTGCTTTCCAAAACTCCTTTATCCCTTGCATGTTCTTGTTCCTTTTATCTAACTGAGCAGTACTGAGCTATATTGTATTGAAATGTTTAGATGTGGAGAAGATCTGAAGTGGGAAGTGAGCAGTCCAGTCAGGAAACTGGTAGCCATAGATGTACAAGCAGCAGTTTACGATGGGCTGGCTGCAAGGAATCTGTAGTCTTGACAGTGTCCAGTGAAGTGGAAGAGCTGAGTGCTGCATCTTGTGCCTAGACTTCATTTTTCTCTTGGACAGGGTCAGTCTCGTGTGGAACTGGCTTCTCGCCCAAATGAGTTCAATTCTGTTGCTGGGCACTTCTTTTTCCCATTGATTCAGCACTTTGACAGGTGAGTGTGAGCACCTTAGGATGTGGGATGTGGGCATGGCAATTGCCAGAGTGAACCTTTTTGCTTGTCCTGCTTGCCTCAGAGCAGCAGGAGCTGCGCAGGAGCCCAGTGACACCACACTGACACTTGGATCCTTCACAAAGCTTAGGGAGAGGGGGCTGTGGTCTCTTGGACTTACCCTTTGTAGGGCAGGAGTATGTAGGACCCTGCAGAAGTGAAGATCCATCACAAAGGATAATCTGTCAGCAGGTACACAGGCAGTACCACACCAGTTGTTTTGGCTGAACCTCTACTGTGGGAGGTTCACACAAACCACAGAGCTCAGACTGCAGTGTTGAACAGAAGTTAACTCTGTCTCAGGTTGGGCCTATCACCTGCACTGGTCTTTGAGGCCACAGTATAGGACACAGGACACAGTTTATTGTCAGTCCCTTAAGTCTTTGCTAACCTAAGGAAGGCTGAATAATCAATTCCATCATAATCAAGATTATTGTAATACCAGTTGTAATGGTATGGTAGTGGGGGCAGCTTTTGCCTGTAGGTATTTCCAAGTAAAGCCTGTTGGTAGAATGTGTGATACCTGCTGTAAGAGTAGAGGGTGTTGCTCTGGGAGATACTGGTTTGTGAGAAAAGATGAGAGCAAACAGCTCTGGTCTGTGCTAACCTGGTAGTGCCTGTATAATGACTGTTGTTCTAGGGATTCAGGCTTATGGGGGACAGTTCCCCCTGCATAACCTCCTGACTGTTCCAGAGAGGCACTGATCAGCCTTCTCACTGTTACACAACTCTGTGTCTTGCACTTGCAGGCCTTTAACAACATTTGATCTTCTGGGAGAAGATCACTTAGTCCTTGGAAGACTGGTCCACACTTTAGCAATCCTGATGTACTTGGCCGTCAACACTGTGGTAAGGAAGGGCAGAGAGCAGGGGTGGCTTCCAGCCTGGGAGCCTGAGGTGCCTTCTGGAGCAGCTGTGTGCTTCAGGGCCTGCTGCACTGAGACTGGCAGCAAGCTGGAATTGTGTGGGCTGAGAAGTTGTGAAATGGGCTGGGAAGAACTGGTCAGAAAAGAGACATGGGATTCAAGCTAACCTTGCACTATCTTTTGCCTCTTGTCAACTTCTTGAGGGGGTTGGGCACTTTATTTCACTTTACTGCCAAAGTTTCCTCGTCTGTAAAATAAATTCAATTGTAGCACTGATCTTAACAAAACCTTTGTTCAAGCATTTGGACAACACTCCCAGGCACACGATGGGATTGTTGGGGTGTCCTGTGCAGGGCAGGAGTTGGATTCGTGACCCTTGTGGGTCCCTTCCAGCTCAGGACATGCTGCGATTCAATGAGCAGTATGTCTCGAGGCCCAGCTCTACAGGGCAGCGTGGATGGTGTTCAGTGGTGCTGTAACAATCCTCTTTTGCAGGCAGTGACAGCAATGGGAAAGGCACTGCTGGAGTTTGTTTGGGCTCTGCGGTTCCACACGGACTCGTGAGTTACTGTAGTTGTATACTCTCGTTTTTAAAGATCAGCTGTGAGCCAGCCTCCAGTCATGGTTTTCCTTTGTCCAAGACAAGCACCTGGCTCAGAGTGTCAGTGACCTAATGCATTTAACTCTGTAGCCAGGTGCTTGTCTTGGACAGAGTGTCAGTGACCTAATGCATTTAACTCTGTGCTCTCCTCCAGCTGTGTGTTCTTGTGACTGAGTTTAATGCCAGCCCAACACATGAACTTGACTGGTGTCTTCTAGTGGGGCAGTACAGCCATTATCTATAGAATGCTTGATAAATTTCCTGACCACCTGTCCATGTGATAGTTTTGTCTGTGTTTACTCAGGGAGCTCAGAAAACTTTAGATTCGATTCCAGCATTCAGCCTTGGAAAGGAATTAAGACATGTAGCCAAAAGGATGTAAGCATCCAATTTCTGTTTTGCTCTCAGATACGTCCAGGACTCTGAATTGTGCTAGACTTCAGTGCACAGCATGGCAGGGGCTCTGTATGTGGGGCACACTGCAACATCACACCCCTAAGCAGTAGGAATATGGCAAAAGTCATCGTACCATTGGAAACTGGAGAGAGCCCCTGAGGTGAGGAAATCAAGGCAAAGCATAAAGCTGCAGGCCCTTAACCAGCTCAGTCCTTCTCCACAGGTACGTGCGCCAGGGCCTTTTGTCCTGTATCTCCTCCCTGCTCCTCAGCGTCCCTACGGAACGGATTCTGGCAGACATGACAGAGGAGCTGTTGGAGACTCAGTCCTGGCTGGGAGGTAGGATGCAGTGGGGTACATCAGTGCTTTTCTGGTTAGTGGTGCAGTCGTTGTGCGGTATCTCTCTAATTGTGATGGCAGCAGTGATGTCCTGGCGTTGTGCACCAGAGATCTGCATGATTAGCTGTAGGGATGCAGCACTGGGGTATCTGAGGCATAAGCCAAGAGCTGGGTATGGCACTTCAAACTGTGACTGTCCTCACAGGCCAACCACAAAAATCCCCAAAGATAGTCTGTGCCCCCTTTCTCTGTCTGAGCATCCAGCCACTCACCTCATGAAGCTGCAGGAAGTGTTGTCACGTTGCCTGTTAACACCCAGGCCGTGACTTTGGCCAGCAATAACACACAAGGCTTGTACAGCCTGTTTACACCATGTGCTCATGAGAGGGGTGTTGTTAGAGCTAAAAACAGGAGGAAGAGGAGCATGGCCCAGTCTCTAGCTTCCTATTGCTGATGGAAAGAAAAAGCTACAAAAGACAGCAAATGACTTTGAATGCTGTACCCAGCACACCTTACATCAACACGAGCTGTGTCTGTGGGTTCTGGCAGGCTGGAGCTGCACAGATCAGTGCTCAGGTACTGCAGTGAGCTGGAGGGAAAAGAAGAGCTAATGCTGAAGCCTTCACGGTGTTCCGAGGGTGATTCTTGTGATTCCCTGGTCTGGTTTCCTTCACCATTCTCACTCTCAGTGAGTCGCTTCCCACAGGGAGCAAGCAGGAAGCAACACTGACCCAGCTGGCCTCTGATCCTGGCAGGTTGGGGTGCTCTGTGCCCTTTGAAAGGAAGAGAGCTGGCTTGTGGGGCCGAAGACTTCACTTTTCCCATGACATGATGTGCTCTCAGGAATCTGCTTGTCTCTGCGTTTAACACTGCTGTTACCAAGTGAAGCCTTTCAGGAATGTATTCCCAGCATGAGGGTTTGCGTAATCTGTTTTCAGTGAGTTATTTTGGGGAGGAGGAGGAGGATGACCAAGTTAGTAGCATCTTCTCATGCTTGTAGGTAGTGTAATAGCCCTGTCTTTACATCTAGTGCTTTTGCATGAAAGCTGCATGGTTATTCCTGGTGGGAATGAGAGCAGGGTAAGATAACTGTTGTGGTTATACCAGAGAAAGGAAAAGTGCTGTAGGAGTCATTAAGAAGCCTTAAAGAATTCAGCTCCATGTATGGTCAGATGCAATTTAAGTGCAATTTAAAGGGTTTCTAGAGCTGCTTCCTGAAACACAGCAGCTTCTTGGGCTGTGCCTTTGCTATTTGTTGTAAGGCTGTTGGGAAAACAGCCGCACAGGGAGGCACTGGGCCCTCCCTGCTGCTCCAACAGGTCAAGTCTGGCACTAGAGACCTGCTTCTGCGAATCACAGGTCTGAGCTCATGGGCTTGCTGATGCTTCATGGCTCTTCCAGACAAGATTTGCAAGAGGTGTCCTGCATGGGAGCCTTGACTACTATGTCTTTTAGCCACTTTGGGTTTCAGCTTAAAGCATCTGTGTTTCCCCTGCCATGGCCAAAGCACAGTGAGGAACAGTGGGATAGGAAATGTTATACATGAAGTGCTTAGTAGAAATCCACAAACCTCTTTCAGTTTGTTGTTACATCAGGACCTCTGCAAACTGCTGTAGTGTGTCCTATGACTGACTTTTGGCTCTTCAGCCTTTGGGCTGCAGCCCTGGCACTGTGCTTACTGGATGCTTTGGGACACTTCAGCTATGGAGAGAGGCAAGAATCCACTTTGGACTTGCCCATCATGCTGGACTTGCTGTTGAGCAGCCTGATCCTTCCCAGGGGAGGGAGGGAATACCTAAATGCTTCTAGGAAATGGTCCCTTTGATTCCTCAGCTGCTGCCTTTGAGGGAATTCCCCACCCCTTGCAGGTGCTGTCACGGGTAAGTGCTGTTTATGTCAGGTCCATGCTCATGGAACAGAAACAGCACCAGCAGCACTCTGAGCTTTTGAGCTTGTTCCAATCTGCCTTGTAACCTCCCCTTTTGTCTTCTGCAGAGGGAGTGTGGAAGCACCAGGGTGCAGCTCTCCCTGCATTATAAATAGCCCTACTCCCAGTGACATGAGTCATGTGTTTGGGCTGACAGTGCCGGGCTCCCAGCACACTGCTTGTGCGTACAGGATATCCTCACACAGGCTCCCTGCTCTTCCAGGCTCCCCTGCTCAGACATCCTGCATGCATCCTGGTTGTTACTTTGCAGGCCCATTAAGGGCCCCTGGAATAACAGCTGCTGGGAACAGCCTCACGCTGTCCTTACGTGCTGCATGAAGTGTGGAGCTCATTTATCAGAAGACTGGTCTCTCAGAATGGAGAATGTGCTGAACCTTGGGGCCTGTCTCCTTCTTTCCCCATTGGAATGGCATCATGACCCCAAAGGGAGAAGGGAGCGCTGACCATTTTAGATTGCAAGAATGGCAGAGACTTCAGACTTTGGAGAAAGTGGATTTCTAGCTGCAGACTGCATTCACACTTGTAGCTCAGCTGTACAAAGCTTTTGTGTAGCTCAAGGGGAAAAGTACAAATTCTGGCACAGAGCTTATCCCATGGGATCCAAGGTCAGTTTCTACAGTGTTTCAGACCAACTGACTTTGTTTCTCCTACAAGACTGGAGCACTACCCCGTGTGGCCGTCAGGGCTTGCCTGAACTCATGCTGCTTTACATGATCAAGTTTGTGCATCGCTGCCTTCTGGACTAATGCAGTTCCTGCAAGTGCTGATGCCCAGCCCAGCTGTAGGTGCAAATCTGTTGTTTAGTTCTGTGATTGTCAGTAAAACAGTGAGAAGTGTTAAGGGCACTTTTTCCCATTCTCCAATTAACAGTGGCTGCTTCTTTTGCAGATGTGATGGAGAAAGACCCTGATGGGGACTGCAGAAGGCTGGCCCTGCAGAACTTGCTGCTAATGGAGAACCTGAAAAAGAAACTTGAAGCTGTCCCTTCCTAGCTGAAGGGTAACATAAATGACCTTTACCTTGTGCTCCTGCCAGCTGGATGTGTTCGGGCACTGCTGGGGCCTCTTCAGAAGTCACCTGGCTGGAGGAGAGGAAGAAGGGGGAAGGGTGCTGAGCTCTAAGCCAGCGAGCCTGACTTGACATCTGGACTTTGTAGTGGAGGCCAATTGAGTGAGCTCTGGTATCCGGTACAGCGTGTACAGATGCAGGAAGGTAGGCGAGCGCTGCCATCCTCCCGCACCCCCAGCCCCCACCCCAGCTATTTATAACCTTGGCAGGTCTGAGCGCTCGGCTAAAAATACAGGGAAGATCTCACACAGCCTTCTTGTCAGAAAAACAGGAGGGCTGGGGAGGGCCACTTGCCACTATGACCTGCCCCTTATGAAGGCTCCCATGTCCCCGAGCAGCTGGAGTTTGGGGGACTAGGTGTTGGTCTGCTGCTGGAAGGGGTGGCATGGTGCAGGGAATGGCACCGCTGATGGCATGCAAACACTGGATAGCTACACTGAAGTGCTGAAAGTGTGCCAGACTTTAAAGGCCTGAGCTAGAGCTGGGCTGTGATTAGGAAGGAATAAGGCAGGGAATTCTTTTTGTATAATCTTAGTACAGAAGTAAATTTCTACTAAAGAATAAATAATGTTCAGGTTTTGACCTTAAAATTTCCCCAACCCTTCTTCCCTGAAAGCAATTTAGAAACTTCATGTTCACCCCAAGTTTTGAAGCAAGTCACAAAATGTGAAAAAGAAAAATCATTCTAAGTGTAAGTGCTGGTTGGTAAGAAACGTGAGTGAACTGATAACTACCCCTTGGCAGGGCAGGGTGACAGGCAGAGAGGTGAGCAGAACCTTGGTTGTTAATGTTGAGCTTCACTTCTCTCAGTCCTGCTTGTGCCAGGGAAGAAACTGGCCTCCAAAAATCTGACTAGTACAGAGTGGCTTGATGTAACTGTTGTTTGGAGAGGGATCTTCACAGTATGAAAGAAGCTTCACTCACTCACAGTGACCCAGCTTGAGCAGGGGTTGGACCAGGGGGCATCCAGGAGGTATCCAGGGTCCCTTCCAACCCAGGCATTCTGTGACTGAGGTTTACCCCAGATGTCTGTAAGTGGTTGCTCTACCCCACATGACCCTCTGATGTATTTAAACACAGAAGCTTTTGTTGGAGAGAGTCAGCCTTCAGCCTGCAGGAGGGGATAGTTTGACTTTTAACCAAGCTCCTACCCAAATGGGATGAAGATTGTTTTCAGAAGGTCTCACTTCTAGGGAATCACAGTCTGCACCTTAGCAGATCAAAGCTGTACATGAACATCTCAGTTATTCAGCTCTTCTCTGTACTGATAAAAAAGCGAAGTTACAATGTGCAGTTCTTACTGGGTTTTTTCTGCCTCAAATTTATTAAAATACTAAAACCAGCTTTCTAACAGCACATACATGTGAATCTCTGTATGCTGTGCTTGAGAGAATGTATTAACTCTAATACTGTTGCTTGTACAGTCAAGCAGGAAAAATAAATTTCTTGGTAATAACCAAAAAGCCGTGTAGCAACAGCATGTGACTGATCTGGGCCCCCTAATGAGGATGGACTAAATGAGCTGCAATAAAGTCAGCTTTGTATTTGGTAAGTGCTCATTGTCAGGGGTCCTCCACTTCATCAGCCACTTCTTCCTCCTCCCTGTTGTCCATGCTGCCGTGGCCAGTGTGCTCTGGGGCCAGGGCTCGGCTCATGGGAATGCCAGCTCCTCGGTGCACGGCCTCCATGGTCTGTGGGGACACATAGTAGCTCAGGTTCGAGGCTGGAATTCTTTTCTGCATCTCTTCCAGGTAGCGATAAGCCTAAAGGAATGCAGAGATCACTGTCAGAGGGGCCTCAGTAAACCATTTCTTGTGCTTTGCACATTAAAAGTGAAGTTCATCAGCACAGCTGGAGGAACTCGCACTTGGCACCCTCGTGTTTCATGAGAGCAGCAGGTCACAGTTCAGGGGGTGTGTGGCACATCTGCCCTGAAGGAGTGATTCACCATTTCCTCAGCTAACTGCCATTTGACAGTTTTCTTCTCTGGCCAGGTGGCAAACACAGCGTGGTGGCATTGCTGAGGCACACACCCAGACAGGTTGTCTTTGAATCTCTAGGAATGCTTAAGAATCTACCACCATTTATGCTCTGTGTCCCATGAGCTTTCCTTTTCTCCTCCTATAGAATGAAAAATATGGATATAGTTCCTGAGCTGTGCCTCTCCCTGCTGCGCATTTAGGCTCCTACCATGGAATGTCTTCCTGCGTGAGAGCCACGCTCCACCAAGCTGCACAGGTGTATACTATGAGTTCTGTAGGGTGGAAGAAGACTTCACTTACTGTATGGAATTCCTCCACTTGTGCATAATGCTGAACCAAGAATCCCAGGACATCGCCGTGCCGGATGGCATCATCAAAGTCCTGTTCAGCCAGGAGCAGTTCACACTGCCTGACTGCTTCTTCAGTGTCTTCAGGGTAAACTCTAGGAAAGGGCAAAAGGGAAGTGTCACAGCCCAGGGAGAGCATTCACCTTGTCTGGCCAAGGACACACAAGAGTTTTTACTGCATTAGGTTTCATGACAGAAGCCCAAACAAAACCCAGAAACTCGCCTTGTCCTGGGGCTGACTGGCCAGTGTGGGCAGCAGGGGAGGGGGGGATTCTGCCCCTCTGCCCCACTCAGGTGAGACCCCACCTGCAGAGCTGCCTCCAGCCCTGGGATCCCAGCACAGGCAGGACATGGAGCTGCTGGAGAGAGTCCAGAGGAGACCATGAAGATGCTCCAAGGGCTGGAGGCCCTCTGGAGCCCGGAGAGCTGAGGGTGTTCACCTGGAGAGGAGAAGGCTCCAGGGACACCTCAGAGCCCCTTGCAGGGCCTAAAGGGGCTCCAGGAGAGCTGGAAAGGGACTGGGTACAAGGGCTGGAGGGACAGGACACAGGGAATGGCTTCCCAGTGCCAGAGGGCAGGGCTGGATGGGAGATTGGGAAGGAATTGTTCCCTGGGAGGGTGGGCAGGCCCTGGCACAGGGTGCCCAGAGAAGCTGTGGCTGCCCCATCCTTGGAAATGTTCAAGGCCTACCTGGACAGGGTTTGGAGTAACCTGGCATAGTGGAAGACGTCCCTGCCCATGGCAGGGGCTGGAACTGGATGAGCTTGAAGGTCCCTTCCCACCCAAACCAGTCTGTGATTCTGTGATTTTATGATGATCACCTTTCTGGCTACACCTCCCTTGGTCTTCTTTTTCAGGTTACCTTTCCATCTTTAATGCAACTTTTTAAATGCACTTTTAAAAATCACATTATGATTTCCCTGCTAGAAAAATGTACCAGCAGCTTTTTTTGCAGCAAGCTGCAAATTATTTATTAAACTTCAGGTGCTGTTACGACTTCTGTCCTGGTATGATATTTCTGTCACTTAGTTTCTGTGCCCTCCATGCTGCAGCTCACCTCTGAGCATGGATGAATCGCTTCATCAGACTCATCCTGCTCTGCAGGTGGCCAAGTTTGCTTTCCTGTTCCACAGGGCTTCTGGCCTTTGCTTTGGAAAGGCACTTGTATGCTTCTGTCAGTGCTCTGTGGGCTTTTTCATAGTTCTGATACTCATCGATTTCTACCTGCAAGAGGAGAAAGGAGATGGTCTTGCTCCAGAGCCAATAAACCAAACACCTCCAGCAGTCATAGAAAGGGCAGTACCTGAGCACATGCATCATAGAAACCTGCTAGGAGGTCAAGGGCCCCTCCTTTGGTGTAGAAGCTGATGATATTCGCAATAATCTTTGCATCCTTACGCCAATCCAGTGACTGCAGGTAGTTGGCTGCCATGATATAAATCTCTTTCTGTCTGGAAACTCCCGCAAAGAAGATAATTTTCTCAGTATCACCAGATTTCAGCAATGCCCTCATAGCCTGGCAAGGGAAGGTGGAGCACAGAGAGAGAGAGGAAAAATATTGTGAATGCACAAACACCATCGAGATGGCTCAGAAGTTTCATTTGGGTAGTTACTGTAGGAAGTCTGCTTCAAAGTTTACTTTTCAAAACACCCTTGTTTTGAGGCTATCCACGCTGACCTTTAACTTGTTTCCTGCTTGTGTGTATTTCTTGGTGGCCATGTGGTAGTTGCCTTGTCTCATGCAGCAGTCAGCAATTTGCTCCAGCAGCTCCCTCCGGGACTCCTCAGAGAGATCCTGGGACTCCTTGGAGACTGTCATCTTCTCGGCCAGCTCCTCGGTGATGGTCAGGTTCTGCTCCAGGCAGAGCTGCAGAGCTTCGTGGTACTGATGGGAGCAAGAGAGTGATGAGATGTTGCAAACGCTATCATGACACCTCACATTGCTTGTGGTTTAACCTACAGAAATCAGCTACAAATACAAGCAGCTGAGGATGCTCTCTCCAGAGCACTGGGCTGTAGTTATGTGTCTTAGCATCAGCCCCTGGTCAGGCACACACTGTCCCATTTTGTTTGCTAAGAATATGTTTGTTCTTCCATGAGAGCATTGTTCTCACACAAGTGTGCCACTAAAGATTGAGCAATTTTGACTCTGAACATGAGATTTTCAGAGACATACAAGTCAGGTTTGTTAGGCATGATCGATAATAACATTTTCAGTAAATGCAAATAAATATTTTATTAAATATTTTGGTATAGGAACAAATAGGAGTAAGGAACAAATTCTGAGTAAGCTATACCCAAAGCTTGTCATCCAGGAAAGGGCTACTGTACCCTTGCAAAACGCAGAAGAAAGCCAGCCATAGAAGCTTGTTAAAGAGGAGTGAGCACAGGACTGGTCTGGTACCCAGCATTTCGGCAAGGCTGAGCTGCCAGTGCCCCTGAATCACTGGCTTCAGAGGAATCTTGAAACTTTACAAGTGTCTCTTGCATCTGTTTACCTGCACAGATGAATGTGCAGGTACACACCTGTTGTGCTCCTCTATGTGTGCACTGGGCACCAGAGGGCTCAGCTCACCTTCTTGGCCGTGAGCAGCAGCTCCATTGCCTTCTCATACTGGGCGTGCTCAATGAAGAACCCGGAGCAGCGGGCGAGCAGGGCCGGGTCGGACTTCTCATCCAGGTCCTCAGCAATGAGCTGTAGGGCCCCGAACTGCTGCGTGGCGAAGGCCAGCTCCAGGGCTTTGGAGAAGTGTCCTGCCTGCAAAATTAGGAATGAGGCTTCAAAGACTAGAATGAGCACTACAGAGCCAGTTCCCAGGACACCCTGGAGTGGCTTAATAAAGCATTACCATGAAAAAATTACTAATAAACAGGATATAGTAAAAACCGCAGCTGATTTAACATTCCTCTGCTGTAGGAACTGCTTCAGTGTAAAGTTTGGGAGTTTTTACTGAAAAGCATTTACCTTGTGGTATAACATAACAGCTCTGTCCATTTGATCCCCTTTTTCCTCATAATAGCAGGCTGCCTCTATCATGTCTTCTGGTGAGCTCAGGAGAGCCAGGTTCATCAGCTGATCATCTAAATTATTCGCCTGTTCAAAAGCAAAGGTTTGGCTCTGGATGTGCACACACAAATTTCATAATTCCAACTTCTGGCAAGCCTGTGGCTTTATACTGTCACCCAGTATTAAACTCTCACCCCCTTCTGTGTAAAACCTCTACAACCCAAGTGACTTTCAGCTTAAATTATGATTACTTCTTTCAGGGAATTTCTGATGAGCTCTTCAAGAAAATACTTTTCCAAACCACCAAGGCTTTATTGATCCACCCTTGGTAGAAGACGTCAGCAGAAACCTGGAGCAGCTTCATTGTGGGCTGTCCATGAGCAGGCAGTGCTCAGGAAAGAAAAGGCACAAACACCCTGTAGCACCTTCACTATGTGCTGCCAAAGGGCAGAGCCCTGTGCACTGTGGGCACACTGCACCTCTCTGCGTACCTTGCACAAGCGGATGGCGTTGTTGAACGCCTGGGCCCGGCTGTAGAAGTGCACGGCCTGCTTGATGTCCTCCTGGCTCTCGTACTGGCGTGCCAGGTGATAGGAGGCTGCCCCATTCCCCGTTTCGTTCGCTATTTCAGCAGCCTGCAGAGGGAATTGTACAGCTTTGCTTCGTGTCCATGCTCCTCCCAGGAATGAGAACTGGGGAAGCAGATGGAAGCAGGCTGCTTTACCTTCTGAATGTTGCCTTGAAAGCAGTGGACACGGACTAGGGAAAAATAATCCTGAGCCAGTGCATAGTATTTTAATGCAGATTCCATGTCTGACTGGCTCTCCAAGTACTGTGCCCACCACTTCCACAGGCTCCTGGAAAAGCAACAATATTAACTGCAGCAACAAGAACTGCCAGAGGCTGTGTTTTTCACTCTTAGCTTGAACTAAAGACTGAGCACATTTTTTAGAACACATGCTCTACCCCAACCCAAGTGTGACACTCCCAAGGTCTGCACTATACAGGAGGTCAGCCTGGATAACCAAAGTGGCAGTTCTTGAGCAAATGCGGCATAAACCTGAAAAGCTGTGGGAGGGTCATAGTGGATAAGACAGGGGCTGAATGGGACTGAGAGGATTCACACTGCTTCATCCTTGCTCTCATCACGAGTTGTATGTCAGACCTGACAGCCCCATGTAGAAGGAACAAGCATAACACTGACTTGTCTTTCATCTTGTTGACATAGTTCTCCAGGGCTTGTAAGTCTTCAGAGAGCATTCGAGGTACCTCGAACCTGTGTGTGTCTGACTTCTCATAGCTGTAGAGAAGAAGAACATATTAGATGTGAAATGACAACCTCCTTATTAGCTCCTTCTGTGTAAAACATCCATTTAATCTTGTTTGCCAGCCATCAACTGACACCACTAGCAAGAACTGCTTCAGTTGTGTAAGTTCACTGTAAGACCAGTTGCAGTCCACCAGCACCACCAAAAATTAAAAGTTTATTGGTACTGCCAGGCACTTGGAATGAGGGAGGTGTGATCTTCACAGCACAGGAAATACTTCAAAAGTGCCAGTGATGGTCCAAAGTTCCCCAAGCATCAAGCACACCTGGCTGAACAGGTCACAAATGCCCCAGGCTCCACATTGTAGCACCTACTGCAACATCAGCCTCTGCCGCTGCTGGGAGCTCACAGCCCTTACCCCAGCACCCACCTCTCCTCACCACCATGGCCATCACTGCGTCTGCCTGAGCACAGCAGGTATCTGCTTTGATTCTGAACAGAGTTGACCTTATTGGATGATGATGATGGGAACTTTCATATTGGAAAACTCATATGAAAACAAGATCTCAAACAAGAAATACAAGACATCAAAAATACCCTTCCCTAACTTCTCATGGGACTCAGCAGTCACAGGAGAGGACCAGGCACCAGAGGCAACCAAGTCAAACTAAATTCTGCTCCAGCAGTTGTGTCTGGGACTCTTGGGAAAAGCAAATAATTGTTCTTGTCACGGAAAAGGAAGGAAAAGATGGCAGTGGTCTTCCAGAGACAAACATGGGACTGGATATGAGTGGGGTTTAGCTACTGTCCCTGACAAACTCTTGATCTTTTCGACACCACACATTATTTGTGTGAGAAGGTGCTAGAAGTTGTCACTGGGAATGCTTTTACTCTGTGAGACAGAAGGCACTAGAAACAGGAAAAAACTTTAATTAATTTTTACTGGTCATCTTTAGACATGCTCCTTCACCCGTCTCCACAGGAGAAAGAGGGTCCCAGTCCCCCAGGTACCCCCAGCTGGTGCTTACTGGGTGAGCGCCAGGCTCTGCTGCCCGGTTGCCTCCAGGTGCTTCGCGTAGTTGTAGTGGGTGGTGCGCAGGTGAACCCTGTCGTGAGCCTCGGCCGTTTCGATGGCTTTCTGCCACTGGTTGGAGGCCTGGTAGAACTTGTTCAAGAGGTCATACCGTTTGCAAGCCTTGTACAGCTGCTCTGCATCCTCCTGGGAGAGGAACACCCAAAATCCCCGTCAGCCCGACTGCGCTGCGTCAGTCACGCCAGGCGCTGCACCTCGGAGCAGTTTATTAGTGCAGGGCATTGCAATGCAATTAAAGCAATAATCATTCAGGCAGGGGGTTAAAGCAACTAAATAAATGTAGCCTGGAATAGCACGTTATTGGGAAACAGGGTGGTTTTTACAAGGAAAGCACTCAGATCCTGACATTTATTGTACAGGATTGACTGGGAGGGAGGGGGGTGACAAAAGCAAGTCACCAATGATCAAATGCTGTCATCAGGAGAGCGAATCACCAAAAACGGAGACACGCTTAGCTGGGGGTACAGCTACCGACCATGCTGCCCACCCAGGGGTGAGGCTTAGGAGAAGATCCTGGCACTCAGGGTTTGGGAATTAAGGTGCTGCAAGCCAGGGAAGCCCTGTGACCTCCCAGCAGGTCTCAGAGGCAGCAATGCTGTTCGTGGAAAACTGAGCTCCATTCCTGGGAATAAATGTTAAGAATTTATTACAGAATTAGAACGGGAGGGTTTTGCTGATGCTGACGCAAGGGTGAGCAAATATGGAACTATTATTTTTATGCTCTGAGAGGTACTAGCTCCTGTGGAAGGAGCATTTTCCTGCTCCACCCAACTGCTGTCCAGCTGAACACTATATTTAGTAAACTGAGATTATCTGTCCAAGACAGAAAAATACTTTCTGTCTCTTATTGTTTCAAATTTAAAAAAGCACAGAAAGTGGAAAAGGAAGATGCCTGCCCTAGGATTCTGTACGAGATGGAAAAAAGCAGTAGAACTGCATTTGTTTTGCTGTAGGTCCCTTCCACCTTTCCAAACAGATTTAAATATTCAAGAGAAGAAGCACTGACACTTTTCAGCCTCATCGCTTTCTCTGCCAGGAAGCCTTTACAAACATTTAGCTTGAATTTTCCTTTTTTCCTTACCTCTAACTCAGAATAGTTACTCTCCGTGTCTCTGTCTCTGTCTCTCTCTCTCATACTCATCAAATAACTGTAGACTGCTAAATACCTTTTCAAGCCAAATTCTAATTATTTGGCCATTTCCAAGACTTCCTTGTCTGTGAAATCTTTCCAAGAGCTGAGCAATTTGCACTGATTTTCTCTGCACGTTTTCCAGTTCACCAACTTTTTTCCTGGTAATGAGATACTTAAAGGGTGGAAGTCATCATTCCAGCTGTAGCTGCCCTGAATAACAGGAGTTATCAAATCCAGGCCCCAGGATGTGGTGTCTCCTCAAACATTGCCCCGAACTGATTCTTGCTGCCATAGCACCTTGCTATTTTTTATCTAATTCACTATTTCCTATAGCCTGTGGGTTATTTCATAAATTTTTTCCCAGTTTTTCCCTCTAACAGATAATGTGCCTGGATCTCTTATATGATTTCCTAACTAAAAACTTCTGGTTTTCTTATGGATCATTGCTGAAGACACTAAATTAGTGGAATACACACACCTCTAACTAGCACCAGTCAATTTTCAATCCACATGACAATGCTGGTCTCAAACTCAGTTTAGTTCTCTTGGCAATCAAGGGGAATGAAGTCAGACACAAGATACAAGGGCCACTTTGGAGTGCATTTGCTGCCAGTTTGGGCTCCAGATGGAGGAATGAGAGACAGTTGCTCCATACCAACTGTGGGGAACAGCCAGACCTTGTCCTCTGGCTGAGCTGGATCCAGCCAAGATCCTTCTCACACAATGGGAGAAGTCAGGATAGAAATCTGGGTGACTAGGCATCCCTGGGACAGCACAGGCAATGAATGTGACTGACCAGAGCTCTCTAGCCCTGCAGAAAAAGTCTATTTTGCCTAAACTCCTTCAACAACCTCAGGTCAGCCCTCACTCTGTGACTGCACACAGCTCTAGTCTTTCATTCTGGAAACAAATAATTTCAAAATGGAATTTGTGTTTCCTATATCAGAGCATAAAACATGTTTGTTGAAACATTTTAACTCTAATAAAATACAGCCTTTTTTATATCCAGTGAAACCTAGAATGACTAAGCTTGGAAGAGGCTTATGCTCCAAGAAAGCAGGTTTTTGTTAAATGTTTCACATATAAACCATCTTTAAAAGATGTTTCCTTCAGTCAGCAGACTTTCACTCGGTCATTTTTCACAGTCTGATATAAACACTTCACAGCTTGGCTGTGGGATTTACCAGCATGCCCAGCTGGATGGCCAGCACAGCCACCCTGGCCTTCTGCTCTGGCTCCTGCTCAGCCTCCCGCAGTGCCTTGGCTCCTCTTGCATGACCCATGTGCCCCAGGCAAATTTTGGCAACATCGAGCCTCTGAGTCTTCACACACATGCGAGCCATGTTCTCCCAGACAGCCTCACTGCAGGAAATGGGAAAGAAAAGGAGAGCTGTTATTGTGTCACCTGGAAGGCAGGTGAGGTGGGAGGAGAGAGAGTGTGAAAGGGGAAACCATCAGGACGTTGGGAATGGGGTGAGTGTAACAGAGACTCCAGTTGCTGTGTGAAGACTGAAGAGGAACAGAAGCAGGTTCACACACAAAGGTCAGTTCTTGAGATGAATGACCCCAACCTTAAGGAAATCTTGTGGGATTTGATTTACACCAATGCCCAAGAACAGCAGTTATACCTCTGCTCTGGAGACAGGCTGAGAGAGCTGGGGGTGTACAGCCTGGAGAAGAGAAGGCTCTGAGGAGAACTTAAGAGCCCCTTCCAGTGCCCAAAGGGGCTCCAGGAGAGCTGGAGAAGGACTTAGGACAAGGGCCCAGAGGGACAGGACAAGGGGGAATGGCTTTAAATTGAAAAAGGGGAGATCCAGATTGGATATTAGGAAGGAATTGTTCCCTGGGAGGGTGGGCAGGCCCTGGCACAGGGTTCCCAGAGAAGCTGTGGCTGCCCCTGGATCCCTGGCAGTGTCCAAGGCCAGGCTGGACGGGGCTTGGAGCAGCCTGGGACAGTGGAAGGTGTCCCTGCCCAAAGCAGGGGTGGGTAGAACTAGATGGTCTTTAAGGTCCCTTCCCACCCAAACCAGTCTGTGATTCTATGTTTGCACATACATAAACACTGATCATGTGCCCATCCAGCTGTAGCTGCAGCCTATAGACAGTCACAATACTCCCACACTGATGTTCAGAAATCAAAATTAAAATGATGAGAAAAGCCTTAGCCTCGCACTGGAAATCTCCTGCTGCAGTCTGGAGTAGTTTAAATACTGAACAGCTGTTGGGAGCCCAATTGTTTTACTCAGTAATAGGGAATGATGTGTAGGAAACAAATTACCAAACAAACATGTTCTAATTTAAAACTTGCATAAAATGGGCAAAAAGAAAAGCTTTGTGATGCTCAGAACAAGAACTCCTCTGGTCTATGAGCTCACAGTTAACACTGCAAAGTCTCCTGCCCAGGCAAGGCAGGACAGGCTGAGGACCGTGCTCCTGGCTGGAATGGCTAGCAGAACTGCTCAGCAGAAGGACCATGACAGAACTGACCATCACAGAGCAGGACAAGCAGAGATTTTCACAGATTCTATTCACATTTGAGGCTCTTCAGAATTTCATGCAATATGTTTGACTAATAAAAACCATAAACATTCAAAATAAGGGGTTTTTTCTACATCACCCTCAGCAGAAGTCTGTGCAGTTCTCAGGCACCACCACAGCACAAAGTAAAGATCTAAATTTTAAAAGCAGGAAAAAACCAGAAAATAATAGAATAGAATGGCACTTTACGTCCTGCCACCAAATTCCCTTCCAGTTTTCCTATGATTAAAATGTTTTTCTGTTTCCAGTGGCTGTGGGAAAGCCCTGCACAAACAGGGGAAAGTGACTAACCGGGAAGCAGCGGAACAGGTGAACCCTGACGTGCTCTCCAGCACATACGCTAAGAAAAGGCACAGGAAAAATTCTTTGCATAATTTGCTTTAGAATTAGAGCATCTTTTACTTGCAGTGCAACTTGTATAAAGGTTTCAGGTCGTAATCAACATAAATAAGTGATATAGACTTCACTGAGGACAAACGGTATAGAGAAAATAAAAAAGGAACAGAAGCAATAAATCAGGAACAAATTTCAGAAAGATCAGAAGTGTTTCTGGTTTAAAAAAGCAAAAATGCATGTCTGAGTGACACCTTTCTTACAACTGAGTAGTATTCAAATACAGCCTCCTCATGCTCTTCTCTCACATGTCCAAGCTCCCCAGCTGAGGAGCCAAAAGGAACATTGAAATAAAGCATGGTCATTTCAGACCTGGATGGGCCTGACAGAAGATCCTTGTGTGCATCACCACTCAATACAGAAATTCTGCTTGTGTCAGCAGATGTGACCTTCCTAATTTCCGAAAAGTTGGAACTGGTTTCTCTTTTATTCCAGACACTATCTGTATCTGGAACTGGGAAAGGAGGGAAAAACACCTTTTAAGAACATTGACATGATTAACATGGTGTTGATCAACACAGCCAGTTGAGTTCTGTCCTTAGGAAAAGCTGCTCAAGGCTGTACCTGGGCACAACTGTGCTTCACAGCACATGAGGAGAAGTACATTTTCCAAGCTCTGCAGTGTGCCAGAAGAAGCTGGCAACAGCCAGCTGGCTCTGGGTGAAGGAATGCACGTCTGTGCTGGGCTTTGTCAAGCTGACTAACAGTGAGTTTCTGAAAGGAAATCAAAGTCTTTATTTTTCAGAGCTCTGACAGCTCTCAAGTCCCTCCATGCAGGAAGATGAGAGTTCATGGGCTCAAACAGGCGAGCGGATGAGAATTCTTATTTAGACTACAGGGAGTGGAAACTTTTGAGAGGAAATAGACTACACAATGTATTTTAAAGTACAAAGTTAAAAGATAACAGCGTGCAGAGAGTCACAGCAGGATTTAGGAGATGTTGCTCATCATCTCTCATCTGTGTTGTGCTTTCCTGGATGGCAACAGTTCAG
>NW_008246055.1:978569-1010604 GCF_000691975.1 Corvus brachyrhynchos
CCACGTGGGCACCCAGGTACCTCTGCCCTGAGGAGCTGGAGTTCTGCCATCCCACCTCTTTCTTCTCCACTCCAAACCTGAGAAATGAACCTGAGAGGCTCCAGCTGTGGGTACGCTGGGGGCAGCAACAAACTCAGAGGGAGAAACATCTGCAGTTGATGTGCTCTGCAGTTGGTTTTGTTCTGGCAGACAGTGCCTTCTGCCACCCCAGCTGGGCAGGCGGTGAGCACACCAGGCTCAAACTGCACCAAAGACACTGAATTTGGGAGTGTTCACAGCAGAGCACAGCTTGCATGGACTCACCCAGCACAGGGACCACAGCAAGAGACAAGAGGAACACCAAAGAAAGGTGTCCCTGTCCATGGCAGAGAGTTGGTACTAGATGGTCCTTAAGGTCCTTTCCAACCCAAACCATTCCAGGTTTCTAAGATTCTGAGTGATGCCTTTTCCTGGTCTTAAAATCAAGAGTCAAACACAGTTAGAATTCTTAATTCAGATGTTGGGATCCTTTTCTATCCAGGTCAGCTCATGAGGGTTTGGTGAGATGAATTTCTTAAGCTAACGAGGGACGTGTTTGCCCAGGGCCAGGGGGAGCTGCCCTGTGCTGTTGCTTACAAGAGTTTTCCTTTCTGACTGGAATCACTTGGTCAGCAGCAGAGTGAACTTCCTGAGCCTTTTCCTGTGCTGTTAAATCTGGGACACTGAGCCAGAGGGCCCTTTGCTGCTGACTTGCTTTGTACCTAAGGGTCTCCAACACCTCTCATTGGAGAAGGAGAATAAGAATTCCCATGCCTAAATCCTCATTTTTGAAGGAAGTCTCTGTAGTGCCTTTGCATGTAAGGGTTATAAAAAGGTATATAAAAGAGGTATAAAAGAAAAGGCAAAAAATCATCCTGGCATCATGAGAGACACGATCAGAGCAGCTCACCAGCACAAGAACCCATGGCATGTGAGACAACTGACTCCCTCTGACCACTCCTTCTCCTGCTTCTGCCCTGCAGAAACACCTGAAGGAGTGCTTCACTTAATGAACCCAGCCTTGCTCTGCCCAGAGGAGTTCCCACACCCCGCTGGGTTTGGTGAGCAGCTGCACAGGGCAGAGCAATAGCCATGGTCCCCATGCAGCTGCAGCAGAGACTGGTTCTTTCCAGTAGACACACCCTTCACAAGAGGGACAGTGCTCTGATAAGGTACATGGAGAGGAAAGGGTAGGAAAGAGGAGGGGAGGGGATCCTGGGAGCACCCACAACCCACTTCCACGTCTCTCTGTGTTTCAAGAAGATCAACCTCAGCCTTGAGATGCACAACCTCCCTGGCAGGCACACACCTCCACCACCAGGGCAAGTTATGCTGCCCCTCAGAAATGTGGGCAGATGGATGTGGGTCTGGTGAACAAACAGGAGGTGCTGAACAGATTCACTTAAATCCCAGGGAAAACTACAGTTTATCTCCCAACAGCTGCTAGTGTAGCAAGAAAGATGAATCTGTCCATGCATCCCTAAAAGGCAGCAACCCTCCTTTCCAGGCCTGGCTCTGCTGTCCATATAAAATGCCAAGTAATATTTTTCCCTGCCCCCAACTCTGACTCCAGGAATTTCCTGTTCCTCCCCTCCTCCTCCTTTCATCCCCCTTGGAAAGCCTCTCACATCTGTACTTCATCAGCTGAAGCTGGAAACTTAACGAAGCCCAGGCGCAGCAGCAGTGGGAGCAGAGCCATGGGAAGGCATCCCGAGCAGCCTGAGAGCCCCAAGCCCCCCAGCAGGCACAGGGATGCACCATCCACTGCTGCACCCTGAGCTCCCCAGGCTCCAGGCCACATCCACAGTGCCAGGGATTTGGGAAGCAAATGTTGACGCCTTTTAAGAGTGGACACAAATTTTACCACATATTTGATGGAAGTTTCCTCGCTTTGTATCTGACCTTTCACATCTGTTTTTCTGTGTGAACTGTGTTTACAGCATCCACAGTCTGATCTCACAAACCCTTCTGTTCCCATATATTTTTCATTGCCTATTTAGCATGAAAGTTTAAAGAAAAAAATGGAATTTTATTTAGAGGTGCTGGAGATTTATATGTCTGAAGCATCTCACTGAAAAATCTTTTCTCCCTCTATTAATGGGCTATATTTGGAAAATGAACATTGATCAGGATAAGGGTAAAAAAAACCCCTCTTTTCAATTTGGGCCCCACTTTGTTGAACTGGACCCCATAATATTATATATAACCAATTAATATTGCATCCTATAATGTTATATTATAGATAATCACAGAATAGTTTGAGTAGGAAGGGACATTAAAAACCATCTTGTTCCAAACCCCTGCCATGGGCAGGGACACCTTCCACTAGACTGGAAAACTCTAAGGACTTGAGAAAATGAGGTTTTATCTGATGTAGCTAAATTAGGTTTGATGCTTTTAAAATGCATTTATGGGATTCTGGTTGTATCTTTCCATGGGACTAAAAGACAACAAGGAACTAAGTAATAGATGAAAAGCTGTAAGGGTTCAATGAAACTCTTGATAGTGTTAATGATATTATATGAGCTACTCTAAAAAAAGTCAGGCATTTTTCATGGATGATCCAAACACTGAAAGCTGATGAGGCTACTCCTAAAAACTCTTCCCTGGCAGAAACAGAGCATTTGATAAAGCAGCTTTACAGAATAAATCTATAATATCCCATTGAATACATAGCTTTGTTCCAAACTTACCCTCGTAAAACCAACACCAAGAGATTGCTCCATGTGGGTTGTATGACACAAACCCCTGTGCACCACAGAATGCAGTGAGTGCTGCAAAAAGCACATCCTACAGCCTGTTTGTCAGCAGAGAAGCATTCACTAAGGTTGTTTTTTATTAAGGATCAGGATTCCCATACTGTTTAAGTTGGATATTAGGGAAAATTTCTTCATGGAAAGGGTGGTCAGGCACTGGCACAGCTGCCCAGGATAGTGGTGGAGTCACCATCCCAGAAGGGATTTAAAAGCTGTGTGGACGTAGCACTTGGGGACATGAGTCTCTGGCTGGGGCAACGGTTGGACTTTATCTTCTCCAATCTTTATGATTCTATGATTAGACTGATTTGTTTAGCCTTTGTAAAATATAATTGCTATTTTTGAAAATGTTACATGAGAAGGAAGCTTGGGCCCTGCTGAAAATACACACTCAGACTTCATCAAATCACAGAAATCAAATGGGGAGAGGCAGAAGCAGGTGTGTGACTTTTCCCTAAAGATAAGTCTCTCCTGGCATTATCTGTATATAAAAATCATCTCCCTTGCTGCTGAATCCCTGGCTTATGATAAACACAGAACCATAACAGCAAATAACCCAAGGAGTTTAAAATATGCAAATATGGTCATTGCTGGTAGGAAATTTCTTTGAAGAATGACAGACATCGGTGTGTTTATACTGAAAGTTCTAAAACCGGAAATGTACAGAAACATGACCAATCACAGGGAAAAAGAAAAACCAAAGATGCTATCATGCTCTCAAGGGATGAAGTTGCTCGAAGTACTTAAAGCTGAATTTGTTTAAAGATTAAAAATTATCAGAGCACATAGAGGAGAGTTGAGTTCATAGCCAGGTTAGTACATTCAATATCAGTAGCTGAAAACTAATTATAGGAGCATATAGCTTTATTGGAATTTTCCCCCCTTCTCTCACCAACAAGTCTTGAAAATAAAATGTTGCCTTGCAAAAAATTTCAGACTGGTTTGCTTCTGTGTATCAGCTGTTTAGGGGCAAAGCCTCTTGCCTGGTAAGACGGAGCCACTATAAAATTAAATCAGTTTCTAATCTAATGTTATTGATTACAGGGATGTGAACTCCCATGCCAGCCCTTCAGCAGGTCTGTGCCAGGTCTCCTCAGTGCTGACCGTGCCTTCAGCTCGCTGTGTACGTATGTACCCATGCGGTATTTAGGCAGCCTGAAGAGCTGTGCCCGGCTCAGCTCAGGAAGGGCAGAACCCCAGGCGGTACTGCCCGGCCGCAGGGCAGTGCCCACCAGAATCCCTGTCCTCGTCCCGGTGCTGCCGAGGCAGCTGATGGGAACAGCAAACAGCCCTCTGGAGAGCCACTCAGGAAAGAGCCAGGTTCAAGGACAGTTTGGAATGCCCTCAACAGCTCTCTTTAACCTATCAGAGCAGCACCTGCCCTGCCCTGTGGCAGTCCATTCCGGGCTGGGCTCTCAGCAGGGACATCCCCTGGCGCCCATGGCAGCAGCGTTTCCACGCCCCGGGCACCGAGCGCGGTGGGCAGCGACCCTCGAGGCTCCGCGGGGCCGCCGGCGCTCGCAGCTCGCCGGGACTCGGGCACCGGCACCGTGTAGTGACTCTCAACCTCACCCACACCCCAACACTTGCGCCTGCCTTTGCAGACACCCCCAAACTGTTTTGTTACCGGGTTGAAAATCTCGAGATTTTATACTCCCTATTTATCTGCCACGGTCCCTCCTACGGTGCAGAGAGGACGCGGACATCAGGGCACCCCCGCAGCGCTTTCGTCGCGCTGTCCAGCAGCGAACCCCAATATTGTTTTGCTTCTAGTAGAAGGTATTTCAAAATCCGCCTCCTCAGTCCACTTCCACAGAACTGATGCTCCGAGGGCTGACGCTGGGATTTCCTTCTCTCCTTTTCCCGAGGAGCTCCGCTGTGCTCCTCGGGCTCCCCGAGCCGCGGCGGGTCCTGGCAGCCCTGCTGGGGGCAGCGGCGAGGAGAGGAGGCGTGAGGCGGGGAGGGGGCTCTCCGAGGGGAGGAGGGACAACTTTAGAAGTCTCCATAGTCTTTTCCTTTCAGGAAACACATCCTGTTAATGTTTGACTGCCGTGGCAGTGGCTCTTTTTTTTTGCAGTCGACTACGCCCTGAGGCTCACCAAAACGAGCCACAAAAACAGCCATTTCCTCTTGGTGGGGAGGTGGGGGGGCCTTTTCCTCACCGCAGTGGCTGTTCTCGTCCCGGCACTCACAGCTCGGCTCTTCGGAGAGGGACACAGCAGAGCAGTCTCCTCTAGATACTCCAGACTTGCAGACCACCTTTGCGATGACCGCATTCCCCTCTGGCTCGGCTTGGCTTTGAGAGGATGCCATCTGTCACCGTTTGCAGGATATTCTGAAGTTTGCACCCAAACCCAGGCTTTTGGAGCAGCGCTGGTTGGCTTGGAGGACCCGGTGCTCGGCAGGCTACGGCGAGCATCCCATCCCACCTCTGCCCCACCTCAGCTCAGGCTCTCCTGCCCCAAGACTGGATTCTGTCTGGATTCGCCCCATCCAACACGGAATGGACCTCCCTGTCATCCAGTTCACCACGGGACTGGCATTACTTATCAAGGTGCAAGAAGGTGGATAAGTCAGCGCTGGGAAGGACCTAAAAAAGCTTCTTTGTGTTCTTATTTTATGGAATTCTCCTATCTACCTCACAAAATTCTCATTTCCTTGGTCAGAAACCTCTCTGGAGTTGACTTCAAGAATGAACGGTGATGTCCTCTAGCCCCCTGTAACACCCCAGCGCAGCCGCCTGTTCCCAGCCCAATTTCAATGTGCTGCAGCTGACTGGGACCTCGTGTCATCTGCAATTAGAGACTGGCAGCAAGCTGACAGTCAGATATGACTGTCCAGAAACTGGTAGCCACAGCTGTGTTGGTAGCCCTGGTCTCACTCATCCTTAACAACGCGGCTGCCTTTACCCCCAACTGGGTGTACCAAACGCTGGAGGACGGGCGCAAGCGCAGTGTGGGGCTCTGGAGGATGTGCTGGCTGGCAGAGCGGAGCAGAGGGGGAACAAGCAACAGTGCCAGGCACGGGCAAGGGGAGGAACAGGAGTGTGAAGCCCTGGGATGGGGTTCAGAATCGGCTGGGTTCCAGGAGTCACGCAGCACTGTCAAATGTAAGTACAGTCTCTTGTCTTCTCTGCAGACACGAGGTCGCGATAGATAGGGTGCACCTGGTCCCCAGGAGTTCAATGGCCTAACCCTGAAATCATTGTTATCCATCTTAATCTAAACATCTCTTCACATTCATTCCCAAATAAATTAATTTCAGAAAATAAGAAGCATGATGTTCACCAGTGATGAACTAAACTCCTCCTCCCCCCTCAAAACCAGCAATCTGCATTGTGCTGCCTGGTTTATACAGCCCAGGAATCGATCTGCTTTGATAAAACAATCTGTGAAGTGTAAGTCTAAAGTTCTGAGACACCTTGAGCTCACCTCTCCCTCCTGGGCTCCTGCCGTAAGATATCCCTTCCTCCTCAGTGCAACAGCAACCACGGTTTCTCTGAATACCCTAAAACTAAAAAAAACCCCAATCTTGAAAAGATATTGCAATGTTGATATTGCAACATGTTGAGTTATTTCTCCCTTCTGTTTGCTTATGCTGGAAATGCCAGGAGCAGAAAAGACAGAAATAGTTGTGGTAAAACATGTAAAATTGAGAAAGGTCTTAAAATGTGTAACTATTCTTCTTGGTGAAAAAATACAATTAATATACAACTTGGTGACTACAAAAATCATTACCCATGGTGTATTTTTCATTTTGCACTTTCACAGACTTGTGGGATCTGAAGAACACAAATAGCTTACACCGAGCTTGGGAAAATTATTGGATAACATGAGAATTACAGAACTGATTAATAAATAATAAACCTTATGTATCACATTCATAGCATTAATGGTGCAACCCTGCTCCCCCAGAGCAGAACTGCGCTGGAATAGGATCACAGAGAGGCTTGGGTTGGAAGGGACTTTAAAGAGTGTCCAAAATAACCTGCAGACACCGTGTCTGGGGCCACAACTACCCTGGTGCCAAAAGGTTTCTCCCCTAACCCCCCTGGCAATCCCAGCAGCCAGGCTGTGAGCAGCCATTCGAAGGGGAGTCAGTGCTTCTGCTGCACCCTTCGAGGCATGGAATTTAACAGAACAAATGGCTATAAAGTCCATGCTTCAACAGACCACAGGACTTTCCCAAGATTTTAAGGATGCTCATAAACAGCTCTGGCACCTCTGAGGGATGGTTGGCAGCATCAATAACATACATGATTTCAAACCAGATTTTTTTCATGGTTTGAAATTGGTCCTTGGAGTTTCTTAGATCCCTCTGGAGAGAAACCAAAGAAATATTAGAGGAATTTCTTTTAAAAATGCTTTAATGTGGACCCATTCCAGATCATACTTTCCAATAAAATCATGCAGAAACATTTTTTGTACATTTGCTAATACTGAGCCTGCATAAATCACAAACAGAAAATTTCTCAAAGGTTTTTAAGTCCTTACCCTTTCAAGATTTTTTTAACTGAAAGAACTTTCATGACAATAAATGGTTATAAAAAGGATTAGACTGTGGGAGAAGTTCCTTGATGTGTATCTGCAGCTTCATCTCTGGAATCACTTCCCCAATTTATACTGATAAGCCATATTCTAACTCGAAGAACATGTGTACCATTCACAAATTGTAAAAGTACGTTATGTACTCCACACTGGAACAAGCTGCTGCACAGTGAATTTGGCTCCTGCAGCATTTTTACCACACAAGCTTGTATTTCTTGCTGTGTGCAGGCCAGAAGGTGTATGGTGCCTACAGATGAGAAGTATTAGTTTCACAGCAGAACTGTCTGGCAGCAGTTTCTGATGTCAAATAGAAGGATAATGTGAATGACAGAAAATATGAAAATTTCCAATAATTATAGCATGATGAAGGGCTCAGAAGAATTATCTGACAACCACTAATTCTAATTTAAAGAAGGCTTTTCAAGCCCAGGGACTTGATCTGTATAGGAGTAAAGCATCCATTCCCTACTTAATCTGGAAGCAAATAGTAAGCCAAGGTCAATTCTGAATCTTGATAAAGCACTTAAAGGAAAATCCCCCCTCTGCAGCCGTGTCGTGACAAACCCAGTAGGAAACACAACTGTGTCATTTATTTTTAAGACAATTTTGTTTCCATGGACATACACATGGTCAGTATGAGCCTGATTCTGCATCCATGGATTTGTCATTCTAAAGAATTTCTCTAATAAGAAAGCACAAATTATTTTAGTAATACCTATGGCAATCCTCATCTGCCAGTTGTAGATGAATCACAGACGTGCAGGGAAGGTGTGTGTGTGTATACATATGCATATATATACATACGTCTAAAAATAAATTTATGAAGGAAAAAACACCTTCCTCAATGCTGAGTTACCGCAAAGTATGTTGGATGCCATTTGTAGAACACAGAAAACCTGTTCTGCCAAAAGCAACGCAAAAGAGGCCACAATCTGGCTCATTTGTCATTCTAAAGAATTTCTCTAATAAGAAAGCACAAATTATTTTAGTAATACCTATGGCAATCCTCATCTGCCAGTTGTAGATGAATCACAGACGTGCAGGGAAGGGGTGTGTGTGTGTATACATATGCATATATATACATACGTCTAAAAATAAATTTATGAAGGAAAAAACACCTTCCTCAATGCTGAGTTACCACAAAGTATTTTGGATGCCATTTGTAGAACACAGAAAACCTGTTCTGCCAAAAGCAACGCAAAAGAGGCCACAATCTGGCTCATATAAAACAATGTATTTATACACATACAGATATACATATTTGAGAGGCAAGCTATTTATCTCACAGTTCAACAGAAAAACTGTAAGCTCTTTGGGAAGAGAAGACTCCTGTACAAGCCATGTGTAACTAGCAGCCAACTATAGGCACTACTATAAGCTGGCTTCTTCCCTGGCAGAGAGAAGTACATTCTTAGAACCTGCTTTTCACTGACTTTCTCTGCCTGCTCTTTCTCCCATTGGAATCACAGAATCATGGAATGGTTTGGGCTGGAAAGAACCTTCAAGTCCATCTCATCTCACCCCCTGCCATGGGCAGGGACACATTCCATTATGCCAAGTTGCTCCAAGCTCAGTCCAACTTGGCCTTGGACACTTCCAGGGAGATGGGGCAGCCACAGCTTCTCTGGGCAAACCTGTGCCAGGGCCTCACCAACCTGAAAGGGAGGGATTTCTTCCTAGAAATGGCAAAAAACCCAAAAAGAAATCCATGGACAGGAGTAAATTATATTAAAAATACAGGGAAAGGAAGTGTCACAATGTGAACTATTTCTGCAAGGCACAACATCAGAAGTGTGGGCAACTGATCCCATGGGAAAGCATTTCAACTCTTGTCCTTCAACCTCACTCTCCTGGAAGTGGAGATCCCAGGCCCTTTTGGTTGTCTTTACCAACCTTTCTCTTTCTCATCCTCCTGCTGTGCAGCCCTGTACCTCTCTTTCAACCACCTGTGATGCTGAAAAGCTTCTGTGATGGTTCAGATGACTAACAGCAAAAGAATCCCCAGGTTAGGGTGGAAGTTTTGGACATGGAGATGGGATGGGGTTTTTGGTGGATATTTTTCCATTGGATTAGGCAGTGGTATCAGAGCCCAACAAGTGCTGCTGCTAACACAAGCTAAGTGATAAAGGTGTAAGGAGGGGTGAGATGGCTCCTTTTTAGTGGTAATAAACTCTCCGATCTGAAACCTTCACCTATGCTGAGAATCAGCCCAGCTAAGAGGACATCAATCTAAGCTTTTATAACTTGGACAAACCATTGAATGATACAAACTTAAATGCTTCACTGAGAACTCAGACTGTATAGCCCTTCTTCAAACACTTTAAGGAAACCCAGCCAAGTAGCCTAACTTTCCTGTCACCTGAGTGTAGGCAAAGACATTTGACAAAGATTATGGAGCTGCAGTTTCAGAGCTGTTGCAAAATTCTGGAAGATTATGCTCTTGTCTGCATCTCTTAATGCCTCAGAAAAAGCCCACAGGCAGTAGAAGCACAGCCTCAGTAAGAGCTGTAAGAGGGGTAAGACAGCATGTCATGAGTAGTCAACAAGGAGCTTTGTGCCCATGTCACAGGTGAGCAAGCGCAGCCCACCCAGCGATGCAGCTCCACACAGGGACACGTGAGCTACCTCGAGTGGCAAGAACACACAGCTACACCACCAGTGATGCCTCTCAGAGCCAACCCTTCTCAAAGCCACCTAGGTCCTGGCCCAGTACCATGCCAGGAATACTGCATGAACACACCAGATTACTTGGAATCAACTTAGGTATTTTTAGCCACACTTCAGAGTACAAATACGCCCTTAAGTTCTGCCGTGCTCTGAGGCTATCTCTGGATGGGCACGGGAGATGATTTATTCATCAGCCGACGTCACAGTTTGTCCCTTTTTGTCTAAAGAACATTAGAAACAATGTGGAAATGCAGGAATAGGGAGGGGTTTAAAAGATACAAAACCTCACTGGGTTCTTCAGGGCTGCAGGAGACATAAGGAAAATTTCAACAGCAGGACGTGTGTGTCAATTTCTGATGCTCAGAGCTGGATTGCTCGTGGGAATTCAGTTCTAACAAGGAGTGTAACCCATGCCAGGGAGAGGCACGGCATCAGGAGCAGCTACATGACTGCCACAGGAACCCCAGGTAAACATTTGTCCAGCCTGGATGGATGATTGGTGCACACACATAGATACAGGGACATTTGGTGGCTGAGGCAGAATGCTGCTCAGGGTAGGAATGAGGAGCTGAGGTTTGCTACAGAGGCAGCTGTTCCCCTTAATGCCCATGTCCACTGCATTTACACAAAGTTCCAATATCTCCAAAATTTCCAATTTCTCTGAAATTTGGCTGTCTGCAAGCCAGGCTGAGTAAAGCAGCTGAATGTGCTGTAGACGTGTTATTTGTCTACATATATGTATTTCCATAGACAGAGACCCAGAACGGAGGCCAAGTGCATCTGGAGAAGACAGGAACTATCACCAGATTCAAAAAAGCCCCAAACCTTATTATACACATGATATATATTGTCTGATAGACTGCTCAGGCTGTTCCAGAGATGAGGCAGCACGGGCAGCTGGCAGCTCAGGGTTTGTGATTTCACATCCAACTATCTGAAATATGAGCAACATTTAAATAAGTGACACTACTAATTTAATGATGGAGGCCAGTAGAGATGAATTCTGAGAGACATGGCTTTTCAAATTGGAGTGAATGCTCATTTTAATGTCGAGGTACAATTCCGTGTACTCATTTTGGAAAAGTGCAAAACTCCTTAGGATTCGGGACAGGAAAATGAACCTAATACATGTTTCAAGGCAGTACATACACAAGTGTTGCACAGAAATACTGTCACAGCAATCAGAGTTTGGTTACTCTTACCACCAAGACTTTGAATTCAATTAAAGCATTATGAGTGAAAATGGCTCTGGAGCTTTTGAAAATTTCAGGTTAATGCATTTATCAAAGCCGCCAATACAGAATACCCTGCTGAGGTTTACAAAGAGGCAAACTGTGATATCTACACAACTCATATCTCATCAGAAACAGTTGTGTCTATTAAAACTGATCACTGTATTGAAGGCTCTCAATGCTGGGTTTGCAAGGGCCCATCACTTAACCATAAGCACTTGCTTATGTTGAAAATAGTAAATGGAGCCATGTCTTCACTCCAAAAGTAATGACTGAAGCTGTTATAAAAATCACCCACCAACCACACTCTCCTCTCCCCAGACAAGATCTGTCTGCCTTTCAAAATAAGTATTTAAATGTGAAGTTTCACACTTAGATGAGCTGAATGGTAAAGTTCCAAAATACCTAAAGGGATGGAAGATTCCACCAGTTTGTCACATCAGAACACTATTTTAATTGTGCCAAAACAGATTGGGTTTTCCCTGCTCCCTTCCTCTTCCTTAAATCACAATTTTTAAGTGAAAAAAGCATAAATTGCATACTTCAGAAAGCCTCTCAGGAGGTGAAAACAAAATAATTTTTGAGATAGCCATGCAGTCATAATTTTTAAGATATTCATCCAGCAACAGAACATACTGAGGACTCTTGTTGCTGAAAGCTCTATGGCTACTTACAAAGATTTTTTAAAAAGAGCAGGAGAGACTTCCCTTTTTAGGGCAAAGTCAGTAAGACCTGCAAACAACATGATCATGTGGAAAGGGTACAAGGCAAAAAAGAAAAAAAATAGATTCAGACCTGTTTCACTTTTAAAAAATTAGTGACTATTCAGACCATCAAAATACATCTGCATCACAGAGGCACCTCTTTAAACCTTCCCACGGTCTCAGTGACACAGTCATGCAAAGGTGCTCTGAGATACTGCCAACATTTGGCTTAGTTTGTTCCACAAGGACTTTTAAAGTGTTTCCGTATATTTCCTAATTGATCCTGGAAGGAGCTAACAATATAAATACCACAAGTTTAAATCGACAGAAGAAATTAAATGTCGAAGACTTTATAAATAGAGCACAGGTTTGGGAGGCATAGCATGATGCTGACAGTCAATAAATAATTACAGTGGTTCTATTTATTGTCCCTATTATCTCAGAATTGTTTTAACAGTAAGTGCTGACCTCCTATGCCCATGTTGTAAAATGAAGCACGGTTGTACTTTGCACTTTCATAGTGCTCTTGGTATCCAAGGCACAGCTCCAGCTGATTTCCATGGCAGCTGCAGAGACTGCTCAGCACATCTGACCTTTGCTGACAATGGTGACATCCAAAACAAAGAAACACATGATTCGTTGCCAAAAGTTTGACTGAAGTGGTTTTTTTTTTAATTCTAAGGAAGGGTTTCTTCTAAAATTATTTATTAATACAGAATCCAGCTCTCTAGGTTGGAACTCATGTTTATGAACAGCATAAGTAAGAGTCAGCAAGACAGAAGCCTTGCTCTTTCTGACTCTTGCCTTTCACCCATTTAGGTTAAAGCATACTATTCTGGTAATTTTGGTACTTGGTTTGCATTTCTGAAATCCTTATAATGTGGATTTTAAAAATTACTCCAAAAGGCTGAAAAATATGATGCATTCTTTATCTCAGAATAACACCTCAGCAGAATGACCAGTTCTAGAGGAAAACAGCATGCTCAGTTAGAATCTCTGATTATATTAGAGAAAACCGAATTACTTATCTAGTTAGATTTTTATCAGCAGATTATGATCTCAGCCTGCAGACATCCAGCCCAAGAAAAAGTCTAGCACAGCTACCAGAAATTGAAAATGAGTTGTAACAAAAATAAATGAAGCAACCTAATGTAAGGAGCATTACCAGTTTTATCTACAATCAATTAGAAATTTCTTTTCAGAAACACAACCATTTATCCTCCTTTCCAGAATAAAGTAATGTATGAACATGAAGCATTTAAAAGGACAATCAGGTACATCTTAGAATGCATCCTAAATAATTCACTGAGTAAGTGATTAATAAATAAACCTAAGAACCATAGGAAACAGCATCAACAGAATATTTTTTTTTTAATTCCTTTCATTACAAAACCAAGAAGCAATATCCCTCAGGAGATTTAAAGAACGGATGTAATCATAGACGCAATCAGCTTCACAGCAAGCTAACGTGGCACCATCCTTCAGCTGAGCATAACCCATCCTGCATTATTAAGAGTTTAAGAGCTAATTAAGAATTTAAGTACCATTTTTGAGATGCAACAGACTTAGTGGCCCACAGTGGACAGGAATAACAGCACACTCCCAGTCAGCTCCTAGAGCTCAGATGCCAGCAGGAGATTGTGAAGGCACACAGAGCTGCTGGGAGTCAGCACTGTCCCCATGCACTGAATAAATGTGTGGTCACTAGATTCTTCCCAGGGCTGGAGACTTAGTAACTTACTCACAGAAGCTGGACTAAAGTTTGCACTAAAATTTTTGTTTATCTGAAGGGGTTTTTCTCAGGGGGAGTTTTAGACTACTACAAAAATATCTTGAGCCATTTTGCTTAATCATTAAAAAGCTTCAATTCCCACTTAACTGGTTTTTTTTTTCCCCTCTATGCAGACAGAAAAGGGTAAGAAACACTCACATATTAAGCAACTAACATAATGTAATTTTCCAGTGAGATCATCCTTCCTCATTATCCCAAAACACTGCAAATTACTCTCCAGAATGATTAACCTACTCCTGCAAACAGTCCTGGGGCTATCCTGGAACATAACACCAACAGTTCTGGGAGTATCATGAATCAAAACAACAAAATTGCTGCTTGTAAATAAGAAAATCAAATTAACGTCTCTAATCTGGATGGATACAGCTGGTTTAGGAAGTGAGAAAAACAAGGAATCTGACTTGGTCTCATCCTTAGAGTTTGGGGTTTGACTCTTGATTGCTCACTGTTTCAAACAAAGCAGAATTCATTAAGCCAGTAGCCCTGGCTGTACAAGAGTCCCATCTGGATGCCCTGTCCATGAAATAAGTGCTTCTCAGAGAAAATGGGGCCCACAATGGGCTTCCAGAAGGAAAAAGGCAAAACCCAGCACTGTATACTGCTGAACAGCAGGTACTTAGAGCAGAGTTTTTGGAGCCATTCAGCTCCAACCCTTTCCAGCTCTCAATAGCCAAGTTGCATCTTAAGGGAGGTGAATGAAGGTACTGATGGAGGGCTTGTCCTCCCTCTTTCACCTGTCAGATGGACACAAAGGAATAAACACTTTCTGCAGTGTCTAGGTCTATTCTGCTGGAAGTATTGACCTCCAGCTATAGGGAACACCCACCTCTGGCCACAGGGAGGGAACTCCATCAGAGTTAAATTTCAAGAGACAAGTGACATTAATGAGTTCAAAACAAAAAAAGTAGGATATCCAAAATACAAAATACCTATGTCATGATGGTCTTAGGCAACAGATTCTAGGAGTGAGAGGTTAACAAAAATGCCACCAGTAACTGTGCAGACACTAAACCCACTATGACCATCTTGTTTTACAAATTGTCATTAACAAACAAAATGCAAAAGTTGATGAAGACTGCAGTGGCCACAGAAAGTGACACTGGAATCATGGCTACTATAAATGAAGCTGAAATGGTTGAACAGATGATCCTAAATTTATACTAATTATCAAATCCATAGAAAACTCATCAGAATAGACTAAAGCTGGCTACTGAGGCATTTTTGCTGTACATATGATTTAAAATAGAGTAAAAGAGCACAAAGGTAAATACTAAATTTCACAGATTTTACAAAAACTATATTGCAGCCAGTTTTATAAGAGATTAGAAGTATTTATTCCTGGATTGAGCAGTCATTCATGCAGGAGAAGAGCTTTGTGTCTTGGCCTTCCTCAACAAGATTTCCCTCTTCAATGGCTTTGGGTTGAGCTCTGAAGAAATACTTTGACATTGCACACTCAATTCCCTTTCTTGATCCATACTGTCTATTGGTTGTCATCACTAAAAAGAGGTCAGAGCTGCTGGTGCAGAAGCTCAGCTTAGGGTTGTGTATGTACAAAATAAAATTACAATGTGCTGAGCTGACAGCATGCAAAGTCACAACAGCTGTGAGTAAGGAAGCACAGTCACCTTGCACTTTCAGGCTGAACACAATTAACAAGCTCTACTGCAAGAAGAAAGGATTTCATGCATTATTGTAAGAGTTATACATTACTGATGGACTGCCCAGGGTAGGGGTGGAGTCCCCATCCCTGGAGGGATCTAACAGATGTGTGGATGTGGCACCTGGGGACATGGTTAGTGGGGGCCTTGGCAGTGCTGAGGGAACAGTTGGACTTGATGATCTTATGGCTCATTTTCAGCCTAAACAATTCTAGGATTCTGAGTTTGCTTTTTTCCCCAAGAGAAATCATTAACATTCTGGAACAAAACCGAAAGATGACAGATCATACATTAAACCTGTTAGAATAAGCCAACATCTCCCATATGCGAGATGGAAAGGTACTCAGGTTGTAATACCTTATTCCATAAAAATAATTGTCTCTCCATTTAATGACATCATACCAGCTACTTCCTTCTTATTCTACCAGTCATCAGCCTGCTGCAGCTCCATGGACCATGTGCAACTTTCTTTTTGGTTAAAAGGAGCAGCTATGCAAAATACCCATTGCATTTCCACAGGTCTCCGAGGGATCTAGTGTATTAGGCCAAGAAACACCCTGAAGTGTGGAGTTCTTACAGACAGTAGCAAAGATCATCAGTGTTACCCTTCAGTGCTGCTGCACTTCCAGCTGCAGGAGAGGACAGTGATCAAAGAACCATTTTGTAAAGATTAAATTGTTACAAATTTGCATGAAGTTCAACTGAGTCACAGGCAGAAACTCACTATTTTTAGTATGCATGATATAACATTATCCATGGCAAAGCTAAAATCTGTAATACAGATAAGTGTTTAAAAAAGTCACAAACAGAAGCAAAAGCAAAAATTTGGTCTTAATTTCTGTGTCACAGGCCAGTATGTATTTCTGGCATAAACTTCAGACTTTTAAAGGTTATTTATATACAGAGGCTGCTTTTTTTTTTTTTTTGAGCTCATACATACTATATACAGACAAGGCAACAGAATCTATTATGACAACAATTTTTTAATTTGACGCTACAGATAGTTCTATCACCAAATGAAAGTACTAATAATGGCTGCAAGTCTGCTCTTACTTTGGGCATTTCTCCTTCGAAAGTCATTACTATCTCTTCAGCAAGCACTGGTGCTCAAAGTATTAGAGAAGTCCATCTGAGTCCATCTGAATGTTCAAAGTTTTCCTGGTGTTTATGAAGTTCAGACATCTGACTGTGATTCCATTATCAGCCAATGTGCTTCATGACCTGTGAGTATTCAACATGGCAAGAGACGGAAAAGCTGCCAATGCTAAAAGGGCAACTTTGGAAGTTAAACACAAAATCTTTGAACAAATTATTTTTTTGAGTAAAATAACTTTCTTCCCTGGTCAGAAATTAACTCACTAGGAGAAGCCAAAAATACTTAGTATGTTACCTTCTTAACATTTTATTCAGTGGAAAAAGTTTAATGGACTATGGTTCTTAACTAACTCTTCAGATACAATACTATATTTTATTAAATTTTAATTAAATGAGTTGCTTAGAACAACTGAAAGCTGAAGATGGCCTGTGAGGGGAAAAGTCATAAACATTTTTATGACTCACAAAAGTAGGTCAGACTTCAGGATTAACACAATTAAATTTACCCTTGTTTATATCACGTTTTGTTTTCTGCACTTCCTAGCAGTCTCCTTGGAAGATCAGGAACCAAATTCTAGTGGTCAGTGCATCCACCAAACTTAATGCCAGTTAAAACACTTCTAAAAATCTGCTGAATATTCATGTCCAGAGTCTGTCTTTCTCTAGTATATGCCAACTTAAACATGGTGCTACTTCTATTTCAGAATAGCAACGACACATAGCAAGTGATGTGGGACTGGCACAATGGTATTTGTAACTACCACCTTTTGCTAGAGAGAAAGGAAAAGGATAAAAACAGGACATCCATCAGGCTAACAGGAGAAGTCGGAAAAAAAGCCTGACTAAAAGTACCCAACTTTGTAATTAATATATTCAATTCAGTCGCCAGCTGGGAGACACATTTTAATCAGGTTTCTAGCCAAGACTACAGATGTCCATGTCTATAATCACTGTTGCATTTGTTCTTTAATAGAGAATCATAGATTATCTCAGGTTGGAAGGGACCTACAAGGATCACTGTGCTCAGCTCCCTGCTCCTCACAGGACTACCTAAAACTAAAACATATCGCTAAGAGCAAACAAACCACAAACCACAGCTCTGGCAGTCTTGGTGCCACGACCACTGCCCTGGGGAGCCTATTCCAGTGCCCAACCACCTTCTGGGAGAAGAACCTTTTCCTAATAACCAACATAACTCTCCCCTGACACAGCTCCAGCCATTCCCTCAGGTCCTGGCAACAGACAGCAGAGATCAGCACCTCCCCCTGAGGAAGGTGCAGAATCTGACAGGGTCACCCCTCAGCCTTCTCTTCTCCAAGCTGAACTGGCCAAGTGATCTCAGCCACTCCTTGTGTGTCTTACCCTCAAGGCCTTTCACCATCCTGGTCACCCTGCCTTGGGCATACTCCCATTACTCAATGTCCTTTTCATTTTGAGTTTGTCATCCTCCCTGTCATGGTGTTCCAGTATGGACCCTGGCCTGTACACTTTCCTTTTCAGTGCAAGATCCCTGCTCAGCCAGGCCCTCCTTCTCCCCTGCCTGCATGATTCCCCGTGCTTTGGAATTGCTGGCTCCTGCACTATTAAGAGGTCACCCCTTTGCCCACAAGTCTCTCTTTACAAATTGCACATCTCAGAGGGCACCTTTTCTAGTTGGCCCTTCAGTCCCTGCACCAGAAGTTACCTTCAACATGCTTCAGAAATTTCCTGGATCTGTTTGTGTCTGTTGTACGATATTCCCAGTTGATGTCTGGAAACTTAAAATCACCCTTAAGGCCCAGGGGAGCTGATCTAGAGATATCCCTTAATTCCTTGTAGTAGAATTCATCAGTATCATTGTTCTGGCCGGGTGGTCAACAGTAGACCCCACAACATACTCCAACAACTTCATTGTTAAATATTATTAGAATTAATATATATATGTATATTTATACACACACACAATTTTTACAAAGGTAACTTTTTACCTGTACATGCAGATTATGCCCTAACACCTCATTAGAACTGCCAAGCCTTGACATCTTCATTACAACCATTTCCCAACAGATGGAAATCTAAGGGTCTTTGCAGTGTATCGGAAAGATTAATAAAGGGTAAAAGAAGAAAAATTCAAGAATCCTCTAAACAAAGCTTCTGTAAACCAGTAAGACCTTAGCACTAACATCCATGGGATGTTTTTTAGGACAATACAGATGGACTAGGGGAAAAAGAAATTCAGGGTGTTATTAGTTTGTCTTAGGGATGGTTATTATTTTAGGGCATTGAAAAACTATTTATGGTTCCATTTCAGTCTGTGACACACAAATACAAAGCAAGCATCAATCCTGCCCCAAACAATTCTATGGATTATAGGCAGAATCTTCAGTGAAGAGAATTCCAGCATCTCCAATGGGCCATTCTGGGAAATTGGCTGCTTGTTTCATGCACTGAAGCAATACTGAGAGGATGCTGTGCCACTGAAGGAAAGAATCGCTGAAAATCCTTTCTTAATCAGACCACAGGGAAGGCAGTTAGAGCAAGGGACTGCTGGGAGAAGGAACCGCTGTCTGAGAATTGTTCTCTGTGGACTGACAAACTTTATATTCCTTCTCAGTCAGGATTTTCTTTTTCCCAATTTATACTGTTGTAACTTTATGCTGCTTCTGTTTCCCTAGTGCAGTTCGACATGATGCGCGCCTGCAACCTCATTGCCACGGTGGCTCTGACTGCCGGCCAGCTCCTCTTCGTCCTGGGGCTGATGGAGCTCCCCATCATCTCCCAGGATACCCAGTGGTGGGAGGAGGCCATAGCTGCTGTGTTCCAGCTTGCCAGTAAGTGCATTCCTTTCTACCGATGGAAAAGTACTCAGTCTCTACTAAATCCAGGTGGAAAAGTGTTTCTTACTTTATAAATCTTTCAAGTACAAAGAATAGCAAAAAGGCTTATATCTAAAAGCAAGTTCATTGTCTCTGACAAGCTCTCCCCATGAGATTCTGCAGCACGTGAATAGAAGCTTTTTTATCTGGCATATGTCATAATGAGGCTTCTGCCAACCAAAAAAACCCCAAGCCTTTATTATTTCCTATGAAACCAGGAAGGCAAACATAAGAGAAACAAACTGGATATGTCGTAATCCCACAATTTAGCAGGGCAAAATATACTAAAGGAACTGTGAGAAAGCAGAGCAGAAGGGCTGAGCAAATTTTTGAAGTCTTGTTGAAACATGTTTATTTGATTTTAGCTTACTGAATTTTACTCAATGACCACCAGCTGGATTTTGACAAACAGATAGATCTGCAGTCCAGCAAAGAAAGCCACAGTCAATTCATACCACTGACTGCCATAAATAAAATTCCCTCAGCAATTCTCAGGGACTGTATACAGAACTGCATGAGGAAAAGAGGAAGTGGGTTTATCACAATTCCATTTTGACAGCAGTGTCAACAAAGTGTAAACATTCTGCAATAATACCTTTCATTACTACATAAAGTAAGTAACTTCAGTATTCATTACAGTAAGAGTCCAATCCTACACAATATTCATGCAGGAAACTGTCATTAATGGAGTAACATTCAAGCTGTTTACAAGATCAGATTAAGAATACAACATTTATATATATCTATCAATATATTATTAATGCAAAGAACAGGTTATAGTAAAGCAACACCATTTAATTTAAAGTTTTGATTTCAACTTTAACAACTCAGAATATTAAGAATGGCATAAAACTACTGAGACTTTATGTTTATACCCCTGCAAAATCAGAATCTGGCCTAGATCATTTAAATACAGTCTCCTAGCAATAAAATGGTTAGGTTTTTTAGGTCCATTAAGGATGAGGAACCTGAAATCCAGATGAGAGGAGGAGACTGCAGAGGTTCTGTAACCCTCAGAGCACCTGATCCATCTTCCAGCTACAGCAAGAGCCTCAAGCACCAGTCAGTGCTTCCAAAAGGCGGATATACAGCCTTGCCATAAAAGCCCTCCCTACAGCCCCTTCATGTGTGTGTAACTGTGGATACCTTCTGGATAGTTCTCCCTGACTGTCGGCGTGATGCCTGCTGTACTCTCCCATCCTCTCCAAACTTGACCTGTCTGTTTTTCCAGAGCGGAAATGCATTCTGGCCCTGTTTGGATGTGTTCTTTCATTGACAAACAGCACAGGGGACAGACGTGGGCCTTTCTTCTACCATGGCTGCTAATTTTAGACTGGGCTTTTTTTTTTTTTTTTTTTTCCTGTGCTGGAGTCTGTTTTAAACACAGTCGGAGAGAGACTGAAGGGCGCCAGGATATCCCGACACAGGAGGAGGAAATGCCTGCTATTACCTGTTATGCAAGCTGAACCTTGAAATCCCCAGTGCTGGGAGGAGACAGGGGAGAAAAGCCACAGTCAGAACCATTAAGAAAATACTAATAAGAATGGCTGAAGAAGCTTTTGGATCAAGGAGCTCATCTGCCTGCCTATGTTCAAAAGGAGTGAAGGGATGGATCTGGCAGCCTGTGATGATATGAAGACATCGTATCATCACAGGCTGCCAGATATCATATTGTGCTGTGTGAATCTGCAGAAATAACACAGTCACTATCCCTGCCCCATTCCCCATCCCCCTTTGCAGTTATGCCACACTCTCCTTTACCATCATCAGATGGTTTTCTGCCCTGAGGTCATGATATTCATTTTACATCTCATTATCTTAATGTCACTTTACGTTTATACAAATTCCTTCCTGATATCCAGAACAATCACCTGAAGTTTTCTAGAATGCATACTTTTGAAAAAGGTGGGAAGAAGTCATTATATCTGCATTAACCCAATATAAAATAGACTTTTTGGAGACCTCCTTAGTTTTCCAGAAGAGTGGTACATCAACTGCTGATTCCCTGGGCAATCAGGGGTCTGCACTCACTAAACTCCCTGGACTGGGCCCAGGCGACAGCATTTTAGACATTACGGATGAAGTGTCTTTGGTATCAGACAAAAACCATGCACAGACAGTGAGCAAGCCCAGCATTTCCATGCTCTGATGAAGGGCTGCTGCTGCATCTGGAGACCGAGAGTTCTATACTGAAGGGGAAGACAGTGGCCACCCCAGGTGCTGTGAGCCACAGGTGATATTCAGTCTCTGAGTCTCCACTCTGAGACAGTAACCTCTCAGCCATTCTCAAAGAAAAGGAGCAATATTGAGCAAAAACATCAGAACAGTGAATATGACACTTGTATTTAAAAGCACTTGTCCCATGCAAACAATCCAAGAGAAACTCCTGCCAGACTCTCTCCTGCTTCATTTGAAGAGTGAAAGACAAGGTACTTTAGGTCAGACAGATAATTTGTGTGAGAAGAGCATTTAAGAATGAACAAACTTAGATCTTATTAAACATTTCTGAAGTACTGGCTGGGTAATTTCTGTTTGTTACACTTTCAAATGAAAGAACACCAGCATCTACCTCCTGTTTTTTCCTTTTCAAAATCCAAATGATCTGAAGAATTGTTGTGCAATTCCTCATCTTTACATTCTGAAATCCTTAATTTCAGAAATTATCTTGAATCATATTCCCTCTAATTCCAACTTCTGCTTGATCTCTTTCATCCTGGAATACGCCAACAAGTGCTGAAGAGAACTGCAGTGGTCACTGATAGAATGAAATCTCATATTGTGGGGGAAGGATCAACCTACAATTTTCTTGTTTTTACTCAACTGAAACTGTGTAGATTTCATAACAGTTTCCCATGGTCTGAACAAAAGTCCTTGTTAGCTTAGAAAACTAAGTGTGCTAAGTATTACCTGCAAAGTCTATCACAAGCTCAAATCAATGATCTTAGATCCACTGGAGCTTGCGGTGGCTCCAGGCTCCACCACTTCCTCACTCCTGCCACCTGCACAAGCATTTGACAGCCATTCAAAAAGGATGGACCTCTGACAGAAAATAAAGCCCCAGGAAACAAAGAGGAAAGAAAGAAGAGAGGAAACAGCAATGCTGTTTGGGACAGCAGTGGGATTCACACAGCTACAAAGCTCCACAGCCTCACACCTCCCTGTTAACAGGAAAGTGAGCTGTTTGCTTTGGAAAAGGCTCCTGGTGAAAATGGAACCAGCGTTGTACATGGAATTTTGTGTCAATGCTCAGAAATTTCCCTCTAGAGGGTTTCGGGGTTTCTGTTTTTTTCCAAGGACCTGTTACAAACTCCACATGCTGAATAGGATGGATAACAGCTGACAGAAGAGCTGTTGGAAAGGGAAATCCATACTAATAGGACAGGGAAGAAAGAGCACTTCAGTGGATTTTGAACTACTACAAACAGTAATCTGCCAGACAGGATCAGGCCTTGAGGGTCTCCAGCCAAGTCTTGATCTTGTCCACTGATGATTATCACAAACTTCAGAGAAAAATATCAGAAACTTAACGGGGAAAATCTGGGATAGAATATCCCTTACATTAGATCTCATCCTGATTTCTGAATGTCCAAGACTTTGCTTCAATGTACTCGGCAAATGATCAACAAAGCTGTTAAGGGAGTCTACATGGTTCAAACAGGAGGGGGAGATGTTGCAGTGAAAGCTCCTCTGGACTCAGGCCCAGAGGGAAGCCAAAGCACAGGGGTTGAATTAAAACCTTTGGACCAGCTGAGATACGTGAAGTCACACCAAAGTGAAATAGAAATACAGATTTTTAAACTTTTAGTAGAAATATATGCTAAGTGCCTTAAACATTAAAAAACTGTAGCAGAGACTTTAAACACAGTTCTTGCTGCAGCAGTGTTACCTTTTCACAGTGTTACCTGAATCATAATGACTAATATTTTGCAAGTCCACTTTCAGCATTAAATAACTTTAATACATAATATCCTGAAGATTAAAAAGTTTCATGTTCCTACTCAGCTTGTCATTTAAAGCCAAATAGTCTCACATTTCTTGAATTTCAAGCATTGCATTCCAGCTTTGCCCAACATGTTTTTCTGATGACAGTGTTTCACTCCTGACCCCTAATGCATCACAGGAAAGCTGAGCTCATGCATACTTTAATTTCTGTGCTCTTAAAACTAAATCAGACAATTTTTGAATCATCTTCTCCAACCACTTTAGATCAGTTGATATCCAGAAAACCTCACTGTAGAAAAGAACAGCACAGCAGCCATTGGAAAACACGGCTGAAGATATTCCTGAGAGCAATGTGATCCTGAGTTCTGTATTACTTCTTTCCATCTTTTTGCTTCATAACACTCTCAAGCCAGGTGTGTTCTAAGATGAAGTCTATGGAACCGTAAACCTAAAACTTCCTGAAAAGGTAGCAAGTAAATAAGGTGCTCTAAGTAACCTAAAAATCACAGCAGAAATAGAGAATCTGATTGCTTGATTTGTACTAAGTGTTTTCATTATTTGTCAATTTTATTTCACCCTCAGTGCCAAACTTTCTTGTTCTTTATGTGAACCACAAATGTCACAGTAAAGTGATTTTGTTTTCACATATTTGCAAAAGGAAACACATTTGCAAAGATCCTAAAATCTGGATGTCTATCTCATTTATTGTTGGAAATGGTTCCCACAAGCAGCAGAACCAGCAAACTAGGAAGGACAGTAGCTCACAAGAAGTGTGGTGAACTCCTCATCTAATATAGCTGCAGCAGGGAGAAGATCTGCCTGTATTCTTTTAGGCTAAACACTGATAAGAGCAACAGGCAGGTTGTAGCATCTCAATGTCAAGGGCACATATTCTGATTAGAAATGTGGTAAAAAATCTATTAACAGATAAATAAAATTTGGATATACAAGCATAAGGAGCATGTAATGCAGAGAAAAGTGTGTGAGACAGAAAGTATCTCAACTCAAATATTCACTTAATTGCTTATGAACATGCACATTAAATATACATGGAGGTGTTTCCTAAAACTCTTTCAAACCCAGTTGCCTTGCTAGATCCAATTATGCAGCTCTTACCCTCTGATGTATCCAGAGATGAACAGAGCACTTAACAACAAAAGCAGAAGATGACACTGAAATGTCCAGGAAGATCACCTGTCAATGACTGCTTCTCTCTGCACAGGGTATTCTTGCTCAGGCTGACCCCACGTGGAGTACTGCAGCCAGGTTTGGGATCCTCAGCATGAGACAGACATGGACCTATGGGAGTGGATCCAGAGGAGGCCATGAAGATGCTCCAAGGGTTGGAGCATCTCTGTAGCAGAGACAGGCTGGGACAGCTGGGGGTGTTCAGCCTGGAGAAGAGAAGGTTCTGAGGAAAACTTACTGTGGCTTTTCAGTACAAAAAGGGTGCTTGGTGCTTAACAAAAGACAGAGAGTGACTTTTTACATGGGGAGACAGCGATAGGACAAGGGGAATGGATTTAAGCTGGAAAAGGGAAGATTTAGATTAAATGCCAGGAAGAAAGTCTTTCCTGTGAGGGTGGGGAGGCCCTGGCACACAGAGCAGCTGTGGCTGCCCCCGGATCCCTGGCAGTGTCCAAGGCCAGGTTGGATGGGGCTTGGAGCAGCCTGGGACAGTGGAAGGTGTCCCTGCCCATGGCAGGGGTTGGAATGAGATGGTTTTAAAAGATTCTTTTCAACCCAAAACATTCCACGGTTCTGATTGCAGACAGGAGCCCACAGCTATGCCTGATATGAGGCCTACTACAACTAAAGCAGAGCTTTAACTGGCTCCAGCTGCCTCAGAACCCAAGAGGCCAAGCAATGCTCATATTCGACAACAAATGTGAGAGTCTTCACATTTATCCTTATTTAAGCAGCTGCCCGAGAGGAATTCTGCCTAGTTCACTGGGAATACTCTTCAACATTCCATTCATAGGCTGGCATAATTTCTAAGGAAGCCTCCAAAAGGTAACCAACAAAAGCAATTTACTGTCAATAGACCTAAACTGGTTAAAGATTTCACACGTAAAGTAGGATTCACTGCCTTACACTAACTAAATCTCCCATCAGGTTAAAGACAGGGACTGACAAACTCAAACAACACAAGTAGAAAGCCCTTATAATTCAGAAAAGTGAGCAACAAAAGGGTCTTATCACCCCTGAGAAGCTGTGCTACTCACATGTTTAATTCTAAGATGTTACATACTACCAAAATGCTTGGAAGGAAATTTTAAATTAGAAGCAAACAAAACAAAAAACAAAAAAAACCCAACCCCAAACAGATTACTGTATTTAGCAATGTACAACTCAAACCTCAAAGGTCACTTGACTCTAATGGTCACACTCTAATTCCCTGTGCTATTAGAAACCAAAGCATCATCCAGCCTGGTGCTACAATGAAGACCACATGATGATTACAGAGGCTCCATATGTGCCTTGAACTGTAACAACTTCTTTTGTGTCAAGCTGATACAAGAAAAGGTGTTTATTAATAAATAATTTGTGTAAGACCTATAGGAATGACTTTATGAATCTATCTCATGCTGATAAATACAGCTGAGCTCCTACAAACAGCCCATTTGGGCGTGTGACTCATCACAGCTAAATCACTCCCTGTGAAACTTGGTGGGGTACACAGAAAAAGAGTGAAATATTTCCCTTCCCTGTTTGCAGTTCTGCACAAGCATGGATGGTGTATTCTCAACACTCTGGCTGTTCTATTTTCCTTCTTCTCCCTTTTCCTGGCAGCAAATTCATCCTCCAGGACAAGCTGTAAAGTGGAGGATTATAAATCCCGATATAGACTTGCTGGTGACCTAGAAAACACAATGCAGATTTCTTCAAGTGCACTATCAGTGCACTAATAAAAAGGAAGAATGAGAATCAAGGGGTGTCTGAAAAAAACCAACAAACTATCACAGAAATAAAAAGTGACTATGAGAGTTCTTTTAAAATGCCAAAATTCTGTAGTTGGCTTGCAGCCAGCCTCAAACAGGAAATCCAGCATACAGATCTGAAATGTAAGTTCAAAAAGTAACATTCTCCCAGCCCACCCCCACTACCACAGTCAATACTGTTCCAACCAAAAGTCTTCTGAGTGACTTGGTTATCTGTTTCCTTCCCCAGCGGAAAAGCCACCCCCCTCCCAGCTTGTTTTGCTGCAGATGGGAAACAACTAGAGATAAACAGCAGTTCTATGGGGAAAAAAAGCACTTCAAGTAATCTCATCAGGATTTTTTGTGAAGTTGTGGCCTCTGTGAACTCTTGAGACAATACACAATAAAATTATCTGAAATCGATTGATGTACTTAAATTAATTCAGGGAAATTGAGCCATATATCTCAAAGTCTTGTCATCGCTACAAAACAGAAAAGAAATCAGACGAAAATGTTCAATATTTTCATAAATAAATTTAAAGAAATATGTCCTTTCTACAGCCCTTTTCAACCTGTATTGTACACTGTGAGCTCAAGAAGCCTGATGGCAAAGAGAGCAATTTTCTGGTTATTTTTAGTAGAGTTGTTTATGGGAAACAGTCTTGGAAGCCAACTGTCTTCCTCTAGCTATTTTATTGGAACACAAACTGAATTCAGACATCGCTACAAATATCTATCTAAAAAGTGAAAAGTCACCACAGTCAGCTCTGGAGACTATTCTTAAAACAAGGTTAATTTTTATAGAGATACTTCTAACTATTACATGGCACAAATATGTGAACTGCATATTTTTGCCCAGACTAAATGTTCCACCCCAGTTCTTGGCTGGTGTACAAGAAGACTCTTCTAAGGGCAAGGAAAACATATATAGCACATTGGAACACTGCTTCAAGAAGTCCAAGTTTGATTAAGCTGTTACGGACAAAATCTATCCAAGCAAACTGTGGGGTTTTCACACATCATCATCTCACAAAAGCAGCATTCATCAAAATTTAAAACACACCATCCTATGCAAACTCAGCCTTTTTGGATCATTATGATTTTTTCACCCTTTACTCTGGAGTTCCTACATTTACAATTCCCATATCGAGCCATGCTACTATGAAATAAGAATGCTAGAAAATAACGTTCTCAGTGACACTTCTATTCTGGAGTTCTCTGACTCTTGCAGAACTGTAAAACTAATTGTATGAACTCTACAGTAGCATGCTTCCACCTCTGTTGCCTCTGTCATGTGTTTGTTCTTAAATGTCAGTTCCTGTTTAAACTGTAGCAAAGGATCCTAAACAGAACGTACATTTTCACTCAAGAGCTCTGGCAACTGGCTCCTGCAATCTGTCAATTTGGGGAGCTCTCAAACCCAATTCCTCTACCCCATTCAGCCACTGGCACAGAACTGGGAAAGGAGATAAAGCCTCTTGCATGACTGGCTGATCATCTGAGCAGGGTTCAGGCAAAGGGCTTGTGAAGGAAAATCGACCTTCTAGCAAAAATAGCTTTATTTTGGGACCTGTAAGGAAGCCTTAGTGGCTTTTCCTGGTGGATAATGGCTCCATCAGATAGAACATGGAGGTGTTAAGCCATTTAGGACAGTAATTGGCCATAAGTAATACAAAAGCAAGAAAGACAAAGCTAAGTAATTTCATTAAAAGCCAGGTATTTGGAAAAACTTTTAAATATTGAAAATATTCCTACAGTGGAAATTAAGCTGCAAGACACAACATAGCATCAGGGTTACTCTGTGAAACTGGTATTCCTGAATCCATGTCCCTCTGCCAAGAGAGCCTCAAAAAAAACAAGATAGTGTGAAGTGGACTGTTGTTAATATCTATAACTGTCCCTTAGAGGTACCTGTGAGTGGTCACTGGTCCAAACAGCTTCTGCTCAAAGTTCTTCCTGCTTAAGGTTTTACGATTTTCTTCACACTTTTAAAAGAAAATTAACACTTTATGGATTCCCTGTGAAAGTGTGTATGAATTGGAAATGAGTTCTGAAAGGACAACTGAAAAGGAAAACTGATTACACAAAGTCTTCTCATGTGCTGGACTAAGTAAGATGAGTCTCTTGATTTGTATCAATACTCTCCCTCCTGCCAATTTTAAACCACAAGGAGATGAAGAGGGTCAACTCAGCTGCAGGAGGTGCAAGCATCTCCTTTCCTCTCAACTTCCTACTTTCATAAGAAAATGGCTATCTACCATCCTTTGAGCAGTGGACTGCAAAGCAGTATCAGTGTCTATCATCCTTATAAGACCTACGTGAAGATGTAGACATCCAAATTCTTTATAAGCATATCACAGCTAGCATGCTCTGCTCCCAATGCTCTGAAATACAGAATAAACACACGAAGTTGTATCATCCTGGTTCCACAGACGGGGAACCGAGCCATCTGAGAGGAAAGCTTAAAAAACCTGATGTCTCTCACAAAACAGAACCTCACCTCCCCCTCTCTTCTCTACCATGTGCCTCAGGACAAACTGAACTTGAAGACTGACACTGGAAATAAGGGGAAAGTATTTTATTTGCACCAGCAAACCATTATTGTATGGATCAGTGATTTCTGCAACTCAGTGTGCTCCACATGGCCACATTCTCTCCAAATGAAACTTGTTCATTTATAACTAAGCTGAACCAAAAAATAACTACCAGACTTACTGACAAAACCAAGGAGTTACTGTATGCTTACAACTGGGTCAACAACCTAAAATCCATCCAAGGTATATAAGGCTTTTTTCACATCAGAGTGAGGAAAGAGCAGTAAAGAGCTACTCCTCCCATAAGAACCTATTTCCTCCTTATTTGTCCTCTGGCAGAGAAATGCCTCGTTCCAAACCCTCTCTGGACAAGCCAGCTGTGACACAGTGCTACCTCAGGAGAAGGTGCAGCAAGCAACTGAGTTGCAAACCACCTTCTAGGTAAACACAGGAGAGCCAAGGATGCCAGACATTCATTCATTCATTCATTCATTCAGTGTTTATATTATGAGGAAGGGGATTCAGCCTTCATTTTACTGACTCTGAGAATGGTACAAGTGTCACACCTTTAAGTAATGATTGATTGTTTTCCTCCTACTTGTATTTCATTTCCCTTCTCTGTGGTTTTTATCTGTTTGTAACTTGTGTCTTTTCCATCTTCACTGTACTACTAGTACTCTTTTAAGAAAAAAACTTGATACAATGCACACTCAGAATGTGCTCTTTCATGGAAGATCAAGGACCAGGGCCAGGGGTGACACTGTTGCCATGTATCCATGGGGACAGTGTTGGCAGGCACTGCCACTGTGGCTAGCTGAGAAAACACAATGCAGCCCCTGGGACTTGCTCTTGACTTCTCCTTGCCCATGAACTTACAGAGATGGTGTCCAGATATGTTCTGGCATTTCATGGATATTTGTTTATTCCAGTCTTCCTTCATGAAGGGGTCCTTTTGGCAATGACATTCCTTTGTTATGGTGGTGGTTAAGGAAGTGTATAGGAGAACAAAAAGAAAATCTTTTTTTGGTTAGTGAGACCTATTTGCCCCTTTGTGTTTGTTTCAATCTAATTACATCCATGAATTTCTTGTTTTATAAAAAGCTGAAAAGTAGGTTTTTTTGACAATAGGTACAGGAAGAGAGACTAGGCTGGAGCCCCTCTGCTCTGAAGCCAGGCTGGGAGAGCTGGGGATGTTCAGCCTAGAGAAGAGGAGGCTCTGAGAACTTAGAGCCTGAAGGGCCTAAAGGGGCTCCAAGAGAGCTGAAGAGGAACTGTGGACAAGAGCTTGGAGCGACAGGACAAGGGGGAATGGTTTCCCACAGCCAGAGGGCAGGGATAGATGGAATACTGGAAAGAAATTGCTCCCTGTGAGGGTGGGGAGGCCCTGGCACAGGGTGCCCAGAGAAGCTGTGGCTGCCCCTGGATCCCTGGCAGTGCCCAAGGCCTTGGACTTGGAGCAACCTGGGACAGTGGAAGGTGTCCCTGCCCATGGCAGGGGCTGGAATGCAACGAGCTTTAAGGTTCCTTCCAACCCAAATGTCTTGGGGTGACTTTATGATGTGTATCCCGTATCGCTGCCCTATGCCCAGGAATTAATTTTGTGCCTTTCTATGCCTTTAAAGTGAGCCTGAGAGGGGGGAGGAAAAACTGAGCAAAACTTCTTCAAAGCAGTTTGCAGCTTGTTCAAGGTCACACAGAGATAGAGACAGCTCTCTGTGTTCAGCTGTGGCAGGAGAGTGAGAGCAGAGGGAAGCATCCAGCTTGCTTTCTTTCCCGCCAGTTTTCAGACAGGTTTTCAGCTCCTTTTCCTCCAGCGAGTTGAACTTTTGTTTTCCTGGGACTTCGGGGGTTTTTTTGCCTTTTCTCTGCTGGACTGTTTCAACATCAGAATGCATTGGGAGGACTTTCCACCGAGGCCTTGGGCCTGGAGGTGGGCCCACCACCCTGTCCCAGCTCCCTTCCTACGGAAGGACTCTGAAATTTTCTCAGGTTTTCTCTCTACAGCGAGAGGTTTCATTATTTAGCATTAGTAATTTTTTCTCTGTGTGTTTGTTAAATAAATAGTTTTTATCTCTTTCACTTTCCTTCGAGGAAAAAGTTTCTTAATTCCCAAAGCTGGTGGGGGAGGGGTGGTTTGTAACCTGCCTTCTCTCAGGGGATATATTTCTAAATTTGGCCAAACCAGCACACCGAACCATCCTGGGATTGCATGGTTCTGTGATAATAAAATAAACAGAGGGCAGAAAAGTAATCATGTGGTTATCAATGCATTCTTGAGGGAAAGGGCAGTCTCAGTAATATAAAAAAGGAGGTATAAAAGGATACAGATTGCCCCTTGATCTAACGTGGATCTCCTGCATGACTAGAACAGATACCCCACCTCACTCCTGAAATAACATTACTATTCATCAGTAATGTAACCACCACAGAGAAAGTGACAATTTTGGTTTTTTTTTCAGTTTTTTTGTAAATCACGTTGTGACACCTGAATGGAAATGCTGGACAAATGCAGAATTATTGCTCTAATATTACCTACCTTTTAGGGAACTTAGTACTGCGCTTAAGGTTATGAGGACAATAGAAACGTTGCCTTCAGTAGCTTCTGGAGACATGACATTACTTCTGCCTCATAACATCTTCCTCCAGCAAGAAAAAGTAGGACCACAAAGTTCCATTTATTTCACCTTCCCTTTTTTTTTAAGTTTCTGTACATTGCTTTTTATTCTTTCTCTAAGATATTTGGCTATTCATCATCTTCACAGTTTACATAGCAGCCTGCCTTAATAAACATTTTAAAATTTCAGAATAAGTGTACATACTGTGAATAAAAGAGTTTTTTTAATAATTATTGTTATTATCATTAGTACAGCTGTTTTCTCTTTTGGCAATGGGAGTAAGAAAGAGGACATCTGTGTACGTGATTCAAATGCATGGGGATAAAAACCCAACATGAAATACAGCTCAGTGGGGGTAAGAAATTTAAATCAGAGTGAACAGATTTAAACCTAAAACGGAGCCTCTGTTAAAGGCACTCTCTTTGCACATATCATGAGGCCCAAATATGCCTTCAAGAACACATCCAGCATATCATAACAGGGATGGAAAGGCTCTACAGACTTATGAACAGTGAGTCTGTAAATGTTGAGATGCCTATGGCATTTTGCCACTACAGAAACTCAAGAGAAGAACTCATTAAAAATAACTCTGCCATTCTTCTTGCAGGTTTTGTTCTGGTTATTGGACTGGTGACATTCTACCGTATCGGACCATACACCAACCTCTCATGGTCCTGCTACCTGAACATTGGAGCC
>NW_008246055.1:1010956-1021013 GCF_000691975.1 Corvus brachyrhynchos
TGGAACATCCTCCACAGGCGTGAGGACTGCATGGCGCCCCGGGTCATCGTCATCAGCCGCACCCTGACGGCTCGCTTTCGCCGGGGCTTGGAAAATGACTATGTTGAGTCACCATGCTGAAAGAGCACACTTGAAAGGGGAAAAAATCTCCAAAGAGATCTGCATTGGAGTTGTTTTCTATAAATATATGCTATAACTTAAAACTAAGGGTTGAAAGACATCACAATGCTCCCTTGTGTGGGCAGAGGCCCTCGATTACTATTTGGATGGGCTCCATCTATATACATATGTATAAAACACATAATTTTATATATATATATATATATATGTATTCTATTCTATTCTATTCTATTGCCCTCTCGGTCTGCTGTACAGCACAGAATTGTCAGGTTTGCTGCATGGCAGCAGGGTCAGCTGGAAAAGATACCAAGTGTGTGCAATGAGAATACAGGAAAGAGGGAACCAAACACATTTTCTCTGCCTGCATCAAGTTCTCCTGCTCCCTAAAAATAAACCAAAAAGCTATAGGAGACCAGTGACAATAGCTTGGAAGTTAACAGGCAATCTGAGAAAGCAGAAAACTCACTGTAGATTAAGTGATGGGTTTAACAGCTGTCTAAATTTCATGACTTTCTAGTCCTTCTATTCACCTCTCTACAAGGAACGGATTCTCATTAGCTGCAACACCTGCTCCCAGCCCCAGAAGAGACCAGAGAGTAAAAAGCAAAAGCAACTCTAATTATTCTTATGTAAAGAAAGGGATTGCAGAAGAATTAAGTTGCATTTTTTTCAGACATTTCTTTTGTATTCTGAGACACAGGTTTGGTAATGTCCTATGCATAAACAGACATTAAAAATGAGAAGGGTACGCAGCTAGAACAGGCCACGCATGCTGCTGAAAAATCTGTTTCAGTGTTACATTGAGGGCGGATGTCCACAGGAGGGTACCTGAACTCCCTAATAATCAGAGATATGATTAACTTACATTGTTGGGAACTATTATTAGAAAGAGATATTCCAGCCCAAATTGGTTTCTTTTGTCTCCAGCTAGTTACATTTGCTGTGACGTTAGAGTGCTATGGCAGGACACCAGCTCTGCCCAGCAATGCTCAGAGCCACATAACACAGGGAATATTGGAGAATAGAGCTGCCACTCAAGCATCCAGACTGGAAAATAAGACAAATATACAGGACTTCAGGATTCTGAGATTTAAAAACAACCTACCTGATAACTTAATATGGTAATGAAGTGAAAAATTAATACCTTTAGAATTAGGTATAATGTTTATAAGCCTTACCCTGAGAAGCACATGGCCTCACAAAAGTCATATGCACATAATTTTCAGAAAGAAAAACAACACATCAAAAACTATTATGCAGGAATACATGGGATACAGGAACCTGAGGCAATGACAGGTGTGTAAGCACTCTCAAGATGCTGCTCTGAGCAAATTAGTGATAGCTTTGAGGGACCATGAGCTGTGAATGTTACAAATTCCTTAGGACTGTTGTGTTACTCCCAGCTGAGTACACTGCTTTGCTTCTTTGTCACTATTTCCACACTTTGTTAAAATGTGATCATCAAGCTGGCTCTTGAGTTCTGTTCTGCACTCAGTTTGGATGTGATAAGAAACTCAACCCCAACTGCTGCTTGGCACCACGTTCCAAATGAGCAACTCTCCGCAGAGACTGATGCTCTAGAACAACTGCAGTGCTCTAGACTGTCAGGGGAAATACCATAAAGCTGACAAAGAGTTTCTTCTAGCAGTAGGCTTGTAAAAACAAACTAAGATTAGTATTCATCTGCCTGCATTAATTTCTGGGGAAAAAAAAAAGAATTCCAGAAATAATATGCTATGATTAAATGCAAGGGTTTTTTAAACAAAATATTAGAGTATTTAAGAGACGTTATATTATTTCCTCTAATATTGCAATATCCATATTATAATAATGTACATGTGAATTTAAAAATCAGCTATGTGGTCGGTAAATCTGTAACACTCGGTATTGCTGTGATTATTTTCGATGTATAAATAAAATTGTGAATGTGCATTTTCTTCTAGTGACAACATTTTTGCCATTCAGACACAGGATAAGGTTACTGTTTATCAGTAATTCTTTCTCCTTTAGTAAAAAAGAATCCATAATGTTTACAGACAAAGAATGAGCAGAGAATGCACTAAAATGTCTGTGAGACAAAGATGTTTCATCTGGTTAAAAATGAAAGGGAGAATGAAATCAGAGAGGGAAAAGGTAAGGAGAATCTAGGAGGATCTACACTTCACATAAACTTTTAACAAAAGTAAACTGCACCCATGAAGAAATACATACAAATAGTTCTGATACCTTTTTATCAGCTTGATGGATTTGAAGGCCTCATCCATGTCTCCAGCAGTCAGATAGTAGCTGAAGTTCAGCATGGCATCCAGGGTGGTCTTATCACAGTCTCCCAATCCAATGAAATCTCTCATGGGTCTCCTGGCAACCATCTGAGAGACTGTTCCTGAGCCAGATTCGGATGCTCCCTTCTCAGCTTCTCCCAGCTAAAAGGAGAAGGTTGTCATATAGGTATCAAGCAGGTTGAAACTTACTCCTCTGTACATGTAATTAATTACATTATTCCTATCACAGCCCAAGTTTTTTATATCTGCAGGACCATGATCAATAGTGACAATAGTTGCAAAGTTCCAGAACTTCCTAGAAAATGCCACAAAACATGGAATGTCATAGAAGAGATTAACATATTGCAGTGAACAATCACAGCATGTCAGTGATCACTGGAGACTGGTATCATACCACAGAAAGAGGCAACCTCCTTTTATTACAGTCATCATTATTTTATATATATATATATGTATGTATGTATATTAGTAATACTACTACTATAATAGCAACTATTAACTTCCCAGATTTCTGAAGATTTCAGGTAAGCATTCCTCCAAGTTTAGTCTCTTCTCAAACATTAGTCTGCTGTTCTGAAAGTTAACTATACAGAATCAATTCTTTTATCCTTGCCTTCATGAAAATCTTATGAATGCTGAAGCTCAGGTTCAAATCCTTCCCCTTACAACTGGCAGTTCTAAAGCTTCAGGGGTACTTTCACCATTCACTGAAAGGCAGCTCAAAGCAATTCAATCATTATGCAGAAAAACAGTAAAGTCTCAATCCTCAATGTCAAATGATCTGTCTGGAGTGTAACAAGGAAACTTTCCCAAGCCAAGCAAAGGGCAAGATCACCTGAGTCATGAAGGATGCCAAAGTCCATGTACACTCTACCCCAATCACATAGTTACATATGATAACTAAATTTTAAGGTATACAGAAGCCAATAAAAAATAGTATTATATTATAATACAATGGAAGTCCTGGGTACAATAAAAGACAGAAATCAAAAGCGCAAATGTGTCTGACTAGAACTTGAGGGATTTCTGGCACCAGGACAGTAAAAACATTATAGTGAATAAGGAGAAACCCTGGAATGAAACTTGGTCAACAAGGCTTGTTGCATCAACTTGATTTGCTGTATTTAAAGCAGGCTCTGCTCTTATACTAAATTAGGTTTCCCAAATGAATACAAGTGATGTAAAAAGTGACTTAGTCACGAAGAGACAACCACCAACCAAGAAAACAGAAACAAGATAGAGGAGCAGAGGATGAAGGAAGAGGACCAAAGCAATGCAGATACTTACAGGTTTATAGACACATCCCCTCCGAAAACACAACTAATGGCAGCAATAATCCATAGAGAGTCAAAAAAAAAACCAAACCAAAACAAACAAACAAACAAAAAAAAAACACAAACACAGTATCAAAGTAAAATAGCATGAGATATGATGGAAAACTGTTAAAAAGAAAGATTGGAAAATGCAGCATATCACATTTGACCTTTCAATTTAAGGGAAAAAGAAAAGCAAAACACAGTACAACTCTAAAAGCTCAGTCTTCACAGGAAGACTGACAGCAGGCAGTGCTTTGAAGGGGATGAATTGCAAAGTGCTGCTCTGAATCTGAACATAATGAGTAGATACATTCTCCTTGTCTAATAGTGTTCACAAACTACATGAGGATTAGAAGTGTCCTTAATATTAATTTCTTGTAGATTTTACAAAACTAAATACCTTAGTATAATAAATGGGCTGTGTTACACTCCCCCTACAAGACAGGAACAGATAAAATCATCATCCCAAGAGGCACCAGGAAACTCAGGTCAGAGCTTCACCAGAAAACAATTTGTAGGTGAAAGGCTGCAGCTTGCCCAGTATGCATGGAACTGTGCAGGGTATTACTTACCTGAGATGCAAACAATTTTGGATTGAAAATCAAGTTTTAGAAGTTAGAGCCTGCATTCCTGGAACTTGCAGCACCCAGACATTTGTTGATAGTGCAAGATGACTATTCTTGCTCTCTTAGGTATTCTTGGAGATCAAGCTCCATTCCAGCAAGGAAGTGGGATGCTTCTGCCAAGCCAGTACAAAATGTCCTCTCTTATGGCCTACATAAAGCTCACACACACACCCCTCTTGTACTTGCAACAGGCACAGTGACTAGAGAAAGCAGAATTTTTTTCACATCCCTCTTTCAGTTGCATTACCTGGTAATTCCCATTTCTCCTACCCTAGTACATCGCATTCAGTTTGCAATACCCATAAAAAGCTGTCTCATTACAAACTCCACAATTCTGCCAAGTTCATCTGCATCAGAATTATCTTTATGTCATTTCTATGTGATGCATCCCCTGCCATTGGTGTTGCTGTACCTACCCCACACTCAGTTTGGTTTAATTTGACCCCTATACAGTGGGAAGTCTAATTTCTGGGAAGGGAAGGAATTCTTACAGATTACCTCACCTTTTTTGCAAAGTAATAATGTGGCACCTCTATGCCCAAAAGAACCTGGTATGATGAAGGCAATGGAAAGCTGTCCTGCAGCAAAAGGCCATGCTCTTCAGTGCTGAAGAACGATATAATCCAAACATCCATCTGGAAAAGGAAGCAAACCATTGTTTTGTTTTTATGCTGCAATATCCTTCTTTCTTTTTGTTTTTATTTTCCATATTCACTTGGCAGAAGCTTCTCTTGACAATAGTATGACCTATACATTCAAACACACAGCTGCTGGAGAGGGCAGAGCTGCACACTTCCTCCCTACGGTGAGCACCCAGCGCCTTGCTCTGCATTCCAGACTGGTCCTCCTGCACAGGGACCTCCACCTCTGCCTCAGCAACCACCTTCACCATAAAGAGAAAAGCCCCATGCCAGATTGCTGCTCTAGGCATCTTTCTGACAGATCTGGCTCAGGGCAAAGAAACAGAATCACAAAATAAGAGAATCACTGAATGGTTTGAGTCGGAAGGGACCTTATAAACTATCTAGTTCCAACGCCCTGCCAGGGCAGGGACACCTTCCACTAGACCAGGTTGCTCCAAGCCCTGTCCAACATGACCTTGAACACTTCCAGGGATGGGGCAGCCACAACTGTTTTCAACTTTTTTTAAAAAACATTATATTATTCCCATTGTAGGTTCATCACCTCTCTGATTGCTTTGAGTTCCCAGGAAATATATAATCCACTCAAAAATAGTTCCTCTAACAGTTTAAGTATTGACCTGACTCAAGTTAAAATAACATTTATTTCCAGCAGAAGTTAATCAGACTTCTCATTTCCTAAAGCATAAGCAGACAGTAAAAAGCTCTGTTGAATAAGGGGCAAAAAGTAAGTTGCATTCCTTTTGTATCTTTTTTTTCAACTTTATTTAGAAGCCAAATATTTTTAAGTTTTTTACATGAGGAGTACTAGGTTGAATTGTTCTTCTCTTTGCTAGAAGACCCCAGCCAAGCCTTTTGAGACATCACTATCCCACTTCTCCTTTCTACTTTGATCTTCTCACAATTCATCTAAGGTCATTTTAACCAACAAAAGACACAAAGAGCTTTCTATCTCTAATTTGATGAGGTTTAGTTAAAATAAGGCACAAATCCAAAAATTTGAGATTAACATGGATGTTTCAAATCAATGCAATGTTTATACAGGAAAGGCAGTTCTGTACAGACAAAGTGGTAAGGAGCACTACAAGCACAATAGCAGGGGAAGAGGGGAAGAATTGTTGGTGTGATGAAAGAAATCTTTGGTTAGATCATTTCTGATCAATAAAAATTAACTCTTTTTTCTAATGTAAAAAAGACCATAACAGGTAATTTGGGAAGTCACATAAAAATGTGCAATGTCTCTCCAGAAAAGCAGATGATGGGAAGGACTGGGTGGAAGAGCATATTTCTCTGTTCACCTTAACAGTAGTGTCCCTCTTATTCTATCAAGTTAATTCTTGCTGCTATAAGTGGACTCAAGATATAAAATCAGCAATTTTTAAAATTACAAACTTCTAGATTATCAATCCACCCAATAATATCACCTGAAAAATTGTAGTCCAGATACAAGCTTACATTAGGGTCATCCCCAAAATTCTATCACAGCTAAAGAAATCCCCTCTTTTTCTTCTTCACTGTATGCAAGCTGGGCCCAAACCAGAGAGCTGCCATAGAGGGGCTGCCTGACAGACACCAAACACAGGGTTCACTGCTCATTTTTGCACGTAGTAATGTGTACTACCCACTCCTACATCCTTCATGAAGGACAAAGGATTTATTACTTGGACAGGGAGAACTCCATGTAAAACAAGATAAAACAAATAAAAAAGACCATACTGTGCCCTCAGTCTGGTTTTTCTTTTGGTCTGGAGGTTGGAGGCCTGTTTCAGGAATTGCTTCACATACAAAAAGTCTTGGTTCACTCTGGTCCCAGAAATGGCAAGCAGGGATGTGACTGTGCAATTCTGGATACTCCACTACAGACCTACCAAGAGACAAGAAAAAGTGTAGAAAGGGAGACAAAGTAATTCCAGCCCATTCAGTGCATGAGTGTAAATAAAGCTCTGGCCAAGGGATCACTCTCAGGTGATACTCAGTTATTTATACTCTGCATTAAAATATTAACCAGATACATTTTCCTGACTCCTAACATTTTACACGTGGCAACGACACTTTTAGTTTGGTCTGTTACACTGACAATGGTGACAGGACATAAAGCACTTCGGTAGAAAAAGAGTTGGTACTGCCTATAAAAATAGGCACCCAAAATCTGCCTCCCCTGAGATTGCAGGTTCCACAGCAACACTTGAAGATCCTTCAAACAAGGTACCTCAGTGTCTGCTGCTGTAACACAGGGGCTACCTCAGCTCTGTCTCTAAACCATGGAATTGTTAAGATTGGAAGGGCCCTCTAAAATCACCAAGTCCAGCCATGCACCCAGCACCACCACCATGTTCTCCACTAAACCATGTCCCAAAGTGCCACATGCACACATTTTTTGAACACTTCCCAGGATGGTGATTCCACCACTTCCATGGCCAGCCTGTTCCCAATGCCTGACAACTCTCCCTGAAGAAATTTTTTTCCAATACCCAATCTAAACCTTCCCGGGCACAACTTGAGGCCATTTCCACTCATTTTATTGATTATTACCTGGAAGAAGAGACCAACCACCACCTGGCTACTGCATGTCAAGAATTCAGAGGCACCATGGAACAGCACATTAAGCACAAGGACTTCCCCTGCAGCCTTGGGAAAGCCAGTCTCTGACAGCAGTTTAAATAATAACATCTTATTGCCTCCTTTGGGCATTTCAATACTATTTCAGTGCCGGCCATGTCAAGACTCCAGACATACAGAATCACACTATTTTAGCAATGGCTTAGTATTCCTTCTTCTGAAAAACATCAAATTATTTAAAAGAGAAACCAAAGACACCATTAAAGTATTTTCTCAGTTGCTGTCACCACTGAAGGGTGGACTTTGTGGGGAGGATTGGAGTAGGGCTAAAGAGCAAACTGAAAGAGACATTCAAAGAGGTGCAGAAACACCCTAAGTCCTCTCCCTGACATGGAATTCAAAATCAGTAAATTGCAAACTGAAAAACAGAATTTGTGTAAAAAACCTGGGAGTGTTTAGGTTTTGCCTCAGGAAGAGGGAAGGAGAAGCAGAAGAGGTGTAGATTATTATCATTTTCTGCTGAGTTTACTCACTCTAATTTGAAGATCCTTTAAAAGGAAGCACAGGTAAATGGATTATTCACACAGACACTAACACTCAAACAGTGAAACAACATTCCTGGCTTGGGTCGGCCTCTGTTGGGCTACACAAGATACTGCACTAGGAAACAACTTCCTCATTTACCCTTGACTACACTGCTGCATAACTAACCAGGATGTAGGACTCCAAATTTGCATTGGCCTTAGTTTTTGATAAGCTGGGTAGTTTCTTCTGGTTTCCAATTGTAAGGAGAGCAATTCCTTTTTTTTCTTGCTTGTAATACCCATAGAAGATAGCAGCTAAAAAAGCAATCCACCTGTTCCAATGATGGTTTTTCTTCAGAAAAATACAGTCAGAAAAATTATTGTAAAACCACATGGGAATTTGTACCCTAATATTCCACCATATTTTCACAAGCACTCCTACTTCACTGCATTGTACAGCTAGGATTTCTAATTCACTTCCCACAGAACAGTCTGCATGAACAGAAAGGCGTCAGTTCTAAATAGACATCTCATGAGATTTTACCCACACAAACTCAATTTTATTATACTTAAAAAATACATTTTTTCCTACGAGGACCTTCAGAATGTCCTCTTTTCAGTTCCTATTACGTAAACTCTTCAAGGAAGGGGAGCTTTCCAAGATTTTTCTTTATTTAAAGGCGTGGATCCTGATTCCAGTCATGTAATATCTCTGTATAAAAGCCCCTACACCAAATCATCCTCTCCTCAGAGATCTCTTTAGCTAGATGTGGCTTCCAAATTGCTAATAACTCTCCCTGCATTTCTCTTCTATGAATTTGTCCAATATCTCCATGATATCTTCCATATCTTCATCTTCTCTACTTCCTTTGCAAGGAGCTCCTTGGCATGTTGGCTGAAGAACCACCTCCTGCTTATTTTGAGCTTGCTTTCTGGGACCTTCATTTGACACTCCCTAGCTCGTGCTATTGGAATAGACAGGAATGCAACTTGATGGACATACAACTCACCAGTGTTAATTAGTTATTTAGAAATAATTAAATTCATACAAGCTCCTTCACAAGGCAGAGGAATGTCAGAATCAAAGTGTGCTTGTCTCCACAGGGCAGATTTCCATCTTAAATCCACCATTAATGCTTCTTGAAGTAAAAGCTCCTTACTTGCCAATGCCTTGTCCAGCAGAAAGGTTGTCTCTACCATCTCCCTGTTCAGCCTTGAAATCAAAGAGCGTAACTTTGTCCATTTCCACATCATAGAAACAGATCTTGGAATCGATGTTCCCATCTGCCTACAAGAAAGGAAAACAAAGGTTGCTGGAGCATGCAGTCAAGAGGAACAATAGATATGTTTATCCCATCTGCTTCATGCTCTAAGCTTTCTTTGCTGGTAATCACACAAGGTCATTCTTACTAAGAAATACCAGAAGATTCCTGGCTGTTTTTCTATTCCAACAAGTCAGCCTTGGATTTCTTTGAAATGTTACAAAGCAGCTTTTGTAACTAAAATATTCCTTCCTTTTCTGTATTGTTCCCAACACAGTACAAAGCCTTAAGAGACCTTAATTAATTCCGGAACATGACACTTCATTACATGACTCAATACACTGCCCAGGCCAGGTAGGTTTATTTCTGAGAAGTGAATCTTGCGTCCTCAGTAATCTTGAACCACACCAGTCTATGAACCGATGGACAAGTCCCAGACAGTGAGTGAAGAGCTGTGCCTCACCCTGCTGACAAGGATGCTGACTTTGCTGCCATTAGCATTGCACTTCACAGATGCAATGTCTCCGCAGCCAGGGAGCAGCTTGGATAAACTCTTGCTGTTGCAGTGCACTTTTGCCTCTCTGTGAGAAGGAATAAACTTCAATTATATGGTGGCAAGAAACTGGCAATATGCATCAGCCAAAACATTTAGCAAATTATGGATAAGACTTTTAAAAGCAAACTATTTTGACTGCATGACACCACTGCCCCAGACTCCCGCTTCCTC
>NW_008246055.1:1021085-1023791 GCF_000691975.1 Corvus brachyrhynchos
GATTCCAAAAACATGGCTATCCAGCAAGAACATCTGGCCAGAATTCTGAATTCAGAGGCCTGCTTTTCCTACAGAAGTAAGTTGAACAGTACCATGAATGTTGAATAGAGCCCATCACAAAAGAGTTCTGTGTATGGAAAGCATATTGTGGAGCAGAAGTAAAGAAATGTCATTGGCGGGGCGTATTTATATTTTATTATCTCAAAAGAATCTTATTGCTGGTATAGATACAAACCCAGTAATCAGTCAGCAATAATGAGGACAAATCTCATGAAACAAAAGAATGCAGAAAAAAGAAGTGACAGTAATTTGAAGTGACAGCAATTTAGACCTATAATACAATCTCATGAAAAAAAAATCTTTGAGTCTATAAAAATAACATTTGTCCTAAGCCAACTATGGTGCCCTGAAATTAAAGAGTGTCATAATTTGAGAAGGGGTATTTTCAGTACCAAACACAAAAATTTATCAGAGAGTGCATGAGTCAAGCTATTTTTTCTCACTATCAAACATCATAATCCAATATTTATGCTAGTTACAACCTGCCCAAATCTAATAACCTTCAAACTGTGTCCCAGGTGGAATGTGTGTCATCCCAACCCAGGTAGTTTCCAGTGGGCAACTAACTAGACTTTAGCATTCCTCTGGTGACAGCATGCAAAGAAGAACAGAATCTGTTCACTCTTCAGGTTTTCCAGCTTTTCAAAATTACATTTGTCATTAGCAGCTAAATTTTCAAAAGGAGCATCATGTCACTATCTTTTTCATGTTTGTCAGTATGGGAGTACAGCAAAGTTTGAACAAAGTCAGGTAAACTTCTTTCTTAACCTAAACAGGAGGAAGAACAGAGTCTCCACAGTTCTAGGTTCACTTTCTCCACAGATTCACTGAAACTAGTTTGCTGATTTATGAGGAGATACAAGACCTAGTTTTCTTTATTTCAACTCTTTTGAGATTCGAGTCTTGTTCAAGTTATCAGAAGAAATGTGGGACATCCTTGGCTTGATCTTCCATAAATTCTCCACACACTTTTAAATGCACTTAAATATCCCTCAAGGTATTCTCTTTTTAAAATAATCATCATCATCATGGTGATGACCATCAGTCCATGACTTGCCTAATTGTTCTTCCCTTGCTTTGGAAATAAACCATCAGTTCACACAGGCTGCATGTATTGCCTCAAGTCAAAGGGATTGCTGCATTTCATCAAATCAAAACCAGCTAAAGATTCTCCACAAAATACATGCTTAACTATAAACAGATTATTTTAAAAGCCTTATTAATACCTGCGTGAGAGATCAAAGATTTTCAAGTGAGCCAGATCAGTTCCCACAGCCAGGAAATTCCCACAGACATCCAGGAGGCAAGGATTCCCCTCTGCTTCAGAGAACACCAGCAGCTGCTTAACTGTGCCCTGGGAAGAAATGTGTAACACTAGGTTTGTGTGGCCACAGCCTCACTAAAAGGGACTTATTTTGTCACCAAATTGAGTCATGAACTGCTGAACTTCTGTGTTAGATGAATCACTCGGAGCAAATTGGAGAAATATGCACACACAAATGTAATCTGGGTTTCAGGTACACATATAACCTCAAAAAAAGTCTAAATTTAAAGGCATCCTTCTGCAATAATTTTCTCTTTAGTAACACAGCCTTCACCAAGTGAAAGAGACATAGAAATATCAAGTCCCTGAAGGTTCCTAAATACATAGCTATAAAAACAAATACATTATATTTATGTGATGAATCACACACATTCTAAAATATAATATTTACTTCCTAAATAAAACGATGTATTATAGAACTCTGACAATTAGATTTCTTGGTTTGGTTCTCACAAACCAGCAGAGGCTGCAAAGGTTCACACAAAATGTGCAAGTGGTATTTTTCATTATCTTGAAAGAATATTCAATATTATCATCTTCCTGAAAGTAATATATGCATTTCAACCTGAATGCAATTTAGATTGTCTTAAAAGTCTGTAAATACTTATTAGTTACACTGCAGTAGTGTTCAGAGTGGCAGACTTTTTAAAGAACACAAAATGTCAAAGATCTTTCTGCTGAAATACTGAAAATATTTCTTATTTTGAGTATTGTATTATGACAAGGTAGAGTTAGTAGATTTAGAAAGATCATGCACTTAACTTTTAAGATCTAACACCAATCTTTGAAAACAGTAAGGCCTATTTGTCCCTTCATGGTTTTCTCAGTCCTTACCTGCCAGGTGCGGACCTGGATCTGATACGGCTCCACTGTGTACAGATTTTCTCCATGCACAGACAGAACTGGAGAGTCACAAAGGAAAGAGCCTGGAACAATCACAACAAAGCAATCATTACAATAAATATGTCCTGTAAAAAGAAAAGAAGTAACTTAAAGCACTTGCTGGGGTTTTAGGAGTTCCCCTTCTATTTTCTTTTTCTCTTAAAGAATTTTCCGCATACACGTTGCCAGGGGGACAAATTACTGGGTGCTTAAGAAAAACAAAAGACCTGGCCCCAGGGGGAGGGGTCCATCTGGCTACTCTTTTTCACCTGGGCTTGTGGGCTGTGAGTTCCTGGCGTTTGGACGGAGAGGGAGGCTGGAAGGAATTCGTCAGCACTGGAGACTTCTGCTTTTCCGGCTGCCTTCATTCTACCGGCGAGACCCCGGGTTCCCAAGCCCACCTTCCCTGCCCCGCTGGCAGCCGGGCTGCGGCCGCCCTG
>NW_008246055.1:1024009-1034103 GCF_000691975.1 Corvus brachyrhynchos
AGCGCCCCCTGCAGCCGCGGGGGAACCATCGCACCTGCCCTGCTCACCGGGAGCCGCCAGCGCCCCTGCCGGCTGCGAGCGGAACTGCACCCGAGGGGAAAGGGCCTGACAGCCGAGAAGGCTGGCACTGGGTTTGTGATTGTTTGCTGTTACTGCCATGGTTATTGCTGTTTGTTTGATTTGTTATACACATATAGATATATATTAGTAAAGAACTGTTATTCCTGTTCCTCATACCTTTGCCTGAAAGCCCCTTAATTTCAAAATTATAATAACTCGGAGGGAAGGGGGTTGCAATTTTTTTTCTTCCATGTCAAGGGAGACTCCTGCCTTCCTTGGCAGACACCTGTCTTTCAAACCAAGACAGCACTCAATTTCCACTATCTTGCACCAAATCCCTTTTTCCATCTTTTTCCATCTGTCAGTCACTATTGAAACCTGAATGAATATCAGTCACTATTACTCCTTGGTGTTTCAGCCTTCTTCCATTCTGCCACTACATTTAAAAGCTGGAGCTCCCACTGTAAACAAGTGTTGGTACACTCTGTCCATTGAAACAAGTGAGAGAGGAAAGGCAAAGAGTTGATATGGGGAGTGAAAGAAAGAAAAAAAAAACCAGTTCAGTGTGAGGTTCTGTAAGAGAATTCACTTTTCCCTTCATTGAACTGCTACTGAAGAGGGATAACAGAATCTCTGTCAGAACAGTGGCTCTGCAATAACTTCAGAAGTGATGTAGATTGTTGGGACCTTGGTGGTAATAAAGGAATGATTCAGCTTGGAAAAGTTATAAAATATGTCAGTAAATACAGACAAGCAGGAAACACTTAATGGTTCTTAAAAGACAAATCTCAAGATTTAGAATGGGATTGATGGAGTTCTGCATCACTTATTTCTCAAGGCAGAAATATCAAGGGAGAATTAATCATTTAAAAAGATAATTTACTCTACTTGGCACTATATATAGCAATTTACGGGACAACTTCTCCTGAGAGCTGGGACAAAAAGCCTCCTTCCCAGTTCCTATGTAAGTGCTATGTAACCTTGATTACACTTTCTCTCAAGAGAAGTGGAAAAGCCTTCAATAGCCATTGCCATGTCTTATGTGTAAAGGCAACAGGAGCCACAGCTACAAAAGCAGGAAAAAATTGCTTTTCTTGATCAACATCAATGGTGTACTTATAAAAACATAAAAAGAAGTAGTTCTAGCCTCATATCATGTTTTGTGCAAGGCTCTGTATAATGTAATTTTGCTACATCAGATAAAAGTTTTTCTCAAGCCCTGAGGGTTTTTTCCAGTCTAGAAGAAGATGTCCCTGCTCATGGCAGGGGGGTTGGAACAAGACGCGCTTTAAAGTCCCTTCCAACCCAAACTATTCTGTGATTCTATGATTACAGTGCATCAGCTACCATGAATGAACATATAATTGTGGAAGAAAATAAGCATTCCAACTCTGACCAGTAAGTCCTACCTGCACTTCTGAAGGTATCTCCTGAGCACTCAAAGACAGCCACTTGCTTCCCATTCCAGAATACTACAGCATCCTAAAACAAACAAAACACCAAATAAATATATACATTCAGATCCTTTTAGAAACATACAGGAGTTCATGCAATAATACAGCAAGAATTCCCCTACAATAGCCACCAGTTACTAGTTCCTCTGGACATTGGGTTTGAAGGCTTTCAGCAGTCCAGAAGTTCTCTGGGTTCTGGTGAGCACCCTAGAGAATTCCTGAGTCCCTGCTCTATCTTAAAAAAAACCAGCTTCACTACAGCACCTTTGCTACTGTCACAATACTTTCATAGCTTTCACACTAAGCTGAATATTAAAAAAAAGGCTTCTCTTAAAGACTTAGGAAGTTTGGTCTCTATAAACCTAACTAGGCAACTGATTTGGAAAATAAAAGAAGAATAAAAACCAAACCAATTAACCTTAGTAGCAAAGACTCCATTAGCATTCATATCAACACGAAGGCTGTGAGTGGTTCCTGCGCTGAAGGTCGTCACATTGAAGAGGTTGGGAGACACCTGTACCACGGCCACCTGCTGATGAAAATGTGCCAACATGGCCTGCTCACTGAGGATCACCACAGAGCTGATGTTGTTCACTGCCAGCAGGTTTTTTCGGGACCCCCACTGTACACAATGGGAAAAGAAAAACCACACAATTTCTTGAACTGTCACAGCAATGTCCCAAGGGGAAAGACTGAATAAATATTTTTATAAATACACAAAGTCCTACTGTCTAAATACAAACTACAGGGAATGACTGGGAAATATTACAGATTCAAACTATTATGCTGGTTACCCGGTGTCCTGGTTTAAAAGACATGTGTCTGCCAAGGAAGGTCGGAACCTTCCTGGAACGGAAAGATGGCCCCCTCCCTCCAATTGTCATAACTTCAAAAATACAGGGCTTCCAGGCAAAAATATGGGAAAAGGAATAACAGTTCTTTACTAGTAAAAAATATATATATAAAACAGAACAAACAAAAAACAACAGCCAAGAAAAAAATGTAAGTTTTCCCAGCTGTTAAGCAATTTCCACTTTGGTGTAGTTACGGCTACAAGTGAGGCAGAGGGGCTGCTCTGATGTGAGCCCTGAGACTCCCCAGGGGTTAATGGTGGCCTCAGGAAGACAACAAAGGGGAAGCAATTCCTTTGAGAAAACCTAACCCACAACAGTATCCACTCCAAATTTTTTTTCCATACATGCTACATTGAACTTAGACTTTTAAACTATAGACATACATACATTATCCTAATTATATATGTATATACATGCAGATATGGATACAGGCACAATGTCATAAACAGTTCACCCCAAAATAAGGTCCCATTGAGGTAATCATGTTTCTCCATCTTTCTGCACCACCCACCAAGTGCAACCATATCCTTGAGCAAAGACAACCCAACAAATGGGTTTTTCTTTGCTTGAGGCAGAATTAACCCAAACAGTCTTTCCTAGCATACCTCTCATATGCACCACTGGAACCTTATCCCTGTCTGTTGTACGCAGGGGTTTGGACTGGGCAGGGCCATCTTGGATAGTGGAACCTCTGTTGTTAACTAACTGTGTAGCCTTTGTTAAACGCTAATCCCACTGCTTGAAGGTCCTACCTCCCATTGCCTTCAATGTTGTCTTTAATAGTCCATTGCACTGCTCAACCTTCCCAGCTGCTGGTGCATGGTAAGGGATATGGTACACCCGCTCAATGCCATGTTCTCTAGCTCAGGTGTTTATAAGGCCGTTCTTGAAATGAGTCCCATTGTCAGACTCATTTCTCTTGGGGATACCATGGCTCCAAAGGACTTGTTTTTCAAGGCCCAGGATGGTGTTCCGGGCCGTAGTGTGAGGCACAGGGTAGGTCTCCAGCCATCCTGTGGTGGCTTCTACCATTGTGAGCACATAGCACTTGCCTTGGTGGGTTTGAGGCAGTGTGATGTAATCAATCTGCCAGACCTCCCCATACTTGTATTTGGATCATCGCCCACCATACCACAGGGGCTTCACCCGCTTGGCCTGCTTGATCGCAGCGCATGTCTCACAATCATGGATCACCTGGGAGATACTGTCCATGGTTAGATCCACGCCTTGGTCTTGTATCCACTTGTAAGTGGCATCTCTGCCCTGATGGCCTGAGGCATCATGGGCCCATCAAGCTAGAAACAACTCTCCCTTGTGTTGCCAGTCCAAATCTATCTCTGACACCTCTGTCTTTGCAGCCTGATCTACCCGTTCCTTGTTTCGGTGTTCCTCATTAGCCCTACTCTTGGGGACATGGGCATCCACATGACAGACTTTCGCAGTCAGTTTCTCTACTCAAGTGGCAATGTCTTGCCATTCTTCAGCAGCCCAGATAGGTTTTCCTCTACACTGCCAATTGGCCTTTTTCCACCTTTCCAGCCACCCCCACAGAGCATTTGCCACTATCCAAGAGTCAGTGTAGAGGTAAGTCTTTGGCCACTTCTCTCATTCAGCAGTGTTCAGGGCCAACTGGACAGCTTTGAATTGTGCAAACTGGCTTGATCCACATTCTTCTTTGTAGCTTCTGTAACTTGTCATGTGGAGCTCCATACAGCTGCTTTCCACTTTCAGTTCGTCCCTACAATGTGACAGGAACCATCAGTGAAAAGAGTGTAGCGCATTTCTTATGTTGGCAGTTGGATGTATGGTGGAGCTACCTCAGCACATGTCCCCTGTTCCTGCTCATCTTCATCAGTGAGACCAAAGCTTTCACCTTCAGACCAATTCGTAGTTATTTCCAAATCCCTGGGTGATTTGACTTTCCAGTACAGGTGCGCTGTGTAATCAAGGCAATCCACTTACTCCATGTGGCGTCAGTGGTGTGATGGGTAGAGAGAACCTTTCCCTTGAACATCCACCCCAGCACCAGTAGTCAGAGTGCCAGGAGATGTTGTGCCTCTGTGCCAGTCACCTCAGAGGCAGCCTGAACTCCTTCATAGGCTACCAGAATCTCCTCTCTTGGGGTGTAGTTGGCTTCAGACCCTCTGTAGCTTCAGCTCCAGAATCCCAGTGGTCAGTTCCGAGTCTCACCAGGCACCTTCTGCCAGAGGCTCCAGGACAGACCATTGGTCCCGGCTGCAGAGTAGAGCACGTTCTTCACCTCTGGTCCTGTCCTGACTGGGCCCAGGGCTACCACATGAGCAGTCCCCAGCTTGATCTAGGCGAAGGCTTGTTGCTATTCAGGGCCCCAGTGGAAATTGTTCTTCTTTTGGGTAACCAGGTAGAGAGGGCTCACGATCTGGCTGTACCTGGGAATGTGCATTCTCCAGAAACCTATGGCACCTAGGAAAGCTTGTGTTTCTTTCTTGCTGGTCAGCGGAGACATCACTGTGATCTTGTTGATGACCTTGGTGGGTATCTGGTGCTATCCATCTTGCCACTTTACCGCCAGGAACTGGAACTCTCAGGCAGGTCCCTTGATCTTACTCTTTTTGATGACAAAACCAGCTTCCAGGAGAATCTGGATGATCTTTTCTCCTTTCTCAAAGACTTCTGCCGCCGTGTTCCCCCACACAATGATGTCATCAATGTATTGCAGATGTTCTGGAGCCTCATCCTTTTCCAGTGCAGCCTGACAGATGGTGGGACTGTGCTTCCACCCCTGGGGCAATTGGTTCCAGGTGTACTGCACGCCCCTCCAGGTGAAGGCAAACTGGGGCCTGCACTCTGCTGCCAGAGGAATGGAGAAAAATGCATTGCCAATGTCAATGGTGGCGTACCACTTCACTCCTTCGGACTCCAGCTCATACTGGAGCTCCAACAGGTCTGTCACAGCAGCGCTCAGTGATGGTGTGACTTCATTCAATAGTCCACTCTCAATCTCCAACGATAGTCCACTCTCAATCTCCACTTCCCACCCAACTTGCGCACGGACCAAATGGGTCCAAAGGCTGAGTGGGCCTTGCTGAACACTCCTTGGATCTCTAGCTCATGGATCATCTTGTGAATGGGGATCACGGCATCTTGATTTATGTCGTACGGCCCGGTGATGCACTGTTGAAGTGGCAGTCAGTACTTGCTGTTCTTCTACCTTCAAAAGTCCTACCACAGAAGGATTTTCTGACAGTTCAGGCAAGGTGTTTAGCTGCTTAATTCTTTCTGTCTCCACAGCAGCAATTCCAAAAGCCCATCAATGTCCTCTTGGGTCTTGGAAGCATCCGTTCCTAAGGCAGTCAATGCCCAGGATACATGGGGCATCTGGGCCAGTTACAATGGGGTGCTTCTACCAGTCCTTCCCAGTCAAGCTCACTCCAGCTTCCAACACCCTCAGCTCTTGAGAACGCCCTGTCACCCCAGAAATGGAGACTGTTTCTGACCCCACACATCCCGATGGCATTAACATACATTGAGCACCAGTGTCAACCAGATCCTTGTATTCTTGTGGGTTTGACGTGCCAGGCCACCGGATCCACACAGTCCAGTAGATACAGTCATCCCCCAGTGCCCCTACCTGGCTAGAGGCAGGACCCCCCTAATACTGGTCCTTGTCAATACATATGCGAGGTACCTTCCAGTGGGTCAGATCCTTGCCCACAGGAAACTGGCACTGCACTCCCTCTCACCAACTTCCCTTTTCCTTTCTCTTTCAGTTCTTGTATTTGGGCTGCCAGGACACAGGTAGGTTTCCTGTCCCACCATCTCATGTCTTCTCCACGGTCAAGTAGGAAATACCACAAGTCAGTTTGTGTGGCATACCAGCTCTCTGTCTGGAGGGCATCTGGCTCTGACTTCAAAGACTCTGGTTTGCACTGGTGCCACAGGTAAACATCTCTCCCTAATCTCCTCTCTGAGTTTATTATCATCCTTGAGACTCTCAACCAGTGTCTCTACAGCAGAGATGTGGGTCTGCATCAGGCCTTGGACCATGCTCTTGTAATTCCTAAGATTGCTTGCTACAGAGCCCATTGTCTCTTGGTTCCCCTTGAGATGCATGTTTGCCATTAAACTGGAGTGTTCAGATCACCCCTGATGTGCAAGGCTCCACCACATTTGCACTGGGCACCTGACCTTGTTAGGGTCATTATCATGTTGCCCACCCCTTCCAAAAAGTATCTCCAACACTGCCTTTTCTCTCAGGCATTGGATCCTTCCTCCATGGTCTTCCACGGTTTTTTATGATGGTGCTCCTGCAGTCTGTCCATATAAACAAATCTTTCTCTTGCACTTGCTAGAAGCTGCTCCCAGAAAGAAAAGGGTCCTGGCTCCCTCACAAACACTTGCTCAATGGCCACATCCTAGGCCAAGGATCCCAAAAACCTTGCTTTGGTACCATCAAGTTCCATGCCTATACCAAATAAGGTCCCAAACTCGAATCAACCAAGCCAAAAAAGCCTCGCCCTCCCCATCATGTAATGTCTTTTCACAGACTGCAGAGACTGTCAAACAGCAGGGATGATCAGTGATGATCAGTGATGAGTCAGTGATGATCTCAGGCTCCAGCTCCTCCCCTGCTTGTGAGGGCCCTGGTACCTCATCATCATTAGCTGAGCGCACTGAATTGGTGTTATACTTCCTCTTTTGCAAAGGGGCGATTGCTGCTCGCTGTGGCTGCCCTTGTGGTTTAGCTGGAACCTGGACGGTTATAATGTCTGTTTGTTCCACTGCTGCACTATCCACCTCTGGATATCCTATGGCTATCCCCTGGATATCCACCTCTGCTGCACTATTCCCTCTGACTGCAGGTGGTTCTGCTGGGCAGTGTCCCCCATCTCTGTGGCAGGTTTTGGGGCAGTTAGACAAGGTAACCTCACCCTGTCTCTGAATGGTGGATGGACCTTACTGAATAAACACAGCAAAAACATATTAAAGAAAGTATATGATATCTTTAACTTCTAGGGGGAATTTTAACTCTTCAGAAGCTGTTGTAGGCCCAAAGAAGTGGGTGAAGGACTGGGAGAAAATTCCCCCTGTGTTGCTTCCTCACAATGGACACCATTATTAAGGAAACCCCGAAGATACGAACTTAGTCTGTGATAGTTAAATAGCCTTGTGCCCACATTCCAGAAGAAGTTTACAAGGACTGAATTCCTCACCTTATTGACCCATTCTACAAACTGGGTAACAGCCACAATGGCCTTAGTTATAGGACCCATGTTTAAATAATGACCTGCAAACAGGAAAAACATAGCCATGATCATATGCCAACCAAACCAGGGTAGGCTAGACCACATGGTGCTGCCTAACAAGGTTTCTATATCTGGTACACAAATGGGTTAACCAGGAACTGTTATTCTCTTTTCAGCCTTTCTTCTCGATGCCCTTGGGCCGCACATTGGTCACCAATTAATGTCCTGGTTTAAAAGACATGCGTCTGCCAAGGAAGGTGGGAACCTTCCTGGAATGGAAAGATGGCCCCCTCCCTCCAAATTATTATAACTTCAAAAATACAGGGCTTCCAGGCAAAAATATGGGAAAATAATAACAAGAATAACAGTTCTTTACTAGAAAATATATATATAAAAAACAGAACAAACAAAAAACAACAAAAAACCCCAATAACTGAAGTTTTCCCAGCTGTCAAGCAATTTCCCCTTTGGTGTAGTGATGGCCACAGCTGGCAGGGGGCAGTGTTGGGCGAGGCAGAGGGGCTGCAGCGGCTCCCCCCGGCTCCAGGGAATGCTCTGCTGTGAGCCCTCAGCCTCCCCAGGGGTCAGCGGCAGCCTTGGGGAGAGAGAGAAGGGGGCAGTTTGGTTTCCCTGGACTCTCACATGTCCGGTGCAGTATCGTGGTGATGGCAGCTGCTGAGGTTACAGTTAGCCAGCAGCTGGAACCCTGATTCTGGAGAGATGGTGGTGGAGGGCCTGGTTTTCTCCTGAAACCCCCACTCAGGTGGTGAAGGTCTCCTGGCAATGGTGAGTGCTGAAAAGTCCCTGTCAACTGGCAGCTCCTGCAAGCAGAAGGCTTACCAACAGGCAGCAAGGAGAATTTCACAGCAGCACTGAGCCCCTGGGCAGGAGAAGTCCAGCACTAAAAAGCAAACCCGTCTCCCCTCCAAGCAGGGCAAAAAACTGCACTAGCCCCAGCTAAGAGACTGTCAAAAAACCCCCATTCCCCTCCCCCAAAACCATTTCATTGGTATATCAAGGTACTTGGCCATTCCTTTTGTCTCTTAATCTCTGCCATTTTACCTAGGAAGCTGCCCCCCTTGCACCTCATTGACAACAAACGGGAAGAAACTCCTTTGAGAAAACCACTAACACCCAGCTACTCAGACTCCCTTAGTCTAAGTAGAAGAGCAGTTTTTCAACTTACTTTTTTTTCCTAAGATGATATTTCACCACCTTACATTTACTGCTGCAAGAGAGCATCACATATTTGAAGGGTTTAGTAATGTAGAGGGATTCCTTGTGGAACAGGGGCATATGATACCCCAGGACAGTCTGGGCAACCCAGGGCTGCTAGGGAAGAACCCCTGAAGGGGCCTCAGGCTGCAGACAGGCTTAAAAGACACCTGGCAGCAGGCAGCCTTGAAAATCCTTAGCAAAGTTACACACTGGTTGGCTCCCCTGCTGCTTAGAGACTGTCCTGTGAGAATAGGGTGTGAATCTTTGTAAAGTAGATATGAGTTGGTGTAAGTAAACAATAAAGCAGAGAACGATGCTCAAATCGTATCGGTGCTCGTGTCGTTACTCTGGCTGGCTCCCCTGCACTCGGAACCCCCCCGCTAAACCTGGCGCCCGAACAGGGACCTGAGTGATTTTTTTTTTTTTTCTTCACTTAAATGCGGTGTGTTTTTCGCTTAAATGCGTTTTCACTGAAATGCAGCAAGACTCCGAGTCATCGCATCGGTGTTGGAGCCTGTCGGAGCCGGATGTGGGAAGGGAGTCAAAGCAGAGTGGCGCCGGAGACCGGAGCTTGCGCAGCCGAGCGAGCCCCACAGGTAAGAAGCTATGGAGTACGAGGCTGGAACTCGCCTCCTAGCCAGTATCCTCTCTAAGACAGGCGAGACTGTGAAAGATGGAAATCTTAATGCCCTCATTACATGGGCCCAGGAACAAGGATTTTTGAAATACACTTTGCTTTTTTTTTCGACCGAAGCGTGGTGGGAAGTTGGGAACAAACTGTGGCTGTCCATGATTGAGGGTGGAAAGGAAGGTAGAGAAGCTAAACTCTCGGATTAACTTAAAGAGCCATGACAAACACCCTCGCAGAAATGAAAGCAGAGAGGAAGGTGGCCGCTGTGGCCATGGAAACTTCAGGGGATGGCGGCTCTGGGAAGGAAACAGACGGGGGTCTTATGGAGCAGCGGCTGGAGACCAGGGTGGAGTCCAGTGTTGCACGATTCTTCTGCCTGTAGGTAGACCGATGAGGGGTACAGCAGCACCTGTACGCTCGCTGCGGGAGTTGCTGGACCCAGCAGGGAAGGAAGTTACCCCTCCGAAGTCTGAGGGAGAAATGGCTGCAAAGGCGGAAGCGCAGGCTCCCGACCCTGGGGGTGGGGCGCAGGCGAGCAAAGGAGAAACGAGCAGTCCTAGCTCCCAGCTGAAAGCGGCAGCGCGCAACCCCCCTCTGCCGGACAGCGGATCATCGTCCAACGGCGAAGCAGCCCCTATGGCTTTGCTGCGCA
>NW_008246055.1:1034125-1035083 GCF_000691975.1 Corvus brachyrhynchos
GGGGTCAGCCCCAAGAGGAGGAGAACCACCGAGAGATGATGCATGAAGTAATCAAGAAACTTGCTGAATTGTCTACACGTCAGGACGCGCTGGAGTCTAAGGCTTGCAAAACCACACCATCAGCACCATGGTGTCCTGTGGACCCACCGGTCAAGACAGCCACCAGAACTCCTACGTTCCCGTCAGCAGAACTGGGCACAGTGCCTATGGCCCCCCCCTTCCTGTGAAGGGAGATGCAGCCATCGCCTCCATCAGCCCCAACAGTGAGGACTGATCCATTGCGAAGGAGATGGAATGGAGTTATCCATGACGCAATCATTGAAGGTGACTGGCATGCCGTAGATGCCCTCGCCTGTCCTGTACAGATACAAGGGGACACTGCAAAGTGGGAACCCCATGACTGGAAGCTCTTGCAGCAAGCAAAGCAAACGGTCACCACGCACGGCCTACGGTCTGAAGCTATGTGGAGCATCCTGCAGTTTATCTTTACAGCAGATGTCCTGTGTCCTAATGATTGCAAAAACATCGCACAATTGTTGTTAACCCCTTCACAGCTCCTGCTCTGGGAGAGAACGTGGAAGCGGCTAGCACAAGAAGCTAGCAAACACCAAGGTGATACACAAGACCCACTGTATGCACTCCAAGCTGACATGCTAACTGGGAGCAGGGCTTATGGAGTGACAGTGACACAGCTGACCATGCCCACAATTATTCATCAGCCGTCACAGACTCTTGCCCACAAAGCCTTGTTGTCAGTACCTGAAAAGAAGAAGTCTCCCCCGTATGCAGCAGTCCGACAGGGGCTGTCAGAGCCATATGGTCAGTTCATTGACCATTTGTCAGCAGCCTTAAAGGATGCAACTGAGCTCTCTGAAGAGCTCCCTGAAGAGCTCCAAGAGCAAATGTTCCAGACCCTTGCCTTTGAAAATGCTAATAGGCAAACTAAGACAATTCTTGC
>NW_008246055.1:1035264-1043228 GCF_000691975.1 Corvus brachyrhynchos
GCAGTCAGCATCAGCTCCTGAGGAAAGTGATGCCACTACCATAACAGCTGGAACTCTGGGACCTCCATCCCGAGAAGCCTTGGGAGAGGCTGGAGACGTGGCTGAGTGAGGAGGCTGAGAACCTGCCAGGTCCACCACTCTCCGCAGGGGGGGGAAATAGCGAGACCCTGTGGCGAGCGTAACAGCTGCCCTGGGTGGTTGCTACTGACTTGTGGTGGTTGTTGGGGATTCCTCTGCGAAGGTGGGACCAAGAAGGGGAGTTGCGTAAATTCTTGCGTATAGCACCAGACACAGAGGTAGAGTGAGGAATTGTTTTTGACTGTCTTCGATCGGCTGTCTGCCCATTTAGACCGAGTGAAGGCAGTACGGAGTGTGGCAGTGTTAGGGTGAGAGAGTAGCACACAGGTTCGTATCCCGTGGCAGCATGTGGTGGCCCTGGAGCGCTGGGCCCGCAAACATTCTGAGAGGTTTGCTTCTCATAAGCATCCTAACCAGGTCCCACGCAATGTTGACAGCAATCCAAAAGAGACAAAACATGTGGGTCACCCTAGCTGAATTAACGGGGCAAGACTCCATGTGTCTGAGCCTAGCCACGCCAGGGGACCCATTTCGCACCTGTTTAATCGGGGTCCCATATTTTAACCCACAAGACTTCTGAGGGATGCTAGACAATAGCTCCCTGATAGGGGAATGCCACAAACAATGGTAAGTGTTCAGGGCTGATCGGACTGAGGCCTGCGCAGCAGCGTGCCTGCTGGCAAGGCGCATTCTTGAAAAACATCAATGTCACTATGGGGACACCAGGAGAGTTAGATCTACTGGGTTCCACAAACCAAACTGGGGATGGTTACATGACATTCGAGCCTCCCACTATCAGTCAATTAAACGTTAATAAGCCCCTTTGGGCCACTGTTGACCCTCTTGCAGACTGGTTTCTGAGAAACTACGAGTCCGAAGCAATTTACCACCAAATCAACCTCACGGGTCAAGCCCTGAAGCACCTCCCCAGTGGTACGTTCTTAATATGCAGGGACTGCGCATGGAATGGGGTTCCCGCCGGCCCTCATGGGGAACCGTGCTACTTAGGGAAAACTCACCCTGTTCCATCCAAGCCTGCATCAACTCTTAAGTATCACCCACCGCACTAAAACCAGGGTGCGGTGTTCAATCCATGAGTTCAAATGTAAAAGAAATTAAGAGTCCGTCTTTTGGAGTCGTGGTATAATTTGGCGAGCATCTATGTTTTTACCTGGTGCTTTGGCAGCCAGGGCTCACACAATTTTACATAAACTTGCTTGCTGGGCAAGGGATGAGTTAAACATAACTTTGCAGATGCTTGACGAGCTAAGCGCAGATGTTACTAGTGTTAGGCATGCAGTATTACAAAATAGAACAGCCATTGATTTTCTATTATTAGCCCACGGCCACAGCTGTGAAGAGTTCCTGCTGTATGAATCTTTCTGACCACTCTGTCTCAATTCACAAGCACCTCTCTGACCTCCAGAGAGGTCTGCACAACCTTTGGGAGACAGACGACCCTATTGGAGATTGGCTTAAGGGTCTGGGTATCACCGGATGGCTGCGTACCTTGGTAGTAGAAGGCTGCCAATTGCTATGTGTAGTTATATTAGGCTTAATAGTATTTGGGTGTATTTCTTCTTGCATTAAAGCGGGACTGCGAAAGATCATCGACTAGGCCTGGGTTGCCCAAAAAGAAAACGGGGGATGTGTAGAGGGATTCCTTGTGGAACAGGGGCATATGATACCCCAGGACAGTCTGGGCAACCCAGGGCTGCTAGGGAAGAACCCCTGAAGGGGCCTCAGGCTGCAGACAGGCTTAAAAGACACCTGGCAGCAGGCAGCCTTGAAAATCCTTAGCAAAGATACACACTGGTTGGCTCCCCCGCTGCTTAGAGACTGTCCTGTGAGAATAGGGTGTGAATCTTTGTAAAGTAGATATGAGTTGGTGTAAGTAAACAATAAAGCAGAGAACGATGCTCAAATCGTATCGGTGCTCGTGTCGTTACTCTGGCTGGCTCCCCCGCACTCGGAACCCCCCCCCCGCTAAACAGTAACTCTGCAAAGTGTGAAAGCAAGGTGCATGAACAGTTTCTATTTGATTACCTGTTGTGGTAAGAATGGTACTCTCCAATTTAATGTTCACACCAACACTACACCCACTCGCTCACTCCCCCCTCCCTGCTGTGGTGGGGGGAGAAGAATTGGAAGCACAAAAGGTAAAGATCACGTGTTGAGATAAGAACAATTTACTGTAAACAGCAATGAGATAAGAAAAGTAACAGTAGCAATATTAATGACAAAAGCATACAAGATAGTGATTCACATGCAACCTGACCAAAGCCACCTGGCCATACCCTCTCCCGGCTCCTGCAAAAATTAACCCTGTCCTGGACAGAACCAGGACATTACCATATCCTTTTAGCAGCCTTGACAGCCCTTTCAGTTAATATAGCTCAAATCCCCTAGCAAAGCAAGCTAAATACATTCATAAATATAGGGGTCCAAATGCACACTTCTCTATTTCTCCTGGAAGAATCTCCATGTTCCAGCTAACTCTTTTTCAATTTATTCTGTGAAAGTTATAGAACCATAGAATCATAAAAACACAAAGTTTGGAAAATACCTCAAAGATCATCAAGTCCAGTTGTTAACCCAGCACCACCACTACGTTCACCACTAAACCACATCCCCAGCTGCCACATCTGCACAACTTTTGAACACTTCCCAGGATGGTGACTCTACCACTGCCCTGGGCAGCCCATTCCAGCGTCTGACCACATTTTCAGGGAAGGTATTTTCCCTAATGTGATAAATGTATGTTGAAGTGTTGGCTTTTGCAAAAGTTAAAAGTTTGTGTTCCTATGCAGATATGGTTGTGTTTAGTTTGCAGTAGCGGGAGTGGGGGGGAACCCACTAGCCTGACTGGATAGCGTTTAGCGAGCAAGTGTAACGGGAAGCCACTATTTGCTGAACCCTCAAGTTAAACTGCACATGCTCTAAAAAGGTGGGACGGGGAAGGGAACATGTTAATCAGTTTTAAGAAAATGTTAAAAAAATTCCGAAAAGCTATGATTATGTATTCTGAGTTATGAATATGTATGTAGTTGATGCAATACCTGGGGTAAAAAATCCTGAAGCCTCGCGTGAGACGGTACGCCTCTGACAACGGTCATGCGCCCAGCACTGTTGGTTTTTGCTTTGTTGACTTTGTCCCCTAATAAAATTTTAAAACCTTACAAGAGGAATGGGCTTCGTTTCTCGCAACTGGGGACTCACCCACATGAACACCTTGTCTCCATGGTCCTAGGGGATTCCGAGTGAAAGGTGCACCCTGCTGATTTCAGCGGTTTGTTCAGCTTCTTCTGGTGCTATCAGTGATTGCAGGTTAACATCCCGTTGACAAGAAGGGACCCACAAAGCACAGGAAGGAGCTCCCAGGAAAAACCATGGTTGCCTGTAATTTATGAGCATGAAGACCCAGACAAGAAAATGGACTGTTCGATTGGGAGGGATTACGGGGGTTTGACTGGTGTGTGCGTGAGACATGGACTGGGTAGCCCGGATCTGTGAAGAAAGAGTGGAGTCTTTCTAACCACGTTTCCAATCTCCTGCGAGGGAATTGGCTGGCGAAGAGACAAAGCGAAAGGACAAATTGAGTGAGAGAACCCCTAGGGAAACATTATGGGACAATGGATAAGTAAGTTAGTTCCCAGGAAAAAAGGGACCAAGAAGGTGATGGCTGATATTCCCCCAGACAGTCCACTGGGGATTAAGTTAGCTAACTGGGAACATAACCCATGCACAAAGGGGAAAAATAAAGTGAAAATGATCCAATATTGGATGACTGAATGGGTAAAGGAAGAAATTAGACCAGATCATTTATACTGCCCAAGGTATGGGTCATTTGAAGGGTGGATTTGTCATGCTCTAAATATTTATGTAAATGCTAAAGAACCTTTTAATATAGAAGACAGTGAGTACACCTCATGCTGGAAAGGAGAAATTTGGCCTGTGGGGGTAAGCACTTTCAAGGTGGCTGACGTTAAAAAGGATGAAGACAAGGAGGAAAAGACGTGGGAACCACTAGAGGTATTACCTCCCCCTTATCCAGTCCCAACAGCCCCTCCCCCGACAAATGAAGGGCCCTCCCAGAATACAAGGGGGAGTTCAATGAAAGATAAAAAGCAATCCATAATGGATTCCCCAATGACCACCCCCTGACAAAAGAAAAAATCAACACCTAAGATAATGATGTTAGAAGGGGAGGAAGATTCGGGAGAGCTGAGAAACTATAGCGAGGGAGCCAGTTTATTTCCCCTCAGAGAAGTACCCTTGGGAGGGGCCCATGGGGGAACAGGGTTTGTCAATGCCCCTTTAACTTCCAGGATTTTTAAAAAATAAATTAAAGGTTTATTAGAGGACCCCATAAGTCTCTTGGAACAATTTGACCAATTTTTGGGACCCAGTATTTATACCTTGGAAGAAATGCTGTCCATAATGGGTATTTTATTCTCACAAAAAGAGAGGCAGATGATCAGGACAGCTGGGATGAGAATTTGGGAGAGAGAAAACCAACAGGGTCCACCAGGAGGTCAGAAGATGCATATAGCCTCTCCCAACTGGAATCAAAATGATGTGGTAGGCAGGCAGAATATGGGTGATTATCATACTCTAATAGTTAGAGGAACAAAAGAAGCCGCTCCTCAGAAGCAGAATGTAAGCAAAGCCTTTGACAGCAGGGGAAAGAAGAAACCCCTACAGAATGGCTAGAAAGGCTTTGGAAAAATATACAGCAATATTCCAGAATAGACCCTGACAGTCCAGCTGGTAAAGCGTTATTAAAAGTTAACTTTGTCACATATGCTTGGCCAGATATCAGGAGAAAATTAGAAAAATTAGATGATTGGCAGGATAGAGGATTAAATGAGCTGTTAGGAGAAGCACAGAGGGCTTACATGCAGAGAGATGAAGAAACAGTAAAAAGTAAGGCAAAAATTATGTGGCTACAATGCAAGGGGTTAACCCATCCAAACCTACGAGCCCCTTCAGTACTGATACCATGCCCTAGATACCATGCCCCGGGAAACAGGGGAAGAGGGAAGAAGGGATCACCAATGGGAGCAAGGCATCGAGAACCGAACCACAGCAGAACAGAGGTGTACCAAGCAGTGCGTGTTTTCATTGTGGAAAAGTAGAACACTTTAAGAGGGAATGCCCAAAGCAAACTAGGGACCTGAAGGTGTTTAAAGAAATGCAACGGGGGAAATATGGGACTAGGGTGTCAGGGGCTCTACCTCCTGGGGGATAAATATAATTTGAAGCCCTTGATAACATTGAAAATAGGCCCCCAGGAGGAGGTATTAGAATTTTTAGTTGATACTGGGGCAGAAAGAACCTGTGTCTTTACTGTTCCAAGGGGGTGTAATGTAAGTAATGACACTATCAGAGTAATGGGGACAAAGGGGGAGGGTTTTAAGGCTACTGTGATCAAGAATGTGGTAATTGAAGAGGAAACTAAAATAGGGATGGAGATGTTTTACAGATCCTAGGAGCAGGCTGTAACTTACTGAGGAGAGACTTGCAGGTACAATTAGGAATAGTGGTTATACCCAAGGAAGGGAAAATGACAGACAAAGTGCTAAAACTCCACCAAGAAGATGAAGGAAGAATTAACAAAAGAAGTTTGGGCTGGAGAAGGAAATAGGGGAGGATTGGATATTGATCCCATAAGGGTAACGACTGAAAAAGAAGAATGTCCTATACATGTGCGTCAGTACCCTATATCCTTAGAAGGAAGAGAAGGCTTAAAGCTGGTAATAGAAGAACTGATAAAAGATGGGACACTGGAACATTGTATGTCTCCCCATAATAGCCATATTCTCCCAATAAAGAAGCCAGATGGGACTTATAGATTGGTTCAGGACTTAATGGAAGTTAACAAAAGAACCCGGACTTGCTACCCAGTGGTACCAAACCCCTATGCACTTTTAAGTAAAGTCCCGCCTCAGCATCAGTGATTTAGTGTTGTGGATCTTAAAGATGCATTTTGGGCTTGTCTGTTAGCAGCGGACAGTCGAAATATTTTTGTCTTTTCAATGGGAGTATCCAGGCACTGGACCAAAACAACAATTAAGATGGACAAAACTGCCACAGGGGTTTACTGAGTCTCCAAATTTATTTGGGCAAGCTTTAGAAGAAATATTACAGACCTTCCCCACTTTTCCTGGAATACAGATTACCCAATATGTAGATGACCTTTTATTACCAGGAGAAATTGAAGTTCAAGTTAGGGAGGCCACTCTAAAACTTTTGAATTTCCTTGGGGAAAAAGGATTGAGGGTGTAGAAGAGGAAATTACAATTTGTGGAGTCAGAAGTGAAGTATCTCAGTCATTTAATAAGTAAAGGTAGCCAAAAGCTAAATCCTGAGAGGATCACTGGGATTTTATCTCTCCCCCCTCCTTCTTCAAAGAAGGAAGTTAGAAAACTGCTTGGATTATTGGGGTACTGTCAATTGTGGATTGAAGGATATATTCAAGCAGTGAGGTTCTGATATGAAAAATTGACAGAGGGAGACAAGATAAAGTGGACCAAAGAGGATGAAGACAAACTAGAGGAGTTAAAACTTAAACTGACCTCGGTACCAGTTTTGAGTCTACCCTCATTAGAAAAACCCTTTTACCTGCATTCGAATGTGGAGGATGGAGTGGCTCATGGAGTTTTAGCCCAGGACTGGGGAGGAGCGAAGAAATCAGTAGCTTATTTATGTAAACTGTTAGATCCAGTTAGTCATGGGTGGTCAGTATGTATTCAGGCTATAGCTGCTACACCTACACCTGGTAGAAGAGAGCGGTAAACTTACTTTTGGAAGTAAATTAAGTGTGCACACAACTCATGCAGTTCGAAACGTGTTAAATAAAAGAGCTGAGAAATGGTTAACTGACTCAAGGATGTTGAAATATGAAGCAATTTTAATAAACAGTGATGGTTTGACGCTGATGGTAGACAAGTCTAAACCTGGCTCAATTTTTATATGGGAAACTGTACTAGTTTGAAAACAAACCAGTGGGAGGCACCAAGTCAGAATAACAATTTAATGAGGAAATTAAAGAAAAGGGAAAAAAAAAAAAAAGAAAACACTGGTTCGAAGTGACAGACTTAGGATACAACCTGACACCCTGTTAGTCAGGGTAGTGGTAGCAGTCCAGTAGAATGGTGGCTGCAGTCCCCCTGAAGCAGTGATCCTGTAGAAAGGGGCTGCTCTTCCTCAGAAGGTCCAGTGGTGGCTATGTAGCTCCTGTCCTCCAGAAATCCATTAGAAAGGGTGTCTGTGGTTTCAGAATCTCAGATTATATCCAGGATGGAATGTTTGGTTCCTCCCTCTGGGTGGAGCATCTCACAATAGGATGATGAGTCATAAGGCCAGGCATTGATGGGCCATTAACAGAAGATAGTCCAGAGGGAGCTATCTCTGAGTCATGAGGCAGGACAATGATGGGCAATTAACAGAAAGATAGTCTGGGGGGGAGGAGGCAAGGAAACACTGCCCCACCTGATTTCAACAGCTGATGCGGATGGTAATAGAATACACTGCAACCCAGGACATTATCCACCCCTTATTCTATTACCATCTACATCATCCCAAATTAATACCTTCCTTAAACTCTACACACACACACACATATATATATACAGTGAAACCCTACACACACAGTTCTCACTTAAGATTAGGTCTCCTTGTGGTACACAATGAGTTTCCCCATCTTTCTGCATTACCCACCAAGTGTAACCAGGTCCTTGAGCAAAGACAATCCCATGGATGGGTTTGCCTTTGCCTGAGATGGGATTAATCCAAACAGTCTTTCCTAGAATACCTCTCATGGTATGATGAGACTCTATCTCAATCCACTGTGTGCAAGGGTTCAGACTCGGCGGGACCAGCTC
>NW_008246055.1:1044055-1046386 GCF_000691975.1 Corvus brachyrhynchos
CCACCCGCCACAAGCATCGGCTGCCATCCATGAGTCGGTGTAGAGATAGAGCCTCGGCCACTTCTCTCATTCAGCAATATCCAAAGCCAGCTGGGTGGCTTTAAGCTCTGCAACCTGACTCGATCCACCTTGTCCCTCGGTAGCTTGTCCAACTCGGTGTGTGGGGCTCCATACTGCAGCTTTCCACTTCCAGTTAGCGCCAATAATTAGGCAGGAACCATCAGTGGAGAGGACATAATGTCTTTCACTCTCTGGTAGCTTGTTATATGGTGGGGCTTTCTCAGCACAAGTCACTTGCTCTTCCTCTTCTTCAGAAGATAATCCAAAACTCTCCCCTTCCAGCCAGTTTGTTATAATTTCCAGAATCCCAGGGTGATTCGGGTTTCCAATACGGGCACACTGTGTGATGAGGACGATCCATTTACTCCACGTGGTGTCGGTGGCGTGATGTGTGGAAGGAACCTTTCCCTTGAACATCCAGCCCAGCACCAGTAGTCGGGGTGCCAGAAGCAGCTGTGCTTCAGTGCCGATTACCTGAGGCAGCTTGACCTCCTTCACAGGCTGCCAAGATTTCCTTCTCTGTGGGAGTGTAGTTGGCTTCAGACCCTCTGTAGCTTCGGCTCCAGAACCCCAGTGGTCGGCTCCAAGTCTCCCCAGGCACCTTCTGCCAGAGGCTCCAGGACAGACCATTGTTCCCGGCTGCAGAGTAGAGCACGTTCTTCACCTCCGGTCCTGTCCTGACTGGGCCAAGGGCTACGGCGTGAGTGATTTCCTGCTTGATCTGGGAGAAGGCTTGCTGCTGTTCAGGGCCCCAGTGGAAATCGTTCTTCTTGCGGGTAACCAGGCTCACGATCTGGCTGTACTCAGGAATGTGCATCCTCCAGAAACCTATGGCGCCTAGGAAAGCTTGTGTTTCCTTCTTGCTGGTCGGTGGAGACATTGCTGTGATCTTATTGATGACCTTGGTGGGAATCTGATGTCGTCCATCTTGCCACTTTACTCCCAGGAATTGGATCTCTTGGGCAGGTCCCTTGACTTTGTTCCTTTTGATGGCAAAGCCAGCTTCCAGGAGAATCTGGATGATTTTCTCTCCTTTCTCAAATACTTCCTTTGCAGTGTTCCCCCACACAATGATGTTGTCCATGTATTGCAGATGTTCTGGAACCTCATCCTTTTCCAGTGCAGCCTGGATCAGTCCATGGCAGACGGTGGGACTGTGCTTCCACCCTTGGGGCAGTCAGTTCCAGGTGTACTGCACGCCCCTCCAGGTGAAGGCAAACTGGGGCCTGCATTCTGCTGCCAAAAGAATGGAGAAGAAGGCATTGGCAATATCAGTGGTTGCATACCACTTTGCTGCTTTGGACTCCAGCTTGTACTGGAGCTCCAACATGTCTGGCACTGCAGCACTCATTGGTGGCGTGATGTAGATACAAAAATGCTGCTAGCGAGGATTTCCTTGCTATTTTCTAAGTCCGTGAGAGACTTTTCTCTCTCACAGAAGAGGTAGCAGAGTATGTAAACAACCAAGCCACCTGCAACCTTGAAAAGTCTTGTTTATGGTATAGTCGAAAAATATTTTGACAATGAATGTTTTTAGGATTTTAGCCAATCACACCCAAGGGGTGGCTGATCCTTTGTCCAATTAGACTACGAAGAAAAAAAGTCTATAAAAGAGTTTGTAAAATAATTAAATAAATCAATCTTGCTGCACAGTTCCTGCCTGCTGGATCTTCTCTCCTCCTCCTCCCTATGGCTGCGGGACACGGTGATAGCCCCTAGGGCCCAGGCCTGCGGTAATAGTGTGACCTCATTCAGGCCACGGTAATCCACCGTCAGTCTCCATTCTCCGCTGGACTTACTCACTGGCCATATTGGGCTGTTGAAAGGTGAACAGGCCTTGCTGACCACCCCTTGGCTCTCCAGCTCATGAATCATCTCATGGACGGGAACCACAGAGTCTCTGTCGGTGGAGTATTGCCGACAGTGCACTGTTGCTGTGGCGATTGGCACCTGTTGTTCTTCAACTCTTAGTGGTCCCACGGCAGAGGGGTCATCTGAGATGCCAGGCAAGATACTCAGTTGTCTGATATCTTCTGTCTCTACAGCAGCTATCCCAAAAGCCCAACGATGTCCTTTTGGGTCCTTGAAATACCCATTTCTGAGATAGTCTATGCTGAGGATGGATGGGGCCTCTGGGCCAGTCACGATGGGGTGTTTCTGCCACTTGTTCCCAGTTAAACTCACTTCAGCCTCCAGTACAGTCAGCTGCTGGGATCCTCCTGTTACCCCAGAAAAAGGAATGGGTTCCGCTCCCCCACACCTTGATGGCCT
>NW_008246055.1:1047299-1047931 GCF_000691975.1 Corvus brachyrhynchos
TCGTCTGGCGGGTGGATTCCCTCCGGAGGTCACGCAGCTCACCCAGGGATAGCGACCGAGTGATGATCTCTGGCTCTGCCTCTTCTGCTGGGTGTGAAGGTCCTGCTGCATCCTCGTCAGTCACTATGCGGACTGATTTGCTTTTTGATTTCTTCTTCTGAACGGGGGCAACTGGTACCAGTTTAGGCTGTTCTGGTTCAGTGACAGTTTGTATGGAGACACTGACGGTGCTTTTGGTTTCCCTCTCCTCTGTGACAGTCTGAGCAGACATGGACGCTGTTGCTTTGCTTTTTGTTCCTTTCTTCTTTGCGACAGTCATGGTGTTTGTTGCTTTGTTCCTTTTTCCCTCCTCCTCAAGCAGATGTTGCACCACAGCAGGTAGTGTTTTGTTTCTAAGCATGGTGTACACAATGCAGGCCATAGAGAAAAAGGAGAATAGAACTGACAAGAAGATTATACCATCCTAAACATCCAGAGGGAATGCAATATTTTCAAAAACTGCTGTGCCTGGCCTGAAAGGCTGGAAGAAACCATTCTCTACTCTTCCCACCAGGGGCTGGGTGCGATTGTTGAGGAGATCCCAGACATAGGAGCCCAGACTAGGACAGCCAAACAAAACTGAGTATATACTC
>NW_008246055.1:1049010-1049575 GCF_000691975.1 Corvus brachyrhynchos
AGAGGAGCCCAGACAAGAACAGCCAAACAAAACTGAGTATATATTCTGAATGGGTATTCATCGCCTCGCAGTTATTATGCTATAGGCATAATAAACCAATAAAGCAATTCTCATACCATTCCCTGGTTTTAACAGGAGCAATACAACAGGCAGGCAGTTCCCCAGGTGAGGAGAAATATAGAGCATGATACAGTGTACCCATATAGACAAGTGGAGCACCTGGTGAATAGGTTTCTGTTAATACAAAATTGTAATTCTGACTTTCTCTCAGAACAAGCCCCACCTTGGGCACCCCAATATGTACTAGTTTGAAAACAAACCAGTGGGAGGCACCAAGTTAGAATAACAATTTAATGGGGAAATTTAAAAAAAGGAAAAAAAATAAAAGAAAACACTGGTTCAAAGTGACAGTCAGGATACAACCTGACACCCTGTTAGTCAGCGTGGCGGTAGCAGTCCGATAAGATGGTGGCTGCTCTTCCTCCTGAAGTGGTGGATGTGGTTCTGTCGAAGCAGTGATCCTGTAGAAAGGGGCTGCTCTTCCTCAGAAGGTCCAGTGGTGGCT
>NW_008246055.1:1049602-1073931 GCF_000691975.1 Corvus brachyrhynchos
GGGTGTCTGTGGTGTTGGGAATCTCAGATTATATCCAGGATGGAATGTTCGGTTCCTCCCTCTGGGTGGAGCATCTCACAATGGGATGATGAGTCATGAGGCCAGGCGTTGATGGGCTCATTAACAGAAGATGGTCCAGAGCAAGGAGGCAAGGAAACACTGCCCCACCTGGTTCCAACAGCTCATGAAGATGGTAATAGAATACACTGCAACCCAGGACAGAAACCAAAGAGTAATTTAACCCATAATTGTTTAGAAGTTATACAGTACCAAACTAAAGTTCGGGAGGATTTAGCGGAACAGGCCCTCCCAGAAGGAAAGAGAACGTATGTTGATGGTTCATCTAGATGCTTACAAGGAAAAAGAATGTCAGGATATGCTTTGGTTGATGGGGAAAGTATGCAAACCATTGAAAAAGGGAAACTACCTCAAATTGGTTTGCTCAATCTTGTGAATTATATACTTTAAAGAGAGCACTGGAGTATTTAGCACACAAGAAAGGAACCTGATTCAAAATATGCATTTGGGGTAGTGCACACTTTTGGGAAAATTTGGGAAGAAAGAGGATTACTTAATTCAAAAGGAAAAGAGTTGATTCACGAGGGACTCATTTTAGAGGTCTTAAAATTAGAATTGCCCGAGGAAATAGCTGTAGTACATATCAAGGGACACCAAAAAGGAATGACCTCAGAAATAAGAGGGAATAATTTGGCTGACCAAGAAGCTAGAGATGCAGCAGAAAATGGAAGCGAAAAGGTTATGTTGATTCTGCCTCAAAGCGAGGAAGAATTGGAAATTCCAAAATTTACTGAAGCAGAAGAAAAAGAGTTAAGAAAGATAGGGGGAGAGCGGGACCAACAGGGAAAATGGAAACTCCCCAACGGGAGACAGTTACTTAATAAGCCCTTACTAGGAAGATATTAGAAGATATACATCAGAAGACTCATTGGGGTACTTAGGCCTTGTGTGATCACTTTTTAAGGAATGATGGGTGCATTGGGATCTTTGGATTGGCAAAACAAGTAACTGAAAGGTGTGTAACTTGCCAAAAAGTAAATAAGAAAGTTATGAGAAAAACAACACCAGGGGGCTGTGAATTGGCTACACGGCCATTCCAAAGCATCCAAGTGGATTTTACAGAACTTCCTCAAGTGCAGACATGGAAATTTTTATTAGTAATAGTAGATTGCTTGACTCATTGGGTGGAGGCTATCCCAGCTGTTAGAGCTACAGCTTACACAGTGTTAAAAATCCTCTTGGAACATATCATCCCTAGGTATGGGATGGTCAACAAGATTGACTCAGACAGGGGAGCACACTACATCTAAAGTAATACAGCAAATAACTCAGGCTCTAAGAATACAATGGAAGTTGCATACCCCATGGCACCCTTGAGTTCACCTACCCATGAGTTCGGGTAGGATAGAGAGAATGAACCAAACTCTAAAAGAGACCTTAACTAAACTGATGATTGAAACAAAGATGTCATGGGTGAAGTGTCTGCCTTTGGCATTATTAAGGATCCGAACACAACCTAGATCAGACTTGGGGGTATTTCCTTATGAAATGATGTTCAGATTGCCTTTTCTGACTACCTAAGAAGAAGGAGAAGCAAGTGTTAAAAAGTATATCACTACTATTGCACAGACCCTAGAAAGCTTACAGGTAAAAGGATTGATTTTTGCTTGGTTGACTTTGTCGATTTTGTCCCCTAATAACATTTTAAAACCTCACAAGAGGAGCGGGCTTCGTTTCTGACACCAAATATCCAATCTGAACCTCCCCTGGCACAGCTTGAGCCCATTTCCTCTCCTCCTGTCCCTTGTTCCCTGGGAGCAGAGCCTGGCTTCCTCCCAGCTGCACCCTCCTGTCAGGGAGTTGTGGAGAGTGGGAAGGTTCCCCCTGAGCCTCCTTTTCTCCAGGCTGGGCCCCCCCAGCTCCCTCAGCTTCTTGTCATCAGACTTGTTCTTCAGACTCTTCCCCTCAGCTCTGTTGCCCTTTTCTACACACGGAGAATGATTTAAGAAACAAGCTATTTTGTCCAGGGGTTTTTTGTTTGTTTTTCTGTTTAAGGACCCTTGGCTACAATTAAGGGGATACTATACTGTGGAACTGAGCTAGAAAGCATTTCCCACCCCAGCTCTTTTGAAGCCATCAGATCTGGTTGAATAAAGATAAGGTTCGCATGGAATCAAATGAAGTCATTGCTGCCCTCTGTCCTCACCCTGGTAAACACGTTAAGTTCTGACTTTTTCATGGGAAAATAAGAAAAGGCTTTTACAGGATTACCGGAAGATTTCACATGTAACAATTTTTTATATATTTTAAAAATTTTTTTTTGGAGTGCAGGATTTAAAATAATCTAGATTATAATTATAGCTATAGATATATAGATATAATTATAATCTAGATAAAATGTCCATAATTAAAGACATCTTGATGAGATAAATCATGATTGCTGATGATTGTTGGACAATGCTTTTGTTTATGCTCCCAAACACTGGGAACAACGCACTATTTCTGGACAGTGCTCCATATCCTGTTATCTGGAAAAGGCTTGAATAGTAAAGCTGACTATATCCCCTATATCTCTTCCCTTCCCTCAATTTATTAGTAGATGTATGAGATACTTACAGCACACATTATTTCCTATATCCTGGACCTTTTGTTACTGAAGCTTGTTAATAAAACACTTGGATTCTCCATTTTCACAGCACTTCTGTTTTAACATTTTAAGTAGGATGGTGTTACAGACCCTTCCTCTATATCAGCACAGAGCAAGCAAATGCCATTGCTTTTTAAATACTTTCCACTCTTATGACAAAACAGAATATAAAATTATATAAAATTAAATATATATATATATATATAAAATATAAAACAGCAAATATAAAATTACTTTCTCTTGAAAGTCACCAGATATATTTGATTTTCTTTCCTTATAAAAAATAATGGGGATTGTTCTCACGTATGAAGCACAGCAACAGAATGATGTAAAGTATAACAGAAACACTCAAAAACTGAAAACACTTAATAATACGGTATAAAACCCAACAACCAAAGATGCCGGAGAACCTTAAGCACAAGCTTTGCCTTTTAGCAGAATGCTGGTGGCAAAAAAAGAAGCTGTTCATTAATATAAAACTTCTAAAATTTAAATTTATGATTGTTACACTCAGCATTTCTCTTCTGTGTATATCAAAATGCTATTAGGTGTAGAATGACAGTGTTTAACCTCATTGTGACAAATGAAAATATTCCAAATAAATAAAAATGCTGCATCCTGACATTTAACAGACAATATGTTAAAATATATAACATTCCCTTCTAGATGGCACCTCTCACCAAAGAGTATTTGGTTGTAAATACACCTTTTTAGTTTTACAGCTACCAGTGAGATTAAACTTTACATGGAGAAAGTAACAAATAGAAAAAAAGTTATTAATGAATAAAATCATTCATTTAGTCAGATTTTCTTTCTATTTTAGTAAATTTATGTAAAATTGACATTCCTGATAATCTTTTTCTTCCAGAAAATAATTTCAGGAAGCTGAATCCAAAGGGTTTGCCAATGAGCCTTATGATGGAGAGACTAGCTACAAACAGGGAGTACTTCTGCCCATTTCAATTTTTAAAGCTACTTGATTCTCAGGGGTTTTCCTCCTACTTCTGAAGAAGGACCAGCCTCTGCTGGAATACATATCTAAATGATAGAGATCGTGTTCATCTGTTTCACACAGACGGTCTGTTCATGTAAGGTTTGTGAAGTCCCACTAACATTCACGGAGGCTCTTTCTTACCTTTATCTGAGTGACATTTCCTTCAAGTTCTGTAGATGCCTGGAACTTCCACTTCTTGCCCTCCAAAGCCCATGTGCTCTGATCAGATCCTGTTGCTTTGTTCCACATTGCTACTCTCCCTTTGCTAGTTCCAGCTGCCAAGAGACCTGCCATTCACAAACATTTCAGGCATTTCATCTTGGACTTCAGAAAAACAAATGCACATCAGACAGTGTAGCAGGCAGCAAACTCTGGTTCCTGGGTACAAAGAAGCCACCTTCCAGCAGCAGCATTTCTTGCCTGACTGCAAACCAGCATCCTAGTCCTGTACTGGAGAACTTTTCTGGAGAAACAATGGGGGAAGTTCCATGTGGCAAGGTGCATCTTCTAAGCTACCAGATGAAGTTATTTTTTAAATGTATCAGCTAATTACTTCATTTTAATCTTTTCTTAGAATACAGAACTATTGAATATCCTGAGCTGGAAGAGACCCCAAGGGTCATCCAGTCCAGCTCCGGGCCCTGCACAGGACAGTCCCAGGAATCCCAGCATGTGCCTGAGAGTGTTGTCCAAACACTCCTTCACCTCTGGCAGCCTTGGGGTCGTCCCCACTTCCCTGTTCAGTGCCCAACCACCCTCTGGGGGAAGAACCTTTTCCTGATATCCAGTCTAACCTTGCCCTGGCTGGACACAGCTATGGCTGTTCCCTCAGGTCCCCCCACTGTTCACAGAAACCAGAGATCAGATCTGCCCCTTGTGAGGAAGCTGCCCAATGGACAGTCCCCTCAGTCTCCTCCAGGATGAACAAACCAAGTGACCTCAGCTGTTCCTCCTATGGCTTGCGTCTATTTTTAAATAGCTGGTCACCTTGGGCAACCGACCACTGAAAACCATTCCAGCAGACATCAGCTGTGCCTATGCTGGCAAACAAGGTGGTGCCCAGGAGTAGCTCTGTAGAAAGGATCTGTTGTAAGGACCTGGCATCCACACGATACATGCTGCTAAGTTCTATTTTGCATTAGCTGTAGTACAGGCTTGTAGACTGAATGCCCAAAAAACGTTGAAGTGCATTACGTGAACTCCAGGGGTACTTGTATCAAAGGGAATCCAGCTCGTGTGCCATGAGACAACTCCACAGTGGGTCCAAGTGTAGTTGAATATCTAATGATCTTCCTGCACCTTTAAAGGCACATTTCTGATCCAAACTAAAATCTTCTACATCGCATACTACCACCGAGATCCTCAGTCACAAGACAAACATACTGAAATGATTATAGGGCATGGAAGGCTGAGGTTTGGAAAGGCTTAGGAGCAGAGATCACAGCCGCCAGGTTATTCCTCACCTTTAGCACTGCAGTAAGACACACAGTTAATACATTCTCCCCCCTCAAAGCCAAATTGCACATCTAGGGAGAGCACATAGTTCTCATCTCGATCCAAATCCCAGAACCTAAGGCACACAAAACAAGAGTGTTAACAATGCTTTTCTTTCCAGGTGTCTTGCCAAACACAGTCAATAGGACGCTGTACATGGCATTAATTTACTATTTCCATAATACCTAGATAATTTAATTTTTAAGATTAAATTGTCAGCAGCTGTCTCTGTAGTGTGAATTTCTTAACAACCTCCTTCCTTTTCCTTTGACTTTTTAATCTGGAGCATGTTTAGGGATATTCTCCAATGAAGAAAGAAGTCAGAAGCAAGCGCAGCTTTAAGAAAAAAAGAAAAAGGTGAGGGCTAGTTGCAATTTTCTTCATCTCTAATTATGCTTCCTCCTCTATTTTAAGACTATTCCTTGGTTAGCCAGTAGTCCTTTGGATTCCAGGTTTATTTCCTAGAGCTAAATATTGCCATGAAATTATTTCTTCTCGATACTTGGTCTTTATTGCATTCTCACAAAATTAACAAAAGATTCTGTCTGATAGTAGCAGACAGAGGTTCAATAAAGGGAGCTACTGATATTAATGGAACACTCCCACCCTCCCAAAAGGTTAGAGGAAACAGGTAGAGCAGGTCATAGTAAAGACAAGGAAGAAAAGATTGCAAAAAGGTAAAACTACAGAACACAGTTACATAACAGCATGGCAAAGCAACATACTTTAAAGGCCTAGGGACAGAAGTAATTGAAATACTTGTCTTATATTACATTAACAGAAATGTCCTGAAAAGTAAGCACTTTTTTTCTGGTTGCTGATGCTATAAGTATCCTAAGGATCAGACAGTAACATTAGCAAGAACAGCAAAGGGGCTGTATTCATGCAAAACCCCCAAATGGATTTATTTTCCGAAGAAATCAGTAACAGCACTCAAGGAAGGAACAGATTTGGGTTGCACTGCCTGACAAAATAAAATACCTAGAAAGAAAGCATGTCATACCAAATTAGTTTCTGTCCTTGAGAAAACAATTTTCCATTTCATTTCTCTACTTATTCTAACAAACAAAATTAGGATATATTGGGAGTTTTTCATTATTGGCAAAAAAAACCCCAACCAATATTTCAGCAAAATATTCAGTTCATTGCAGACTTTAACTTTTAGCTGGCCATTCTCAGGGGCAGCCAGAACAACTTTCATTCTTACCTGATGACTGTCTCACCTAGTGCTGTAACAACCAGGCTATGGTCTATTAAAATAATGTCTGCAGAATGACCAGTCTTCCCACTCAACTTCACCTGTTAACCATAAGCAAATAAATAAATTTACAGAAGGTGGGAGGAACATGCTGAAGGACAGTAAGCATCTGAACTGCATCATTTGGCAAAAAAGTAAAAATATAAAAATAACTAGACCTTTCTGTCAATTCAGACAGACATATTCAGACAGTGAATTCAGACAAATCAGACAGTGATCACCACAAAATGCATCAAGACTGCAATGTATAAATTTAATAAAAGAAACCTTGTAATGGGTTAATTAAGTAGATAAGGAGCAGTATTTTACTCTTGCACTAGATCTTCTCCTAGAATTTAATAAAGATTGCTTTAAAATGCGAAATACCAAATCTTACTTCTAGTCAAACATAAGTAATGATCAATAAGAAGTGGACACTCCTGTAATACACAAGTGTCCAGTCTTTTTCTGTCTTGGATAAAAAGAAAAAAAAAACCATCTTAGGAAAGTGAAGGTTTGGGGTCTACCCACAAGCAGCATTTTGTAATAGCATAGGGCAGGGTGTGAGCTTTTCCTCTTTTATTTCCTCTTCTAATTTCTGGAGATCCTCTGTCAGTCTTTCCAGTGAGGAGACACAGGCCCATAGCAGGGTGGGGATAGTTTCTTCATCTATCTGGGGTTGGGTAACCAAATTGTCCATGTTTTGTTCTCCTTCCTTCCATGGCATCACTCCCAATGAGATGACATATGACACCGGCACACTCTGTAGGAATTTCTGCCATATGTTTTGCATACACTGGACGTTGTCTGGATTAGTAGGGAATTGCTTGTTATTTGAAAATATTACCTCCATCACAGCTAATTCTCTCAGGTACCAGATACCTTGCTCCATGGTGTTCCACTTGTCTCAGTGCACTAAAAGGTCATCTTTCCAAGAAAACCTTTCCCTCACATTTGACAGGAGTTGCGTCCAGAGGCTGAGAATTTCTGGTCTTTTCCCGATCCCCTGGTCAATACTTGCATCCCAGGACATGGATCCCAGTTGCAAAGTGTCACTACCATCTAATTTCATATAATGGGCCATGATAGCCCAGCATCAGAGCAGCTGGGTCACTGGAGCCTCACCTGACTGGAGGCTGAAATCTCTCCACGTCTCACAGCTCACTGAGGGATAGGGATCAGGTGATTATCTCTGACCCTGCCTCCTCCTCCTGTTGTGAGAGCTCGGCTTCCTCTTCATTACTCACTACATGAACTGATTTGGTCTTGGATTTCTTCTTCTGAATACGGGCAACTGCTCCTAGCACAGGTTGTTCTTGTGGTTCAGCTGCAGTTTGAATGGCCATGGTGCCTGTTGCTCTGCTTTCCTCCTCCTCCCTCTGAGGGTGCTGTATATAAACAAGCAGTGTCCAATAAATAGTATCCAGGGTCCAGCACATTTCATAACTTCACACAACTGCCACAGCAATTTTCTTTCAAACATCCTGCCATTTTTATCAGGGCCCTGATAGTTGTTCAGGGGTGAACTTCCAAACCAGGAGTAGAATACTCTTTCAAAATCTGCCCATTTTCTCCCACATGCCACACCACTAATGACTGTCCATCCCGGGACACGTCTCTGGACAACTTCCCAAGAAATCTCTGTCCTGAATCTTAACATGGTGTAGACTGTACAGAGGAGACATAGCCACATCAATGAGGGCATGCTTCCCTTAACATCCAAAGAGAATTCAAAATTCTCAAAAGCTGTTGTAACAGACCTGAAGGAGGAGACGAGGATAAAAGGCTGGGAAAAATCATCCTTTCCCCCACAGGCTGGGTATGATTATTAATGAATCCTCAGAGGTAGCAGGCAAGGCCAGGACAGAACAACACTGAATACACATCACAAATGACCTCCATTGCCTTTGATATTATCACGTCATAAACTGATATCACAGAGTACAGCAATCTTGATCCTTCTCCCTACCTTGAAAGAGATCACCATGGTGGATACAGAGTGCATATGAGGGAGTATATACAGGGTTAGGTATCACACCCACATGAACAGACCAAGCAACACTGGAACCAGGGAGTTCTCTACCTAAAACACAAATGGTTAGATCAAAGTTATCTCAAGCCCCTTGAGCCTTACCTTGGGCACCAATTAAATGTGGTGGTTTAACACTAGCAAAAAATTAAACTCCAAATAAGCCATGGCCCTTCTCCTGCCCCTTCTGGAAGGGAGGGACACAAGCAGAGACTATGGGCTGAGATAATTTACTGAAAGCAAAAGGCAATGGAATAAGAAACACACAGTAACAACAGCAATATGAATTTTTAAAAATATCCTAAAACAGAAGGTGTTCTACCCACAAAAAATTAGTTTTATGTAGCTGCTGAGACAACACCAAAATGGTGGATGCTCCCCATAGGTTGCACCCATGTGACTTCCCCAGGTTCCCACACACCGTCGCAAACAAAGGCAGTATGGCAAGAGGCTTCCTCCTGCCCCCTCAGGCCAAGACAACAAAAAATAATGGCAAACAGACCCCCCAAAAGCCGGGTCATCCAAGATGGGTCGCACTGCAGCTCTGCTGGGCTCAGTTCCACACAAGTGCCTGCACCGTTGCTTCTAGCGTTCCACCGTACTGGGGGTTGATCCTGCAGGTCGCTGCCACTTCACTGCAATTCTGCTGCACTTGTTTTGGCTTGGCTTGGCTTGGCTTGGCTTGGCTTGCTCGGTGCTTGCAGAGCACAGACCTTCGTCATAAAACCTGTTCTTAAATAATCCTCAAAAAAAGCCTTTTTCCACCCAAAACGAAATTCAGCACATGTCAGTTCTGTGTTCTGCTGCTTTCCTTTCAGCACCAAGTCCACAGCTGCATCTCAGAGAAAATGGGAGAGGGTGGATGGCAGAGGCGGAAGACAGAATCCGCAGGGCTGATGCCGACAACCTTCCCATGAGAGAGAGCAAGGCAGAACGGTTCCCACTTCTGGGGTGTGCACATTTTCTCCCCAAAACCAGTGATGATATAGGTGGCATAGAATAACAACTTAGCCGCATCTACACACTGCTAAGCTCCGCCCCCTCTGCAACCAGAACAACTGGAATTTCCAATTTTTCTCTAATTCACTAAGAAACTGAAATTAAGTGTAAAAGGATTAAGATAGAGTCAAACTGAAAAAAAATTATGAAAAAACAGGAAGACAAGATGAAAACCATCTTTCCAAGTTCAGTAACTCATCACTCTATTCCACTTTTAGATGAGCTATTTTTGCTTCTTCATCAAGGTATTATCTGAGAAACAAAAATGAGAGTTGATTCATTTGAAATCAACATTGTGATAACCAAAAAAACCCAAGAAATACTTATAAAGAATAAATATTGCAACTTTACCCTGTAGTATGACTCTTACCTTCATAAGCTCTTCTGCCTCTCCAGTGGGAGAAACTGCATGTAAGGACAACTGCAGATTCTCTGTTATTACAAGTAAAACATCTCTTTCCTCTAGCAACAGGAGCTTTCGAACCAGACTCTCTGTGGACAATACGTGCCTTGTCTTCCCTTTCTCATTCACATAGTGCACAGAACCTGTAGCACAAATAAACAAGGTGCAGATTTTAGTCAACAGCTTTTAGCTACAAAAGTCAAAGTTGATGCTTTCTACCTTAATAAAACATTCCTCAAGTGCTGAAAAGGTAAAAACAAAGGTTCTTTCATTTTCTAGTTTGCCTCAGGATAGAGACTACAATAGCTGACCAGAGCAATAAACCAAAGTGTATTTTTCCCCATTTAGAAAATCCAAAGGGGAATAATCTAAATAATTTTAAACTGCAAGTAAACTTTCTGTATGAATGATAGCTTCTGAAATCTTCAGCCTTAGAAAAAAATCTGTGAAAGAAGAATAGCAGCTAATAATTGGTTCAATTTACAGCAGAGTTTAGTTTTACAGCAGAAAACTGTGGACCTGAAGTTCTTCACTGTTTAGGAAACACTGCACCACACACCAAATTCAGATTGAATCCATAATTTCACTGGCAAATGGGACAGTGTTTTTCTAAGAACACCGACAACAGCAACTAACGCACATATCAAGATTTTAAAAGCCATTATCATTTCATTAAGTTGTACTACTCTATGTATCATAGAATCACAGAATCATGAAGGTTGGAAAAGACCTCCAAAATCATCAAGTCCAACCTTTGATCAAGTACCACCACACCCACTAAACCATATCATGAAGTGCCACATCTAGTAGTTTTTGAACACTTCCTGTGATGGTGACTCCACCACTGCCCTGGGCAGCCCATTCCAATGTTTAAACCTTTCCTCTGACAAAATTCCTCCTGATGTCCAGTCTGGTCTCCTCTGTCACAACCTGAGGCTATTTCCTCTTGTCCTGTCCTCATTCACTGGGAGCAGAGCCCTATCTGCAGCCCCCTCCTGTCAGGGAGCTGTGGAGAGCCAGAAGGTGCCCCCTGAGCCTCCTTTTCTCCAAGCCCCCCAGCTTCCTCAGCTGCTCCTTATCAGACTTGTGCTTCAGATCCTTCCCCAGCTCTGTTCCCTTCTCTGGACACGCTCCAGCCCCTCAGTGTCTGTCTTGTTGTGAGAACCCCAGAACTGACCCCAGGACTGGAGGTGCCTCAGCAGTGCCCAGCACAGGAGATGGTCACTGCCCTGGGCCTGTGGCCACACTATGGCTGATCCAAGCCAGGTGCCATTGACCTTCTTGCCCACCTGGGTACACCTGGCTCAGGTTCAGCTGCTGTCACCAGCACCCCCGGTGCCTTTCCTGCTGCGTACTTTCCAGCCACTCTCACCCATGTGTGGAGCACTTCATGGGGTTGTTGTCACACAAGTGCAGCACGTGGTTTTGCCTTACTGAACCTCATACAATGGCCTTGGCCCATTGCATGCATGGGTTTAGGCAGTGAAACCCCCCTACAAGCAGTACAGTTGCTTGCAAGTGGTATTACAAAAATCACCCAAACCAATGTCATCAAAATCTGACAGATCTCAAGCCATATCCACATAATTTCTTAGCAAATCACGGTATTATAGAAGGGTGACATTTTACACCACTGCAAATCAAAAAAACTATGAAATTAAGTAGCATCTTACCCCAAAAGCTTAAGCAGAAAACACAAGTGTGTAAGAATGAACATTAAGGATTCGCACTAAAACGTTGTACCCAAAAGATATGATCTAAAAGAATGTTTAAATTTCCAAAACTCTTGCAAATATATTACCATCCCCTACATTCCAGCTATATAAAAAAAAAATCCAAGTCCTGCCCCATTGCTTTATTTTCTCCCTGAAATAAAACACTGCATAGATATCTTCATCTTGTTAAATCACAGAACAGTTTGGGTTTTAAGGCACTTTTAAAACTAATCTCTTTCTAACCCTCTTGCCGGGGCAGGGACACCTTCCACTATCCCAGGTTACTCCAAACCCTGTCCAGCCTGGCCTTGGACACTTCCAGGATAGGCCACAGCTTCTCTGGGCACCCTGTGCCAGGGCCTCCCCACCCTCACAGGGAACAATTCCTTCCCAATATCCCATCCAGCCCTGCCCTCTGGCAGTGGGAAGCCATTCACCCTTGTCTTGTCCCTCCATGCCTTGTCCCCAGTCCCTTTCCAGCTCTCCTGGAGCCCCTTTAGGCCCTGCAAGGGGCTCTGAGGTGTCCCTGGAGCCTTCTCCTCTCCAGGTGAACACCCCCAGCTCTCCCAGCCTGGCTCCAGAGCAGAGGGGCTCCAGCCCTTGGAGCATCTCCATGGCCTTCTCTGGACTCATTCCAACAGCTCCATGTCATTCCTGTGTTGAGAACCCAAGAGTTGGAGGCAGCTCTGCAGGTGGCGTCTCACCTGAGTGGGGCAGAGGGGCAGAATCCCCCCCTCCCCTGCTGCCCATACTGTGGGATCGGCCCAGCACACAGCAGGGTTTCTGGGTGCCAGTGCACACAGCTGAGGCATGTCCACCTCCCACTCACCAGCAGCCCCAAGTCCTTCTCAGGACGTTTGGGAGTTACAGCAGATCACTAACTAGATAGAGAACTGAGTCTGAAATACATATGCCCAAACCAACCTAAGCAATGAGACTGCTCACAGGGAACAGTCCGTGTCATTTGATTGAAATTTGAAAAGTTTAACAAGGAGGCCCAACCCAAAGACAGCACCCGCAGGACACAGAGCCTGTCCCTAGATGGGGCCCTGCACCACCACAACAGTGGCATTGAAGGTGAGGATGGAACGGGCACAGCTTCTCAGAGCTTCTCTCCTTTTACCTTTACGAAGCGCCCTGTGTCCATTTTCCATTTAAATGGTTCCTTTCTAGTAAAGAGGCTTGTAATTCACACATCAAAAGAAGGTATAGTCTACTGCTCTGCAAACCAACCACATAGCTGGCCCATGCCACTCCTGCAAGCTGTGCTGGTGCTGTACTGCTGTAAACAAGGGGTGTCAGTTTTGGTAAAACACTAAGTCAAATTATAACTGAACTGCAGAACCAGCATAACTGAAATGTTTTCAGAGCAGTTAACACTTGAATCAAGAGGAGTACCTGCCAGAAAAACCCATTATGCAACTTCTCACACACATTCTGGCTCCAGTTCAGAGAGAGCAAGTTACAGAGATGGCATCATGCGAAGAATTGGGGTGGGAAGAAAATTAGCTTAGAGCAAACTAGTACCCAGAAGATTAAAGGGATAGGAAAAGACAGGGAAGAGTAAAAGTCAAGGAAAAGGAAAATGCAGAGAAGAAACAGAGAGAAAACTAACAAAACAGATTCTCAGACTTTTTTTGCTCTGTAAGACTGAAGCATCATTTCAAAGCATGAGAAAAAAAGTGAAAAGCAAATTCAGAATTTATTTTAAGAGGTATGTTTTAGCAGAATTTGCCTATTTATAGAAAAAAGAACCCAAAACATATGCATTATTTTGAAGCTTTGCACAAAAGCTGATTTTATCTACACTTATGTGTTAGAGATTGTTTTCCTCATACTCACTTCTTCAGGAACCTGACTAACCCAGCACCTCTGGTGTCCTTGTGAACAAGACCACCCTGAAGATGGTAAGATTTCAATAATTTTCTTCATTTCTTACTAAACATTCTACAACTCCTATGAATACTCTACCCCATTGAATATATGAATGTGATGGATATATGAATATACCCCACATGTAGGATATATGAAAACAAGACTATCATGCACTGAGCTATTTTGAAGCTCTAAGGAAACAACTTCCCAGCCAAATGGAAAAGTGGTTTTGCTCTTACCATCTGTCATAGTGATAAAGAAGGAGAGTCCTTCCTGGACTGCTGTTTTCAGATGTGGTCCCATTCCAGCTTTCTTCCAGTTAAACATATCCAAGGCTTTCTCATCACCACTCACAGCCGCTTTTGCCAGTTGCACAAAGTCCCTGCAAAGAGAGATACTTCATGCCCAATTCTTTTCATAATAGAGTAGTTTCAGTCTCAAAGAATGGAGGAGTAGTTAATAAAGCATATTGTATAAAGAGAATAAAAATATTTCCTACACTGATTGAAAAAAGGGCAAACTCGAAAAGATATCAAACAAAATTTTAATATTAGCATTCATTTGCATTGTTTCACCTTTTTTTTCCATACGCATCACTATTTTTACAGAGATGTGAAACAGAAAAGCCCAGACAAGGAAAACTCTTCTTTTTTATTACAGCTGCTTCCTATTTCTTGATTGGAGAGGAAAGAAATAACAATGTTTAAGAACTGACTTTTAATGTAATTGTTTTTGACAATAATATAATTGTGTTTCCAGTGTGTTTACCGCTTTCCACAACCAGCAATATTGCTAATTAGAAGAACTAAGACAGAAGAGTCAACAGCAACAGACAGAAGATGTGGACAAGAGGAAGATCTGTTGCTGCACACAGGACACAGAGCCAGCTACCAGAGTGGAAAAAGAGCTTGGAAATAAAGGGCAGTTAGGAGAAAAACGTTTTTTTATATATTTAAAAATAGTTCGTCTGTGGGTAGGATTTTCTTTCTGTGGAACAAGACAAAGACCTGGTCTAGCAGAGCTCTGCCGGGGCCAATACTCACTCGCCCGGAGGGGGTGGCCGAAAGACACAGTGACACAAGCATTTCCCATACTCCTGCTTAACCAGGGCAGGACCCTGGACTCTGCCTCGATGGTCCATTTTCCACAGAAACAAGACACCGTGCTAGAAAAAGACAAGTTAATTCATTACCCTTTGCACACAGATGAGAATCCAGACTCCAGCTACTCATAGCACATAAAAATAAACGTTTTATTGACAGAGCAACACCCTTCCTTTCGTTTAGTTGACACATACAATTACTCCCACTTAAAACTAAGCCACAGGGAATCAAAGTTATCTTTAATACTATATTATATGCTTACTTAAAATCAAATTATCTAAAAAAAGCTTATTGGTCCTATCCATTTTTTGTTAGATTGCACTGCCAGAGCAATTAAGGAAACAGTCTTGGTTTTCTTCTGCAAGTAGCAGATGTAAATATTTGTTTTGATAATGTCCTTTCCATGTTTTTTCTTGCAAGTAGTCTGATATCTTATCGTTTAGCAATTGAAATAAAAGACAGTAGAGCATATGCATCCCTCAGTAAGTGCATATAACACTGATGTAGATGAGCACAAGTATATGACCAGACACGTGAAGTCACAGGATGCAGAAAGACTAAGGGCAGAATTTCTGAATTTCTGGAGCTTTCCTCCTCTTTCAGAGCAGACATTCAAGTATTTGCTTTTAGAAAAAGAATCTAGTAACTAGACTAATCATAGATGTTAAAGAAAGGAAGTCTGGTTAGCTAATTAACTCAACAGTGGTCAACACAGGCCAGCCCTCGAGCCTGGCACAGGTGCTGACATAACTCACACCCTGCAGTGCCAGCTCAGGAGCAACAAACCCCTGGTAACTGGAAAGAATTCCAACAAACTGACTTACACTACATCCCCACAGTTGGAATGCTAAGGTGATTATTGTTGTTGTTGTTATGATAGTGCTTATGAAACCAAATTGTATTTGGGAACCTTCCATGTAAGCACTACATGAAAAAACCCAGCAACAATTTTCAATATCAAGTTCAATCTCATTTTATTTTACTAAGATAGACAACAATAAAGCGGTATTCGAATTTGCTCTTTTTTTATTTATTGTTTTCAATGAAGTCTTGTCCTTCTCCTAGAAGTGAAAAACTGGTAGCAGTGGTCACTTATTCTTTCCAATTCTAACTAGAAACCACACAAGATGCAGCCGAGGCCTTCCAAGGTAACATTTCCTTCTTTTTTCCCTAAGATTCAACATTCTAACTTCTTTTCAGCAGTAAGATGGCAATAGTTATACCATCCAAAACTGTTTATTAAGTGCAATATGTCTTGCAGCTTAAAGAATGCCACTTAGCTGTGCAACTGTGACACTGCTGTACTCCTGTCCCAAGAGGACCCTTGCAGTTCGTAAAATGCTTGCTCATTACCTCTGAAAATCACAGGATCCTATGAAGTTGTTGGTTCCTCCTCTCACTCTTCCATCAGCTTTATATGTCACCAATTTCCAAGGATCCCGACTAAAACCACCTGCACAATTTATAAGCTGGAGGAAAAGCTTGCAGCTTTCTAAAGCTGCTGACCTTCCTTCCACCTCGTTCTAGATATTCCAGCCTGTATCCTGATAAGCTACTTGCAAACTCAATTCTTAGTTTGGAACACATGAGATTGGAAATGAAAAAGGCTCACTACCTCTCCTAAGTGTCACTGGAAAAGACGTAGAACTGGTCTGTTTTCAAATGATATTTTTAAATTACACAGGACATTGACCTTATCATCTATCTAAATGTCCTTTCCAAGTGGAGATAGTCTCTGATTCTATCCTGTACCTTCCCAATTATTTTTAAAAACCCAAAGCTTTAGCTCCTTGGTATGAAAGCTACTTGCCCTAAAAATAGGCCTTCATTATAGAAAGCACCTAGATCCTTTATGTGATCAAAACATGGAAATCATCCATGTTATTTTACTTAAAACAAATTAAGAGCTTCTGATTTTCACAGCATCCTATTCCAACTTTATGAAGCTATTTTCAAATAATTTTCTTGCATTTCAGGATGCACGATGACAGAAATCCTAGTGAAGACAGAATCATAGAATATGCTCAGATGGAAGTGACTCACACAGATCATCCAGTCCAACTCCTGGCCCTGCACAGACACCCCAACAATCCCACCCTGTGCCTGAGAGCATTGTCCAAAGGCTCCTGGAGCTCTGGCAGCCTTGCAGCTCTGACCATTCCCTGGGGAGCCTTTCCAGTGTCCAACCATCCTCTGGGTAAAAGAGAAACCAAATCAGGGTCCAAATATTTATCTTGTTTCTAAAGGTTTTCCTCTAGTAGGAGCAGAACATGATCCTGGCAGCACTCACCTAATGGAAGTTTCCTCAATATAAACCCTCATGGGGAAAATATTAAAAATAAACTTATAAACTATTGGAAAAGATGGAAGAAATTAAGCATATCTGTGCTGCACCTCAGACCATACCATAGTGACACTGGTTTGAAACCAATTTGAAAAGAACTTTGTTCATAAATGTAAGCTCTGACTACATTAATGTATTGTCTCATGATTAAGGCTTCAGCTACACTGAGATGTGTCCATCTTTTGCCTGGGCAGAACTTTCTCTTTTCTAACAAAGAAGATGATAAATTCTTTTTTTACTCAATTTTACTCAATTTTGAATTTCTGCATTTCTGTCAAATGCAGCAGCAGAACTTTACAAACAATGAATTAAAATCATATTTTCCTCTGATTTTTATAGAATAAGAATTCTGACATATAGGTAAGAGCAGAACTGAAATTCTTGGGCAAGCTCAAGTTTGTATCAGGGAAAATATAGAAAAAAACACCTTTTTTTTCTTCATTTGCCGACTCAAAAAGTGGCAAAATCAGAATCTTCTACGAATACTTAATCCTGAATATTCAATAGCTACTTTCTCACTTCACTATATAAAAGGGCAACCAGCTCATCAAGAAACAGAGTGTCACATTTCCCAATACAATCACTTTGATACAATTTTAAGTCATTAATAAAACCAGAAAAAGAGAGATTAGCATGGGTTTCCTGTATTCAAGTGAGCACTGCTTTGCACTCACTATAGATGAATATATTGTAACTGGAATTTGTCTCTCAACATCTAGGCTTTATTCCTGAGTTTTCCATAAAAGTTGTGCAGGGACAGGAGCAAAAGAATTCAAATTGTCTATACCTCAATTACTCCATCCATTAAATAGGCTTAAACCTTCATCAACACTCAGCACTCACTGAGATTAGACACACTTTTATTTAAAGAAAAATTGTAGAACAGCAATTCTTTAATTGCAGAATTATATTGTAGAAACATTTAAAACACTAAGATTTGATTTTACCCCCTAACAGTTTTAATTTGTACCTAATGAAAGGAAATTCCTCTCCCACACAACTCTTCCTTCCCCATGGATCTCCATTCCATGATCCTTTCCCATTACAGAGCTTCGAAGACTGTGTTCCACATCAAACACGTGCAGGGCATTTCAGCTACTCACCCCATCCCCAGACACGAGGCAGGTACCACTTGTACTCCAGCTCAGGACTGTGATTTTGGCACTGTGATTTGGGGGTACAGTGTGCTGCTCCTTGTCTTGTTTGTTCAGTATCAGAACTTCTCCTGTCTCCCATCCTGATGCCAGAATGGGTCTGGAAGGGTGCCAGGCAAGTAATGTGACCTGAAAGCTTCTCTCAACATGGGAATCAGACACATGTTCTCCCTGTAAACAGAAATCTGTGTGAACTCAGTCCAATGGAAAATCAGCAGCCAAACCTTCAGATTCACAGCCCAGTCAATATCAAGCTTTCTCTCCCGTATAAAGGATGTAAGAAGGCTTCGAGCACATTTCAAGGTAAAAAGAAATTCCAGCTATTGAAAAAGAATAAAGCACATCACAAAGGACACAGAATAATCTAATACTTCAACAACTCTTAAAGGCAAATCCTCCCTTGGGCACAGTTCACAAGAATATTTCACGTGAATCATTTAACCTCTCTATGTATTTATTTTTCCATCTGTAAAACTTGGATGACAATTTTTCAGAATACACTTTGAAAAGTACACATTTTATAGGCTACCTCATATTAACAGACTTACATGTTTCAGTAAGTCTGCTGCTAGATACCTTGTAGTGCTACTTCCCCAAAAATTTTGAAAACCAAAGTCTTACTTCTTTTGCATACTCTTTTACATGAGAGCCTTGTGTATCTACAGGCAGAAACTGTACTAGGAAGCAACCAACTCAAAAGGAACAAGCCGAGTCCAACAAATCAGTTCAGTTTCCAAGTGGTGGAATGATTTGTTTAATTTCCATTTCTTAGTATGTTCTATTCACTTAAGAGTTAAAAAGCAGCAGTGGCATGTGTTCATTTACTTATAGGCCTGAAATTCTCACACTGTGAGAAGCAAAAAGCAAATCAGTAACCATCACAAACAAGACTTATAGGCTGTAGACATCAAATTTCAAAGGAAAGGTCAATTTAATTTATTAAGACCTTTTTAAAAATACATATAATGAGTGGCTGATGAATCTGTCATGTTCTAGATAGCACAGGACATAGACAGTAATTAAATTCTAGAGAGAGAGATTTAAGGAGGATAAGTAAGCCTGCAAAAATAGAGATTAAAAATGTGAAGTTTTAAATTAGGACAATGATAAAGGTTGCTGAGAGAAGCTGTGACTTCTCACACACCTCTCACATCTCTGGAAGTGTTCAAGGCCAGATTGGACGGGGCTTGGAGCAACCTGGGATAGTGGAAGGTGTCCCTGCCCATGGCAGGGGGTTGAAACAAGATGGTCTTTAAGGTCCCTTCCAACTCAAACTGTCCTGTGATTCTGTGATGCTGTATTGAGACCAAAAGCAAAGTTGCTGATTTTTCACCTGTTCCAGGTAGATATCCACACAGCCCCCAGCTGCTGTGCTGATAGAAGCAACTGCCAGGAGTGGATGAAGTGGGTGCCATGCTATATGGGAAGGGGAGGCAACGGAATCAGGAGCATCTGTTCGATGATCCACATACACAGCCATAACAACAGGAGCTGTCACAGACTGCACACCTGTATAAGGAAAAAAAACATCTCTAACAGGTATGCTTATATGCTTATGTAGATAATACATATACACTACATATATGCTAAATTATATTTAATTTATGCACTATATATAATGATATGTAGGGTTAAAACATAGGGGGAAAATAAAACTACAGCATCATCTTATTACACATACTACATAGACATGAGAAAGGTCAGAGTGGTATTTTTTTTTAAAAATTCAGAAACACTGAGCCTCATACTCTGTAGATTCACAGTGTGCATAGCACGGTACCAGTCTCTCACCAGTGGCTTGTGCTGGCCTACTTCAGAGGACTTTGAAATAATTCAGAATTTACCAGAAAGTTACTTCCAGTACTTCACATCCAAAGATGTTAATTAATACACAGACAGAACACTTTAGTGTTGTAAAGTCTCATGTCTGGGCTTTCAAAGAGAGTTTCAACTGTTGCCACCACTTCGGAGCTTGTACTGTTGAAATCACACAGGATTAGTTCAAATCACACTATCTGCTACTTACATTGGAACTGTTACCAACATTTGAATGAAAATAGTTAAGTGCTGATGTTGTACACAGAAGAACACGAGAACAAAACCCTTTCCAGAGTTGTGCGTCAGAAATGGAGGGTGGCACTAATAATCTGTAATAATTTATACACAGAGGTGGTCTTTGGGATTTGCATCATGAGATCCAACCGGCTCGCTTTCAAAAGAAAAACAGACGGAGCAAAACACCTTCAATTACTAGCAAATAATCACAGTCACAGTGTTCAGTGGGTCAACTGTTCCAACCTCCCTGCTCACACAGGGTCTTCCCAGATCACATGGCATAGGATTGTGTCCAGACAATTCTGGGATATCCCTGATGAGGGAGACTTCACATCCTCTCAGGGCAGCCTGTTCAGCACTCAGTCATCCACACAGTAAAGAAGTTCTTCCTCATATTTAGATGAAACTTCCTGTGTTCTAGTTTCTGCCCATTGCCTCTTGTCCCATGATTGCAGAGCCTTGTCCATTCTCTGAGCCCTCCCTGCAGACACTGACAGACATGGATGAGGTCCCCTCTCAGCCATCTCTTCGCGAGGCCCAAGAGGCCCAGCTCCCAGAACCAGACACAGTGCTCCAGATGTGCCTCACCAGGGCTGAACGGAGGGGCAGGATCCCTTCCCTGATCCACTGGCAATGCCTTTCCTCACACACCCCAGGATCTGCCATCTTGGCCCCAGGGCATATGGCTTGTCAAGGACAGCTGGCGACCCCCAGGTCCTTCTCTGCAGGGCTGCTGTCTAGCAGGGCAGCCCCCAGCCTGGACTGGGGCATGGGGTTACTCCTCCCCAGGTACAGAACCCTGCCAAGACCTGGTGAAAAACAAAACCCCCCAAAAAACAACACAAACAAACACACACATACAAAAAAAACCCAACCCAAGCATGAAATGTTTAACACTCCTGTGACATTTAAGGGGAAGAGACTTTTTCTTCTGCACAGCTAAACGATGAGTTCAGAACCCACAGGCACACATACATGCACAGCAGTGAGACTTGCCTAAGCCACCAGGATGTAAAATGGGCATGAACAGACTTTTCTTTTAAGGCCTCTTTTCTTTAAATCTTCTGTCAGCACCTAAAATAACTAATTTGCTGGGCACTTTATTTAGAAAGGTGGGCAACCCTGTTCAGTAAGTTGGCAGTTCTGTACCTTGCCTCTGACACATACAAAGAATAACATCAGCCACTAGACATGAGAGCAGACACAAGAGCAGTCAGCCTAAGGACAAACAATTTCATCTTTCAACAAGATCCACTCACCTTTATCCTCATACTCCTTCAAAATCCTCAGCATTCTCAAAGTGGCATAGCATGGGTCTAGTTTTATTGCCATGCAAAAACCCCAAAATTTAGAGTGTTTTTCTTCTTGATTTCATGTATTTTAAAAGTTTTCTTACATCTCCAGTTCTGTTCCAGAGTTCTGTGCCCATAGTACTACTTTACTCCTTATTTTATCTGTTTCATTTTCCTCTAACAGAGGAAGGATTTAGTCCATATTTGACTATAAGCTTTATACACGCTCAAAATTTGAAATATTAAAGAATTTCACTTCAGATTAAAATAAAAATATAAGATGCCTAAATGAAAACAAAACCACATTTCATATGAAATAACAGTTTTATCACACAAGCTATACAGCTGTAATACCTTCTCTATAGCAACCACTTTCTGCTTTTAAGTGTTCCTTGCATCTGTAGTCAGAAATATTACTTACTATTATTCAGATATTTCAGTCCCCTTCAATGACAGAAATAAGTTTACCAAGCTTCCAAATTGCATCTCTTGATCAGCTTTGGGAATTAAGAGACAGCAAGAAAAAATTTTCAGTCAATACTGTGTGTATTTAAAATGGCAGACTGGCAGTTCCTAAAACAAGATTCAGTGATATTGTCACGTAAATTACGGACAACCCCTGATATAAAATACTCTTCACTATCACAGTAACTACACAGAATTGTGCAGCAGACTGCTACACACAAATAAATAAATGGCTTACATAAGTGGATTACTCAGTGGTATAAAAATAATTAAACCAACATTCATTTTCTTGCTGTGATCTTGGGAATTCATTATTCACATGTTTACTGCTAGCTCATGTATTTACACTGTAGCTTTGACAGCTGCCTCTTCAAAACAAGTCTTCAAAGAAAGAAAAAGAAAACCAAGTAACACTGCCTCTACAAACTATTCTGGCATTGCACGTTCTATTTTTTCAAGGTTTAAAAAAATAGAATTTCTGCAAAAGTTAACCATTTTGTGGCTTGAAGTAGAACATGGCCAAGCCCCCATACCCGATCTCAATAATTAAATTAGATACATCTGACAGACACTTTTGAAACAGCCCACAGGCAATTCTTAAAAATGGTTAGAGCTCATGGAATCACAGCATGGTTTGGGTTGGAAGGGACTTTTAAAGTGCATGTCATTCCACTCCCTGCCATGGGCAGGGACACCTTCCACTAGCCCAGGTTGTTCCAAGCCCCATCCAACCTGGCCTTGGACACTGCCAGGGCTGGGGCAGCCACAGCTTCTCCAGGCCCCCTGTGCCAGGGCCTTCCCCCCCCACCACCCCCGCAAGTAAAACTTTTCTTCCTTATGCCTAAACTAAACCTAACATGTGCCAGTTTAAACCATTAGCCCTTCATCCTGTCAGTACAGGCCCTCATAAGAAGTCTCTCTCCACCTTTCTTATAAGCCTCCGTTAAGTTCTTTTTAAGACAACTTCCCTGTCCAACCATTCAGGAGCCACCCTGACAGTCACTCTTGCACCGCCTGTGCTGGGACCGAGGCCCTGCACAGCTACACTCCCACACAGCCAGACCAAGTTTCCTTACCAGCTCAACTCTAGGTTTCCCATAGAAGTCTCAGACATCTGGATCCTTAAAACAATTTAATTTTGGTCCAATAACAAAATTACAGCTTGAGCTGGTATGTCCAGCTGTGGAACCTCAAACAAAGGAACTTTTACAGCCTTTCAGTCTAAGGGCAGGAAAGTCTGGGGGTCGTCAGCTGCTGCTGAGTGTCTCTGAGTGTCCCTCACCTGGCTGGGCCACAGGGCTCCATGTCCTTTGTTATGCAAAGGGTCGGCAGTTCACATCCTCTTGCTCTGGCCACCCAAAGCTCAACCTGCAGCTTGCACTGTAACTGCACCCTGAGCTGCCGGCACTGGCACTGAATGGATTCCTAAAATACTAGAAGGCTGCAATGAGGCGTTCACAGAACCTTCTCTTCTCCAGGCTAAATACCCACAGACCTTCAGCCTGTCTCCAGAGTAGAGGGGCTCCAGATCTTGGAGCATGTCTGTGGCCTCCTCTGGACTCACTCCACCAGTTCCACATCCTTTCTATGCTGGAGCCCCAGAGCTGGAGATACACCTGGGGTCTCACCTGAGCAGGGCAGAGAGGCAGAATTTCCCCCTTCCCTGCTGCCTATGCTGTGGGGATGAGCCCAGGACATGGGGGTATCTGGGCTGCCAGTGTGCATTGCCAGGTCATTTCCAGTCTTTCATCCACCAGTACCCCAAGTCCTTCTCCTCAGGGCTGCTCTCAATCTGTTCATCCTTCAGACTATACTAGTAATGGAGATTGCCCCAACCCGGTGCAGAACTTTGCATGTGGCCTTGTTGAACTTCATGAGGTTCACAGAGTTGAACAGTACAGACAACATTAACGACTGCAAATGACAGCAGAGAGCCAGAACACGCGCATATATTTCACAAAACAAATATCAACATTCAGGGGGAAAAAAAGATGCTATTCTGTCTTTGGGGAAAATTCTTAAAAAACTGCTTTTATATTCTGTCACAACGTTATCAGTACATTTAAGCGAGACTGATAGCAACTTGGTTTGCTGTACCTGTGGATCTGTGGACTCATCAGCCCCCCAGTCACCAGACACATAGTGAAATGGGATCTCTGTCCGAGTTGCCTTAACAAGACTCTGACAAGACTCAACAGTTACCAAAGCAAAAGCAGAGGTTTTCCTTTAATCCCTACCTATAAGAAATGTTGCCTTTAAAGTCTGCAATTGTTTAAAATAGCCAGACCCAGAAAAAAAAGTAATACAAAACTGATCTGTGCTACAAAAAGATGGTTTATGACTATGTACTGTCTTTTCTAACTTGTAAAATAGATAAAGTAAAAACCCTGTTGAATCCTGCACCCGCACAGAGGGAGAAGGAGTGGGGAGCCTGTGCCAGGCCGAGCCCAGGCTGCTGCTGCCATGGGGCAGCTCCTGGAGTGGAGCGCACTCCGCGTGGGTTCC
>NW_008246055.1:1074394-1076046 GCF_000691975.1 Corvus brachyrhynchos
CGAGGAACTTTTTCTATCGCAGGTGATGGATTGTGCCGCCGCCCCGAGAATCGAGATCCTTCCCCAAACTCTTCCGGCCCCCAACGCTATCAAGTACCTGCCGTGACAGAGCTCAACCCAGCTGAACCTCCGTGAGATAGAAACGCATATCGTAACCATATGTAATTGTACGGCCCGGAGCTCAGCGGCTCTTTTAGAGTTTTGGGGGCAAAAGTTTTTAACTTAATGACCAAGTTTTTCTAGTAACATCTAAATGAAGACAACCCGTAAAGCCCTCCTACCACCCTGTGCCTCCTCAGCACCCCACCTACAACCTATGTCAGGTACAGCCCAGCTCCATTCTCAGCTCTTGGTCCCACTGGGCCTGCAGCCAGCCCTAACAGCCAAGTCTGCCTAACACCTTCAAAAGGGTTGAAAAAATTCAAGATCAAATCCTCACAGCACTGTCCTGTCCACAGTCATTTGTAATTCCTCTGAAGTCACAACACTTCTATGCAAGCAGATGAAAAGCAGCCACACCTGGTACAGCTATGACAAGCAGCTCCTGCATGCTCTGAGATTGACTGGCCATGTGTAATGTGTAATTTATGTGGTGTTTATCAGTTTCCTTTACCAAATACACAGGCACTCTGGAAAAACAAAATCAAAAAACCAAACAAACAACAACAAAAACAACCCCTCTGTTTTGGTAGCAAGTAGGAAAAAGCACTCAGTGAGAGGCATACTGCATTGAAACAAACTGTATATCTTCTAGAATTATGGGCAGGCTTCAGGTAGAGGCAAAACACTGGCTTTAGACCATCTTGTTACAAGTCAGCAACCCCCATAGACCAGAGCAGCAGAACCAACACAGTCCTGGAGCTTTTTATCTTCTCCCTTACAAGGCATCAGCTCTAACAGTCAATCATGGCATCTCTTCATGGTGGATCCTTGGACATGCAATAACCCCATTAGCTCACTCAGGTGCCACTCCCAAAGCAGAGTCAGCAATTCCTCTCTTGCTCTGCCCAGCCGATTGTTCTCACTGTAGCCTTGAGATCATCAGACAAGAAGCTGAGGATTTGAGCAGACCACGTGCAGATGCCTTGTTTTCTCAAACAACCAGGCTGTCGTGGAAATTACTGCAACTACGTGATACAGTCAAGTCAGAAATACACAGCCAGCTGGAGCCTCAAAAAACATCTAGTCTATCATCCCTTTCTAGGTTGAAATAAAAATAACCTAAATAATCCACTGACTGTCTCTGCTCAAGTGACCACTTTACAGCTCTCAGAATTGGCTGGTTCAGTGTTACACAGAATTTTTCCCAATAATTAAACTACCTATTCATACTTGTGCAGGCTTAGCTGGGAATGAAATATGCCTGTCCTTCAATATTCAAAATTGTGTGGCCTGGTTTTTGGTAGCAGGGGGGGGGCCACAGAGGTGGCTTCTGTGAGAAGCTGCTGGAAGCTTCCACCATGTCCAGCAGTCAGTCCCTGATGGCTCTGAAGATGGACATGGCACTGGCCAAGGCTGGGCCGGGTAGAGATGATGGTAACGCCTCTGTGATAACGAAGGAGGGGGAGGAGGTGCTCCAGGTGCTGAAGCTGAGATTCCTCTGCAGGCTGTGTTGAGAGCCGCGGGGAGCACCGGTGTGCACGCGGCGCCAG
>NW_008246055.1:1076214-1079334 GCF_000691975.1 Corvus brachyrhynchos
GAGCCCCGCGCCCCCCCTGGGGGAGTGCCCCACGCCGGAGCGGGTGGATGCCTGCAGGAGGCTGTGATCCGGGGGCAGAGCCGGTGCAGAGAGCGGGCCCTGCTCCCAGGCTGGAGCAGCCTGGCCTCGGAGGACTGCACCCCGTGGAAGAGTGACCCACCCACGGTGCAGCACTTCTGGAGGACTGTTTGCCCGTGGGAGGGACTCACGGTGCAGCAGGTCGCAGGGAGCTGCTGCTCGTGAGATGGCAACTCTCACGTTGGAGTTCACGGAGAACTGTCTCCCGTGGGAAGGGACCCCACGGTGCAGCAGGGGGAGGACTCCTCTCCCTGAGCAGCGGAACAAACCCTCGGGTGACGAACTGACCAAACCCCCCACCCGCTGTCAGTGGGAAGGAGGGAGGGGTTGGAGGGGGAAAAGGTGTTTTAAGGGCTTATTTCACTTCTCATTATCCTCCTCTGATTCTTTTAGTAATAAAATCACTTTGCAACTTTAAGTTGAGCCTGTTTTGCCCTTGGAGTGTTTTCTCCTGGTTCTTAACTCATCAACCCTTCGTTAATTCTTTTTCTCACCTCTGCCCAGCTGTGGCAGGGGAGGGCGAGTGAGCAACTTTCATGGGTGGCTATCTCGGTTTTTAATACAAAACTTCAGGAGGAAACACTCCGGAATGAGTGTTCCTCCCCTTTTCCTCCGTCAATGGACAAATGGGTCACAAGGAGTGAAAGTGGGAAAAAGAAACCAAACTGTTTATTAACACACAAACAAAATAGGATAGAACAGGATTTAAAAAAAAAACAAAAAACAAACACCTCAAAATACAACAAATTCCCGGAGAGGGAACAGACACGCGGGCTGCGACCAGCTGGGGCCACCCCGCGGGCCCACCGGGGCCGCCCCCGCAGGCTCTCCGGACCGGCGAGGAGGGAAGGGAGGCAGTGAGGCAGTGGGGGAAGGAAAGGGAATAAAGAACAAAAAAAAAAAAAACCCAACAGAACCTTTTCCCAGCTAGCTGGAACACAAAGGAAACCAAAAAGCAGCCCAATGCTCCCGGCGCACTCCCTCCCGAGCCCCAGAGCCCCCGAGCCCTTGGGCCCCCGTTGAACTGCCCCACACTCGGCCCGTGGCTCCCGCCCCGGGTCCATCCTAAAAGCACAGCGTTCTCGGGCCTTGGACTAAAGCGGCTTCATAACGTCACCCCAGGACAGTGCCTGGCACTGGGTCAGTGTCAAACCGCGACATTATGCAAAATAGACAAGTGAATGTGGAATCCCTGGATTTTAACATTTTCCCTTCTCATAAAAGCATACAACCACAGAATGTTTTGGGTTGAAAGGGACCTTAAAGATCATCTAGTTCCAAGCCCCCGGTATCATAAATAATGCCTAACAGCTCCAACTCCCTAAAGTCCCAGGACTGACTGCAGTAGTGCAGTTACTCACAGCCCATTTCCTCCCTTCTTCTAAGGGCTTGACCTCACACACCAAGAGCAAAACAAAGTCACATGACTCGGTGCTTCCTATTCCGTAAGCAATAAGGGATTAACAATAGCAGTCTGTCCTTCTATTTAAATCCTCTTACCTGGGATGGGAAAGAACTGCTTTAGCAACACAAAGCTCCTTCATTATTGTTTGCCAGAATAAACAACTTCAGACCCTTTTAAGAAGAAATAAATCATGAATGAAATGTACTAGCTTGTAAGTAATGTAAGAGGAAAATACAGAACATTCACTATATTGGTGGCTTTTACATCTAGGATCTTTGGAAAAGTATTTCCATGTTATAATTTGCAATGATCATGCACATTAGATGCAAACTTAAAAGCATTTTAACATAAACCTAAAGTATTAACTTTGTCCTTCTGCTGGATAGTTCTGCATTGCGTGCTCTGTTTCTAGTAAAAATGCAATTTGTTATTCATACCTTAAAATACACAGTATGTGGGACAAATCCAAGGTAATGTTCTTGCCTGGCCTAGAAAACCATGGCAACAAACACTGAAAGATTATCTGCATTTTGTACCTGTGCAGGTCTGTAAAAGCAGAATAGTGGGGAGGGGCTGTGATCAAAACTGAACAAATGGAAGTTCAAGTGTCTTTTGACGTCTCACCCTAGCCCCTGCCTCTCAGCTGTTGTCCAAGTCCTTTTCAGTCAGCCTTTCTCTCACAAACATTTAGACACATGAGCAATTTCACAAATAGAGGCAATAGGGCTATTCAAGCATGGAAAGTTATTTACATAGAGGGAACGGAAACCTTCAACTGGACAGCTGAACATAATTCCACATCTCTCTAGTTCACATCTCATGGCAAAGCACCATGGAAATACTTGGTAGTGGAAATGCAGAATCCATCATTTCCTAACAGTATTGTTGAATTTCGTTGTGGCCAAACCAAGGAGCAAAAATAAGCCGTATGATCTTGTGATAGATTATAACGAAACTGAAAAACACTCTGTAAAAAAAACCCCGAACAGTTAAGATGTTTAAATGCAAAGCTTGACACTACAGACAAACTTTTTTTAAAAAACAAATTCCATTTAGAGCAGTCCACTTGGTTACTCACAAATACACTTTAAAGTATATTCACAGGTGATGATACAGTGCTCAAGACACGTTCCAGTTCTACCATCATAGATAATTACTTGCACCACACTCTACGGGAGCCCAATTTTCCCCAATTTAGACACCATCATGAGGTTTAAACAGTTCTGACTTTATTTCTAAGCTTACAAAGATTTTCCTCAGAAGAGGACTAAGGCATCCTTTCCTGCAATGAGAGTTACAAAGATGCAAAAAAGAGGATGATCTAACATTCTTTCCACAAACACGTTACAAAGGAAAAAGTATCTCACACGGTATCAGTTGTAAGATTTTTACAAATTATCTTGCTTAGCAGTTAACGTGAAGTCACCACGTAAAAGTACCAGTCAACATCAAGGAGCCCCCGCTGTGAAAAGAAGGACGCCCGGCAGCAAACCCTAGTCCAACAAAGGGCCTCACGGGGGACGCCTGTTCCCAGATGCAGCCCAGGAATAGCCCCAAATGCACAACAGAAAGCGGCCCCACGGCTTTCCCCGGGTTCCCGGCGAAGGGAGCGAGAGCCAGCAGTACTACGGCTCCGA
>NW_008246055.1:1080128-1081369 GCF_000691975.1 Corvus brachyrhynchos
CTCTGCGGCTCTTACGGAAGGCAGCGGAGGGACGGCCATGAGGGTGTGCACGACCAAAGCAGCGAGGCTGAAGAGATTTTCACTTTGGGAGAAAAAGGGAAAGGAAGAACATGGTGAAAACGAAAGGCAAAAGCAGCTGTAACGGGGAAACTGCATGTAGGACTTAGGCAGAATGCTAGAAGGAGCCAGCAGTTGAGAAGTGGAGCAGATCCTGGGGTGTGCTACTCGTCTCCTGTAAGGAGCTTTCCCCAAGGAGTGTCTCTTTGTTTCCCCCTCGCTAATTGTTGGGGGATGTCAGTGGGTGGGTGCATCATTTAATTTGGAGTAATAAAACCAAGCTTGAAATTATTTAAGCTTTGCTTACACGAAGTTTTTGAGCACACACTGTCAGAATTTGAAGATTTCTGTCCTCGAAATAACTAGAAACTGTAGGGTTTGGTGTGTGAAGAACCAGTCTGTAACTAAGGACCTGTCAGGTGAATAAATAACTAATTTCAATGTGCGTTTAGATCCACAGTTCAGTCAGTTTATTGAGCATTTTCAAAGACTGAAACATTCCCCAACACAATTCTGGATGGGTTCAGGGGTTTAGGTGAAAATTAGAGGGAAAAATATAATTTTAATAGTGGGAATAGAACACATAAGCAGTAACCTCATGAGTTTGTATGCCTTATCATGTTGATGCATCTCCTTTATTTTGAACCTCATTATCCTGGTGTCAGCCTAATCTATAGTCATTCCAATGTTTGTGATATTCAGAATTTCCTCCTCTTGTTGGTTATCTTTTCCCTAGATGGAAGTTGGATGATGGCTCCTGCCATGCTGACAAGGCAGCTGCATCCCAAGTGCTGCTCCTTGCTGGGTGCTCTAACTGGTTCTTTCTTGGAAGTTGACTTCTTTTAGATATGCTGTCAGTAATATTTTTACACTCTTTAAGAAAAGCTAAAACAGTTGTTGGGTTTTAACAGGTAATGTGATTTGATGCCTTAAGCTTGTGTTCATATCTGGCATTTTGTTCCAAGTATTTGAAAAAAACCTTCAGAATTGAGAGGATTTGTGAAGTCAGCACAGGAAGTGGTCATCAATGTCAGGTTCAAAAGTTGACAGATGCCTTCGAAAGCCCAGGGATGCTCCCTTGGCACACAGGGGTTCAGGGCTGCCCTGCTTGGCCAAGGTCTCTGCATGGCCGGGAGCAACGAAGCGATGGTTCACAACCGCTGCAGGTGCCTCCGGAGTTTACT
>NW_008246055.1:1081884-1091243 GCF_000691975.1 Corvus brachyrhynchos
CCGCCGTCGGCACAGGTTGTTGGGTCGGGACAGCAAACGAAAGGGGATTTAGTAACAAACAACGGCGGCCATGTTGAGAGGAATTTCTGCAGCTAAACTTCTCCCCTCTCAGCCCAGGGGTTTCTCTGCCTCCCCGGGGGGCTCCCCGGCCTGACTGTGTGCCCGCTCTTTTCTCCCTCTCCTCCCCCGCAGGATGACAGTGAAACTGGGAGAGAGCAGCGGGGAGGAAGGGGTGAAAAAGCTGGGCAAGAGAGCAGGAGGAGATGAGGAGTCCCTGGAAGAAGAAGGGGCAGGAGGAGGAGGAGAGGCAGCTCCAGGCAGCAGCAGCACAAAGAAAGAAGAGAAGATCATTAACAGCAACACTACCAGCAGCCCTACACCGAACCCCAACTTGTCACCGGCCCCGGCCTCTCTCCAGCCCTCCCAGAGCCAGGACCAGCATCATTTTCTCAGGTCCAGCGTCAGACCTCAGAGCAAGAGACTGAAGAAGGATTCCCAGGCATCCTCCTCTGTTGGCAGCAGCACTGCCGGAAAAGGCAAAGGTACTGTGTTTTGACACCCTAAAAACATGCAGACAAGGGGGATGGCAAAGAGGGGAGGCACCTGTGGGGCTGTGGGTTGTCATTCTCCTTCTGTAGATGCCCTCTTTTGTTTGGTTTTGGGGTGGTGTTTTGGGGCTTGTTTCTCATGGCTGAAATCTTCTTTGTGTCCCAAGGCTTCAGCTTCTCTGCTGCCCACTGTCCTCTCTGCACTTCCAGAAATGGGGGGTCTGGATGTTTATGTGGAGAAGGAAAAATTCTACATTATGAGGCAAATCTTTAATGTCTTTATTTCATCTCTCTCGAGTTTTGGGAAATTGCTGTATTTTGATTAGGAAATCATACTCTAGCTAGCTGTGTAATCAGGGGGCTGCACTCTGAATTCTGTTCTTGGATAATAACAAGATACTGACTGGGTGCTAGTTAGCAAAGGAAAAAAAAAAACAACCCACAAGACATTGGTGATTTCCCCCAATTATTTCTATGATCCAAATAACTGTTTTGGAAACAGCAATGAAATACACATATTGACGTATTTGTTTCTAAGGTTTTGCAAGCCCTGTTTTACTGTTTCGGACCAGTTTGGGCATTTCTGTGTGATTTGAGTTTTTATTAAGATTAGTTTGTATCTGAAAGTCTGTAGGTGCAGACATACACACACCTGCTTTTTCACTTTAGCATTGGAGACAAGAATTAGTTGGTTTTTTTTTTTTTTTTTGAGCTGTTTCTACCTTGAATGGCTGGAAGGCAGCAGGGATATTTGAATATTTTGGTGCCATTGTGTGTGCTCAGCAGTGACTAGATGACATCTTAGCACTGCATTTGAGCTGTACTTGAGCCTAATTTTGGATATCATGTGCTAAAGTACTCAAGTGTTATTTTCTATGAATTTTTCAGAAAAACAGCACTGAAAAGATTGCATCAACTTTTAAAATGATAAAATTTACTCTCGTCTGCTAAATTGAACTATAGTTCCATGTAGCATGAATGTGTCTTGGAGGTTACCACACTCTTGTCCGTCACAGGGGTGTGCACGTGCTGGGCATTAAGTAAACACTGTAGTTATGATAGTTTTGTGTTGCAGTAATAAAGGAGTGCAAACTGGGATGTTTTAGTTATTGGCATATCAGAAAAAAGTTCTTGAACTCAGTTGCTTGGCAGTTGGTATAATTGACAAAGTATTTCTAAATACTTTAGTAAGCCCTCTTTAATATCTTGAATGTTAAATGAAAACTCTGTGTGGTGGTAGAGGACAGAACAGAAAGGCCTACCTAATTTCTCTTCCAGTTGCATGAAACCAAATAAACAAACAAATGAAATACCCAGGAGTGTTTAGCTATGTATAATTAATTCCAGGATTGTAAATAGTATTAGATGCGAGGAGGTGTTTCTTTGAAATACGTCTTGTACGTGATTTGCAAGTTGAGTATGTCCATTTGAAATTATTCCATTGATTTGGAAATGGATACACGTGTGAACAAATACATACGTTTGTGCAAGTGTATATTCATGTTGGTGTATATGTACATAAACATTTATTTCCAATTCTAGAACAGCAGAATGATTTTTAACTAAGAGTATCAACAAAATAGGAAAAGAAATTTCATTCATTTTTGCAATTCAGATTCCAAAACAACCTTAAGAAAATTACATACAGAACAGAAAATATTATCTCAGTAACCAGTCATGGATAATGTTTGCAGTCACTGTACCATGTTGTCAGATTTGGGAGAACTTCTTAAATTCATTGGCAGTGACAGTGGTAGAATTATGACTGTGCTTTCACTTTTTCAATTTTAAGACCAGCCACAGCTCTGCCTGACCAGATTTGGTGTGAATGTGTCCGATTGATTGAATTCTCTGATATGGTTGAGATTATAATTGTCAGATTTTGGAGAACAGAGCCATGGAGCAGGATCCTTTCTAATTTGAGTTCTTTATGTTCAGAGATGCATAATGAGAGGTTTTCCAGGCTTGTCTAAATTCTCCCCAGTGGAATGCCTTGTGATCAGAATTCATAGTGCTCTGTGTTCTGAGCGAAATGTCTCACAGAGCCAGCTTCTGATAGGGAATGAATGGAAGGGTGGAGATGGCTAATAAAGATTAATCCTTTCATCAGCTGTCCCACTACCTTTCTCCTCCCTCTGTAAGTATAAAAATGATGAAAAGCTGGAGTGCATGTACTTTACATCAGCTCTGAAACCTGGAAGCTTTTGCATTGTTTATGTCAAAGTCAAGGTGATGGCTGTAGAAGTAACTCTGACAGTGGCCAGCTGGAGTGACCAGACCATGCTTATGTTGGTCCAGTGAAACCAGAAACTTGTTTTTGTCATAGGCATTCAATAATGCTGTGTAACCGTTAACATTTTATTGAAGTGATTCTACTTCTAGAACCTCTGTATTCTGAAGGGAAAACACTTGCTAATTTTTAAGGAGTGTGATCAATGCACATACTTTCTTTCAAATTGTAGTTGCTCAGCAGGCATTGGTTTGTCTTCAAAAAAGTTTTGAAAATAGTATTTTTTTTCTGTGTGTTTCTGTATTTTTTTCTTGTGGTTACCTTTTTACTTTTGGCATTCATGCTTTTAGGGTCCTTAATTTTAGCAGATAAATAATTGATAAACTTGGCTGTAAACTATAAAAAGAGTTTGCCCACTCAGCAGCTGGTGACTTTTCAACTTTATCTTATTGAGGCTCACAAAAGCTTGCTCATAATAATTTCCAAGTTCTGCCTTGTAGAGTGTGTAAACATGTTGCTAATAGTCAGATTGCCTTGACGTACTTTTTAATTGCACCTTTGAATCCTGTCTCTTTCCTTTTGTGTACTGAGGTGCACTTTTGAGTTTAAGGCAAAAATTACATAGGAATTACAAGGAAGTAGTACAGCAAAATAAAGTTTGGAAACTATTTCAGTTCAGTAGCCAATCCATTTGGAATTGCAGGAAAGTTTCTCAAATTTCCTGCACAAATATCTAAATCTCTGCATTTTTAAAGAATTATTATCGTATTCTTTTCAGCTGTTGATCATCTTTTAATTATATTTTCAAGGTCGTAATCTACGCCTCAACTGGTGCATGACTTTTGAAGCATGAAGGCTTGAAAGGAAGTCTTTAAGTAACTTGCATGAAACCATAGCAGGAGCTTGAAGAACTAGTGGTGTGGAGACAGTTTATTTTGGGAGTTTATATGCAGGGAGGTTTGTTGAGGGAGGAGATGCAGACCAAGTTAAGGTTGCTGAAAAAGAGGGATTTCTGAGAGTTTGTGTCTCAAACACCAACATGCCACATGGTTGCTGAGCACGGGTGTTAAGGTGTGTTTTGGGGCTTTGGTCCGTGAAGCCAGAGTGGATGGAATATGTATGTATGTGTATGTTGTGACCACGTTGGTAAAAGGCAGTGTGGAATACATTGCCATCATATGCTGTAGATGTAGCTTAAACTAGAATAGAGTATTGCCATTTCCGTGTTTTTTATCCACTTTCTGAATGCAGAATGAAGTCAGGAGGAATAGCCTAATGGTGATGAGCTGAAGCTTGAAGATGTCTTTCATGTTGTTGTTCTGGATTTATTCCTAAAATGTGTAGAATGGCTCAAACAAGTATTTGGGTTTCTTTTGCAGTAATAAGAAGTTCTTTTTTGAAAAAGGATTTATTCAGCTGAAAGCTTAGTTGAATTAAAGCGTTCCATCTTTTGGCATGGTATAGAACTTGCTAAAAAGCAGTCTAGTTTGTTTCAGCGTGTCAAAGTTTCATGTTTGGTAACATACAGGTTAAATCAGCTACTGTCTCCTCCTATAGAGAGGAGGTAGATACCAATACACTTGATGTATGTACTTACAGTGTGTTTTATTGTATCTTCCTGAGTTCATATGTTGCAGAATATATTGTATACAACCTTCATTTGAGATGTTACTCCTGCAGCATTATTTCTCTAGGACATGAACCACTGTTCACTAACTACTGGCACAGTCCCTCGTTCTGACATTATCCTTAATTTTATCCATCTCACTTGCACTTGGTACCTCTCCTTCCATCCTACCCTGACATGCTTTCATTCATTCTTTGCTGTCCCGTTTACCTCAGTTCTCCCTCCCTCCCTTTGGAAGTCGCTGAGGACCAGGACTCCACAATATCTCATCCCATACTGCAAGAGGAGGATTTTCTCCTCCTGTGCAGTAGGTGCTGAACTCTGACAGGGACCTGCCTGCAAGGCTGCACAGCCGTAGGGTTAAGTGGAACTTCAGCATGAACTTTATGGGTGTTTTCTTAGGGAAGAGCATGAGAATAGTGATTTATGGGAGATGTGACCAAATGTGTAAGAAACCATGGGGGGTTTCTATAGCTCTTCTTGGTTAGCTCAGCTGGTGCTGCCTTTGATACATTGTATAATAAACATATCCTGTCCATAGAGAAGCAAGCCTTCCGCATAGGTTTGTTAGGAGGCTCTGGTTGATAATTGACACTGTGTATGCTTTAAACACATTCAGCTACCTCTAATTTTCTAACTAGTAAGAGTTAGAAGAAGGTAGGCTGTCATTGTCCATGTAGGATAGTTACCAGCTGAGCCCAAGATTAGCTGAGTTGGTCAGAGCATGATGCTAAGAATGCCAAGGTCGCAGGTTCAGTTCCTATATCGGCCAGTCAGGTAAGAGTTGGACTCCATAATCCTTGTGGGTCCCTTCCAACTCAGAATATTCTGTGTTTCTGTTTCAAACTTTGGATGTTAATTCACAGCAAGAACACTGTGTGGCATAACCATGCAATAAGACATAAGCCGTTCTAAACTTGCCATTTGCAGGAGTCCATGCTGTGTCCTGTGGAGGCATACAGAGTAGAAACTTCCTTTCCAGTTATAAAGTTAGCACTCAAAATGAAGTGTTGACTTGCAGGGAATTTGTCTTTTACAAGTTGGCATTTGTATCCCACAATTTGGGGAGTGAGTTAGTCCTAACACTCAGCATTTGAGCTGTGGCATGCAAGAGTGTGAATGCACCATCTTGTTTATAAAGGTATTTCCAAATGAATGTTCCACCTACGGTGACTGGTAACTCCAGAAGAAGTTGAGATGTTGTGAGCTAAGCCTGTAACCCAGCCTGTGTGTTGGGATACATGGGTGTAGTGAGAATTTACTCTGGGGATTCCAGCTTCCGTGTGTGTGTAATCTGTCACAGAAGATATGAATCAGCTGGCCTGTAAGAGCTGTCAGTGGAAGTCTGAAAGGCAAACTCTGAGATGCTACCTAGAAGGAAGAATTTGTGGCTGTAGCCATGATGAGAGCCCAATACTATCAGTGTCTCAGTTATTTTATACGTGTGTTCCATTGTTTGTAATTTTCATATCAGATTCTTAAACTGCAGTCTTTAAATCTCTTTATATAAATTTTTGCAAATGTTTTATGTTTTGCTTAAAACTACAGAGACAGTTTTTTCCATGGGAATGTAGTTTGAGATGATATTATGCCAGACACAGATAAATGAAGTTTTAATGTGGTGCATATACATGGGTGGAGAACACTGGATAAAAGGACTGAATAAGTTTCCCTGGAGCACTGGTGTTCTGACCCATGATTTTGTTGGGGGTTGCAGTTCAAATACTGAGTACAAAAACGTGAAGTCTTTGCAAACTGTGTATTGAAAGCTGAGGGGATATGCTGGGAACTTGCATATCCAAATGACTGCCTTGTACCTTGTACACAGGTGCTGGTGCTCTGGCACACCTGGAGCAAAGGGAAGGAGTTGCCATAGCTGTAATGGTGTGGATGTCCAGGTCACTGGCTGGGTGGTGCAAAATGAGTAGACAGTGGGAGAATGTCCAGCTTGTCTTTGTCTTGTCTTTTCTATAAATAACTTTACATCATTTTACAAGCGCCTGAGCAGGTTGTTAGAGTGAGCCCCAGCATTCTGCAGCAGTAATGGTATAGCTGGCCTCAGGGGAGCTTCTTGTTTTAATGCATTGATGAAGTTTTAAATCATCCATTATTGGGAATTAATCATAGAGTCGTCAATCATTAGTGAGGGGATGAAAGCTCATTAACTGTTCGGTATGTAACAAGAATCTCATACAGTAGGATTGAGGTAATGAATTTACGGGGGTAATTTAATGATGTATGACTATTTTTCCCTTTTATTCTGGTTTATAGTCCTATGTTTTAGAATACAGTACATTCCATTGCCATACCAAGGTTCAGTATACTCTAGATTGGATTGAGATAACCCAATGATAAATATTACCATGCACAGTAGTAAGAAAATTTATGCAAAGGAATGAGCAAACCCTTTTGTTCCTGGAAGAATTGGATGGCATGTAAGAGTTTTGTAGAGGTGACAGGATATTTAGATTTTTAGATCTTCATATACAATATTCTGAACAATTGTCTGGATGGTAATTTATAAAAGAGTTTAAAACAAAAAAGATTCTGATAAACTTCCCAGGACTACAGTTTGTGTGCATAAAGGAACAAAAGATCAATTATGAGCTACATGTCCTGTGTAGAAGTTGAGTCCATGGAGCCCTCAGCACATCAAATAGAACTCTTTAGTCCGTCTTTTGCCTGCAACTAAAATGTAAATGAAAGTGTACTGAACTTTAAATTGTAATAAGACCGTAAAATCTTCACTGACACTTTAGTTTCTTCTGCTTTTTAATAATGAAAGCTTTATGTGTTCCAAGTGTACTGAACAATCTTTAGAAAATCCTTGATAAGATCTGTTCGTCTGGCAGTTGACTTAGGATTTTACTTACTTGTGTAAGTATTAAAAAAAAAAAGAAAACAAACCCCACAGAAACCCCAAACAAAACCCAACCACCCAACACACAAGTGAAACCCCCAAATCCTGCATTCGTTGTTCCTCTGAAGGATTTCTCAGCAGTTAGGGATCTGTGATCAGAATAGTGACTCTGGACTGAAATCCTGTACCTGTCTTCTGATAAAGGACATCTTTTGTGTTGGGAGCTGGTAGCAACAGGAGATTGGAGATTGAGTTTGGGGTTTGATGTGTTTGACTTTCCCCTTCTTGACCAAAGATGTGTATTTCATTACTGTGCAAATTGTGATATTCCAGTCTCACATTTGCAGAATAAAGAAGTGTCAGTTCTGTGTCTGTGTTGGGTAACTTCTGTTGAAGTGCTCAGGTTTTTTCTTGTGGTTACCTTTTTTTAAAGGATTTACCTCAACAGTGCCAGAATTAAATGGCCTAAGTCTCAATTATTTTATCAGTGGCTGATGAAGACTTTAGGAAGTAAAGAAGCTGTTTATTTGAGAAGTTGTTTATAAGTGCATTTTCTTCTAGATGTCTAATGTTTTTTCATGTCTTTCCTTACATGCTTCCCTGTGGTGACAGTAATTTTCTTCAAGAGTCAAATAGTCATCCCTAGAAAGAAAAGAAACATTAACTCCAAAATGGTCACAATATCATATTTTATATCAAGTAACTATTTATTGTATGCAGGAAAAAAATGTACTTTCATGCACCTTGCTCTCTTCCAGGTTTGATTTCAAATATTCTCCATTACTTGAACAAACCAGTTTCTATAGGATTTGGAGAAATACGGTTTTGTTGCCCGAAGGAATTACCTTCAAATTGCAACTGACTTGTTAAGATTTACATACAAGTCTTTCAAATCTGTAAAGCATAGTGGACCTGTAACAGCAGATTCTTCTGATACGCCTTTTTAAAAAATACTATTAGAATTATCAAAGTGGGATATCTGGGTTCTTGAATTAGATATATATGTACATATATATAAAATACTGGCTTTGTCAGGTAAAAAAACCTGCTTCATGTAGTTGAATTTGTAAAGATAACGGAACTTTTTAAGCCTAAATATGAAAGACAGAGTTATGCTGATATGTATAAAAATTAGGGAAACTGGTTGGAACTGCTGTAGTGTAGAAGCTGGGTGTATAAGCAAATAAACTACGGCAAGCCAGTATATCATGAGGTAAAACACAAGACATAAAGGCCTGGAGAAAAGGAAAGTGTACTGAGCATTCTTTATAACGAGCAATGAATGTTCAGTGTTGAAAGACTTCTGTTTTATTAAGTATATGTCTGCATCAATAAGGACAGTCAAATTGTAAATAATATTTTTAAATAAAGTTCAAGATAATTTATTTTGGAAATATAAGTTAATGGGAATGGTTACATTTTTATGGAAAAAAATGAGCGCATTTTGGGGAGTTGACCTCGGTTTCTGGATTAGCGCTCTGATATACAGTGTCATACCAAGCATGATGTTTTGTTTGTGGATTTTCCATCCTATTTTCTTCCTGGGTCCCTACTTGAGTAAACAGCGAATTCTCTCAGTTTTATCTGGCATTATTCTCATTTTAGTATTTCCAATCTTCGTATCTTTTTCCGTGTTCTTTGGATGCTGATAACTGACAAAGGGACAATCAAAATTACACTTCTGTGTCTTTTTCTGAAAGCTGTAGCAGGGTTTGGGAAAGGAGAATGGGTTGAGACTTGCTGGCCTTTGGATAACTAGAGCTTTCCTAGATGGGCCATATCAGAGGTGGTGCTCTGAGGATCATACACTGCAGATGAGATTCTGGATGCTCATCCACTGTTGTGTGATGAACTGAAGTCGACATCTCTCAATCCTTCCCTTTCCACAGTTATTCTGGAGGCAGTAGGATCAGGACCAAAGACAAGGATGTGGCGTTCTATTTTCCCCAAAGACATCACTTTGGTCCATTGGTCAGCTCCCTGTTCAGCACTGTTCTGGAGTTCCCCCTGGCTGCAGGGCAGTGACTGCAGAGCTCACTAGTATATAACCATCAGAGAGGGTTGTCTGGTAGAGGCTGCTGTGGTACATTCCTG
>NW_008246055.1:1091328-1119728 GCF_000691975.1 Corvus brachyrhynchos
TGGAAATACAAAATTAAGCCGTTGAAACCTTCCCCTTGTTTTTTGTGCTTTGAGATTTTATTTCTATAAAACAAACCTCATTATTTGCCCATTGTATTTCAAGTGAAAAAGGAGAAAATTCTGAGTTACTCCCTTAGCTCTATCCATGAATCCTCCTGTTGGTTTAATATTCACTCTGGTCATGGTTTTTTACAGCAGCAGATAATGGAGGGACTGCACCTGGTGGCACATCAGGAATTCCTCCCAGTAATCCTGCTGGGAATTCCAAGTCAGCAGCAAGGAACCTGGGCTCCTCAACAGGAGAGAAGGAGGAAGGGAAGAAGGTCCGACGGCAGTGGGAGTCATGGAGCACGGAGGACAAGAATACCTTCTTTGAAGGACTGTATGAGGTACATGTAGAAGAAAATAACAGACATAGATGGCTTTGGTTAGAGTCTGGATATTCCTAAAGAAGGTTGATTCAGGTGAGACTGGCAGGAGCAGAAGGCCACTTACACATGAGCATTTGTGGGGCCATACACTGTAAAACAGCTGTCAGTCAAAGCCACGTGTCAAAAGTGTCAAGTTTGTTGGGTTTTTTTCTCTAAATACACAGGAAATATTTCTGAGTTCTATTAATGAATGTTTATAATCATTTCAGTTGTTATTGAATTACGGTTCTGTTTCAAATGCAGAATAATTAAATAATGTCCCCATCTGAACTTTCAAAAGCAACACACTTGCTCTGTAGTAATACCAAAGAAAAGCTGCTCTGTTCTAATGACAACTGTGTTTAGTCTTCGGCCATGAAGAGGTTAGAGTCAGTTCAGTCCTAGGGCTGAGAGACAAGAAAAGGTACATCATCTTATCTTCTGCCTCTTACGAAGTATATGATGGATTCCTGCTTGTCCTGTTCCTGTGATTATTTCAACAGCATTTCTGTTTAGAAAATGCATGCCAAAGGTAAAAACAAAAGCAGTGATGGGGAGTTTTCTCTGCATACATGCATCTTTTTGAATAACTGTTTTTTCATCATAGGCATGGTATCACATACATATATTTTGTGGACAAAATGAATACTTAAACAATGTTTTCTTTTTAAAATTCCTCTGAATTGCAGTAATATTCCTGGGAATCAAGTAATTTTTAAGTCGCTTCACTGATATTTTTTTTTTTTTGAATACTGAGGAAAAATTTTAAGAATTTGCTTTAAGGTGGATCTGAAACTCAGTTTGTTTAGTCCCTCCTTCCATCCATTTTGTGGCACTGCCTTTCAGAAGAGGTTTTCATACTTTGTATTTAAATCAGTCCCAACCTTTTCTGAATACAAAAATTTTGTGATAGCAGGAGTTAATGTGTATAAAATCAAATCCTTTGAAACTCAAATTTTGTACTCCTAGTAACAGTAACATGAAATGCACTGTAAATAAAAGTGCAGCTGGTAAATATAATATGTTTTTCATTCACTCTAGTGAGAAATGGTGGGGGAAATGCAGAGAAAAGTAAAGAATGCTGAGGGAGAAAATCAGTGTTTTTAGTTCTGCTACTTAACACAGTTGTAAGTACAGATGGGTGGTTTTTTCTGATTTGCTAGCAACTTACTGTTTTTATTTTGAAACAGGTAAAGAAATTGGAAAGTAATTAATTTGGCATCTATATTGCATTTTATATAAAGCAAAGGAAACCAGTGTTCTGTTTATGGCCACTGAAATCCAATTTCCCACAAAGAATTCCAAAGTCCCTGACATTGTTTGACTTGATTTATGACAAGATCCAAGTTTGGGTTTGAGTATTTCAATTTGCTTTATTTTTTCTTCAGCATGGGAAGGACTTTGAAGCTATCCAGAACAACATTGCCCTGAAATACAAGAAAAAAGGCAAACCAGCAAGCATGGTGAAGAACAAGGAGCAGGTCCGGCACTTCTACTACCGCACCTGGCACAAGATCTCCAAGTACATTGACTTTGACAATGGTTAGTATGCACCAAAGTGGGCTTGGTGCAAGGGTTGGAGTCCCGCCTTTTAGAGGTGAGGAAATAAATACTGAGGAGGAAGTAAATACTGAACGTAGTCGTAGAACCACAGGATGGTTTGGGTTACAAGGGACCTCAAAGACCATCCCAGTCCATCCCCTGCTATGGGCAAGGACACCTTTCACTAGACCAGGTTGCTTAATGCCCTGTCCAGCCTGGCTGTGGAGACCTTCAGGAGTGGGGAGTCCACCATGTCTCACTTCTTAGTTTTGTTAGCATGGCCCTACCAAGGTTTGTGTTTCATGAAAAATACTTTTCAAAACCTGGTATTTGTATCACTACTATTCTGTGAATTCACCACACCATAATAAATGTAGGTCCTGCTGTTACTACTGGGGAAAAGCCAGGTTCAAGGAAATGTTTTTGTGTTCTCGGGAACACACCTTCAAGGAGAACTGCCTAAACATTAGTCAGGCATGGCTTCATCAAGCAAACTTCAAGTGACCCAGCACCACCTGGCAATTCTTGGGGAAAGGCAGAAATAAATAAACAGTGCAATACAAGTGTAAATGGTGACATATTTGCTCCCACTTTAAAGAAGTTTGAATTTGTACCATTGGTTCAATAACTTAGCTTTCCCAGTGTCATATTCCCCTTCCCATTCTTTTCCCTCCTTCTGCAACTGGTTTAATGAAAAAGAAATTGGGAAGTCAGATAACTGCTGGTGGTGTCTTGTAACAGTAATAGTAACATATGAGAATTGAAAATGGATTTTTATCAAATCCATACTAATTAGGAATGGGGAGAGAGGCTTCAAGTTAGTCTGTGGGTGGCCTAATCTGAATAACAGGCTAAGGAAATGTATTTCAGAGTGACCAGAATTTACTAAGATTCAGTTCTTTTGATTTTAAGGTGTCAAAAATGTCAGTTCTCACATTAGCTTGCTGATTAATAGTCTCCAGAGTTTTCTGGTCCTTCTGATGGTGTATTCTAAGATGCATAAATCATGGCAGTTTGTGGTGGTTGAATTTTTTGGTTTTCTGAAGAACTCTAAAATATCAGCAAGAGTTTGAATAGTAAATTCATCTACACAGTTTGTGGCCTCTCAAGTTAAAAATAACTCATCAGGGAGAAATGGATGTGGAAAGAAGTTAAAGGAATGCGAAGCTAGTGCACAGTACAGTCTCTTTATCACAGAAATCAACTAGGATGGAAAAGACCTTTGAGATCATAGAGTTCAACCTATCACCACCTTTGTCAACTAGACCATGGCACCCAGTGCCACATCCAGTCTTTTCTTGAACACCTCCAGGGATGGTGACTCCTCCACCTCCCTGGGCAGCCCATTCCAATGCTCAATTACTCTTTCTGTGAAGAACTTCTTCCTAATGTCCATCCTAGACCTCCCCGACCCAGCAGTAGGGCTGTGTCATCTCATTCTGTGCCTGGTTGCCTCAGAGAAGAGATTGACCCCTGCCTGGCTGCACCCTCCTGTCAGGGAGTTTAGAGAGTGATATGGTCTCCCCTGAGCCTCCTTCTCTCCAGGCTAAACAATCCCAGCCAGCTCCCTCAGCTGCTCCTCACAGGACTTGTGCTCCAGACCCTTCATCAGCCTTGTTGCCCTTTTCTGAACACATTTGAACATCTCAACGTCCTTCCTAAATTGAGGGGCCCAGAACTGGACACAGCACTTGAGGTGTGGCCCAACCAGTGCCGAGTACAGGGGAAGAGTCACTGTCCTGGTCCTGTTGGCCACGCTATTCCTGCTCCAGGCTAGGTGCCATGGGCCTTCTTGGCCATGTGGACACACTGCTGGCTCATGTTTAGTCAGCTGTCAACCAGCACCCCCAGCTTCCTTTCTGCTTGGCCACTGCTCAGCCACTCTGTCCCCAGCCTGTAGTGCTGCAGGGTGTTGTGACCAAAGTGCAGGACCCAGCACTTGGTCTTGTTAAACCTCATTAAAAATTAAAAATAATGAGTTATTAAGAGTAACTCATTAAGGGGAAATGGATATGGCTAGAAAGAAGCTGAAGGAATGCAAAGCTACTGTATGATACAATCTCTTTATGAACTTATCTGTTCCTGAGCTTAGGTTACCTAAAGGAGGACTTGAGTATCTAAACCACCTGGCATAAGGTGTATTTGTGAGTTTGTTTTTTCAAAACAAGGCAGCACTTTAAGCTGAAGCCATTAGTATTTTATTTAAAAACCAGTGTTGCAGCAAACACATTTTATGGAAGAATTTTTAAAATAAAAAGATGTCACAGAAGAAGTTAAATGTGTTTTTTGGATAACAAAAAGTTACATATGTATATATGTGTGGTCTAGAATCTCATTGTCTGATGGAATTTAACAATCAGTGTAGTAGTTTGATTAGCTTTAGTATTGGTAGAAATATGTGTGCTTGGGTTTTGAGATCAAAGAAAACTAGAGTTTTGATGAATAGACAAGAATAAATATTTTCACCTGATTAGTGAATCACAAGACTCTCCTTGCTGTCATAGATCTTTAGATCTATTAGCAGTAATTACCGTGTCATGTGTGTTGATGAGAAAGGACAAAAAAACCCCTTGCAAAGTTGAATAAAATATCAGCAATTCTTTGTGTAAAAATTTAGAATCTAGAATTTGCATCAGATCTCTTACAGTGTATTTGTGTGCACAGAAAATGTTCTCTGTCTTCTGGAAAATCCAGACCTACCTCTGAATTTTCGTATAAAGGAGTTCTGTATGCATTTGCTTGGGGGCATCTGGAAATTTCCCTTAGAATTTGTAAACAGTTGATACTAGAGATAGCTTTATTATGAATTAGCTTTATTTTACATATTGAGCAGTTGCATATTTGTGTAAATTCTATGGAAGCTGCTTTGTTTTCCTGTAATATAAAAAATGCCATGAAAAGGAAGTTGGTGAACCAATCCCATTATAGTGTTGAACCAGAACTTAGTTTTGCTTTCAATCTGATTTGTCTCATCATGGAAAATACAAATCCTCTCCTTTTCGGTGTTGAAATGAGTATATGCAGTGTAGCTGCATGTGAGTATCTGCAACCTGCATCTCACTGGAACCTTTTCTGCTTTCTAGTGTTTTCTCAAGGGCTGAAAAAATCTTCCCTGGAGCTGTATGGCTTAATCTGCTATGGGGAACTAAGGAAAAAGATCGGGGGATGTGAGTATGAATGACTCCAGATATTTTTACATGATGGAATCAGAAGTTACTACCCTTGAAGTTTGCAGTGTGTAGTTCAGTTGCACTTTTGAGTTCTTGACTACTGCTGTAATCTATGGTGTCATTTCTTCATTAAATGTATTTTTATTTTTACAGACCTCCTTAGTCTGTTGCATTAGTCCACTTTGATAGATTTCTTTAGTTTTATCTGTCTGCAGAATGCAATGCATGTATATCCCACAGGTGATAGGTAAATATAGGTAAACAATAAATAGGTAAACATACACAAAGCTTAGATGATCTATTTTGTTGCTATTGAAACCTAAGCAATTAAGTGTGTAAATGATACCCTTTACACCCACAATTATTTGTACCTATGCAGTCAAAATCTGGGGTGGTGTCTTTCTCTAAGTTGTTCTCACTGCACCCTGAAGATGAAAAAGCACAAATCATAACTGGAAATAACTTCACTGGCTAAGCAAGGTGGGTTCTGACCTTGTCAGCACCAGAGTCCAGTTTTGTCTGTATCAGTGAGTGTAGGTGGAGGAGTATGTGCCACAACAGTGCTGTGCTGTTTGCTGGCAGTTGATTAATTGCATTAGCAGCATACCTGAGCTTAGGTTCACAGAACTACAGAATGGTTTGGGTTGGAAGGGACCTTAAAGACCATCTTGTCCCAAGGCCCTGCCATGGGTAGGGATACTTTCCACTAGACCAGGTAGCTCTGACCCCCATCCAGCCTGGCCTTGAACACTTGCAGGGATGGGGCAGCCACAGCTTCTCTGGCCAGGGCTTCCCCACACTTGTAATAAAAAATGTTTTTATTATATGTAGCTTAAATCTCCCCTCCTGTGGTTTAGAACCATCACCCCTTGTCCTGTCCCTCCAGGCCCTGCTGAAAAGTCTGTCCTTGTCTTTCTTTTAAGCCTTCTTTAAGTACTTCATATTCTGGGACCCCCAGAGCTGCAGGTGGAGTCTCACCTGAGTAGAGAGAGGATCCCTGCCTTACCCTACTGTCCACGCTGAGGGGATGGAACCCCAGGACATGGTTCCCATGGTCTTCATGACTTCCAGACCAGAGGGAGCTCTGACATGACTGGCTTGGGGAGTGGGCAGAGGAACATGCCCTGCATGTGCCAGTCTGTGTACCTACACCTTTTTATCCATGTATTTTTCATTTGTCCCCAGACTTTTTGTACAGTCAGTATTACACCATAGTGCATCTTCTACCTGTTTTGTTTAATTTGTGAGACATGGAAAACCATCAAAATACTTCCACTTCTTTTTGAAGTCATAGTAGTGGTAAAGTGAAATGGACACAAAAGCATTCGTGAGTGAACATGTACAATTCTTAAAAGGATTGTGGAATTTTGGAAGGGTGTTTTTGCTATGTTATTCCCTTACCTGGGGTTGCTGTTGTAACAGGTAATGAATGAGACTCTTGTGAATGCTCATACTGACTTTATTCTATTTGTTTAAAGATCTCCAGTGTGTTAATTGGAGAAGCAGTGCTCAGCTTGGAGAAGCAATTTTGAAGTGTTTGATGACAAAGCAGGTGCAGAAGCAAGGCACATTGCCCTGTCATCAGAAATCAGTATTAGTGTTTCTTTCCTGTACCCACATCTTGTTTTACAAGCAGACCCTTCTTGCTATGACTGGGAGTAAGGTTTCACACAGTCACCATGGCAATGCCTGCAGCCTCTGTATTCTGTCTTTTTACAACTTTGTGACTTGGTTACGTCCTTTACCCACTGTCACTTGGAAAATTCTTGTCTTCAAGATTAAATGTACTCAAGGTGCAAGACTCTACACCCATTTATGACAGGTCTGCTCTTTAGCTGTGGAAAGCAGTTTCTTCCTCCCTCCCCCCCACCCCCTTTTTTTGTCTTGTGGTATTCACAGTCACAGAAATGGAGAAGACTTACTAAGAGCTATTGAGACACAAGAGCACTCCAGAAATACTTTTAGCATTGCCACAGGGAGGTTACTTGTTCAGTAAATAGATCTGGGCCTAACTGTCATATAAATCAAGTTACCAAATGTCCATTTAAAAATGTGCTCTATAATGCATAGAAAAAAGTGAAGGCTGCATGTGCATTTTTATTATTTTTATTTACTTTTTTGTTGTGTTAAGCACTAGGATGCTGTTCATTCTGCCTTGCTGCCTTAGCAACAGAGATTGAGCAGGAAGAAGAAGCTTTACTTTTTAATACCTCAGTGTCAGATTAAAAGCCATCAAAGATGGCTGTAGTACCTAAACTAGGGTCATTTAATCCACATGTATAAAGTAATTTTTGTGGCAAGGATCATGTAAAGCTTGCATGTTATGAAAACACAAACGTCCCAGAGGAGGTATGTTATAGCACATTTATGCATGTTAATCCTATGTGAGAATAAAATGTAATAGATTTGAAAGCCCAGCAGGACACAGAAAAGGCCATGGGTTTAGCACTGTAAATCCTAATTCACTGTGTTATCTCATTTCCCGAAAAGGTATGGATGACAAGAACGCTGCTAAACTCAATGAGCTCATTCAAGCTGGGTAAGTAAGAACTTACTCCTGAAACTCACACAGCTGCGTTGTTCAGCCACTTGACTATTGTATTGATCATCCAAAGTCTGGGTCATTTCTAAAGTTTTGAGAGCTGAAGTTTGATGTTTTCAATTCTTTGTTTTATATTAGGATTTTTCTCCCCTTTTCCATGAAGCCATTAATTAATAGTAAGAAATGATGGGTGAAGTTTAATAAAATAATTAAATGAGAATTCTTTACAGAAGCTACAGCACTTAGCTATGTGGATTCACTCATGGAAATCATAGAATTATTTAGGTTGGAATCCAAGATCATCAAGTCCAACCATTACCTCAGCCCTGCCACTGCTAACTCCTGTCCCCAAGCGCCACATCCATAGGTCTTTTAAATCTCTTCCAGGATGGTCACTCCACCACTGCCTGGGCAGCCTGTTCCACTTCCTGACCACACTTCAGTGCAGAAATTTTCCGAATATCCAATCTAAACCTCCCCTGATGCAACTTGAGCCTGTTTCCTCTTGTCCTGTCCCTTGTTCCCTGGGAGCAGAGCCCGACCCCCCCGGCTGCCCCCTCCTGTCAGGGAGTTGTGCAGAGCCACAAGGTCCCCCCTGAGCCTCCTTTGCTCCAGGCTGAGCCCCTTTCCCAGCTCCCTCACTTGCTCTTCATCAGACTTGTGCTCCAAACCCTTCCCCAGCTCCATTCTGTTCTCTGGATGCACTCCAGCCCCTCAGTGTCCTTCCTGCAGTGAGGGTTCATCTCCAAACCATCCTGCCTCAGCAGGGCTCACGTGTCCTGACTTTCAGATGTGAAATGACCCTTCAGCACGCTGGAGGCTTCAGCCCTCCAGTCACTTCTGCATCTCCTTGACATTAAGAACGAGTGTTCTCTTTCACTTCAAGAGAGTGTTGTGGGATTTGCGGGTTCAGTCTATGAGTCGAGGTACTCCTAGAATGCAGGAGGGGTTAGAAGTTGCGTATTACTATAAATGAGGGCATACCTGATGTATTTATGCATAAATTCTTCCAAAGTAGTTCAGCTTTTAGAATTTATGTGTTTTAAAGTGAAATCCTTTCAAAGGAAAAGGCGTGTGATTACTTAGGAGGCATTGATTTGTCCTTAGTCCCTTCTTTAGAAGTGATTTGAAAAAGCATTCTTTTCTGTCTGGTACAGGTCCATTTTTACCTTTTGCATTCTTGCTTTTAGGGTGTTCACCATAGCAGACATGTTATTGATGAAGTAAACTTGACTGTAGACAGGACCAGGAGTTTGCCCCCTCAGTGGCTGCAGTCTTTTGACTTTACCTTGCATAATATGGATACTTGGTGTTGTACCTTTCTTGTGTTCTCAAATGGAGTTTCCAGATCAGTTTCTTAGGAGCTGAACAACCTTTCCTCTCCTGAGAGATGCTGTTTGTATGGTGTGCTTGTGTTGCTGGTCTTGAATGTGATGCTTGAATCACTTGTTCATTCTTCTGTTAACTGCAAGGTTTTAAATTGGAAGAGAAATTCCCATTTGGTTTGGGTTTGTACAATTAGGAAAATATGACCAGTATGTTTAACAGAATTATTCTTAAAGCAAATTACTTCTTTAAATTTGAGTTACCAGTTAAAGTGAGCCTGGGATGAGCCTTCATCTGTAGTTTCCTGAATATCTCTATAGTTCAGATTATCAGCAATTGGTTTAGTCACTCTGTGCTAGACTAGAGAGCCTATCTAATAACGTGTCATCCAAACAACCTAAAGCATAACAAATGAGCCTGATGACGTTTAGTGAGCTGTAGCATCGGTCTATCACTTTGCATGATTCAGGCCTTTGTTCTTCTAATTAATTGTTAATGAGGGTTAGTGATTTCTGTGAAGTCTAGGTATTTACTCCATAAAAGCCAGTCTTGTAACCAACCATTTTGGGAACAGGAGTCTTTGCATTTGAAAGTATTAATGCTAATCTTCTACACTAAAATTAGAGTGTACATAACTTTAACCAGTTCAGAATTAGTTGTTTTTGCATAGGCTTTTTGTCTACATATGGGAGACCCATCTTTGCTTCCCTTTTTCTCCTCCATCCTTTACCCCATTTGGTGGTGAACCTCATCAGTTGAAGAAGAGCAAACTGTGTCTTCATTTCCACCTGGATGTCTGCACCACCTGCACATGCAGGGCAGCCTCATAGCTCCCAGAAGCAAGCACATTGCATATACCTTGGTTGGTTCAACTTCCCATCTTGCTCAGTGATGGTACAATTCCATGATCCTCTTCCCTATTTGTAATCAGTTCTTTCTCCAGTTCCTAACGTGTTGCTTTCAAGTGTGACTCTCTGCTTCTGAATGCAGTGCACTTTGTAAGGCTTGTCACTGAGGAAAGCTATGAAAGAAAGTGAATCCAAAGTGTTTAAAAATGGGGAATGTGATCGTGTGTTATTCTGATGATCTGCTCCTTAGGTAAACATTCTCCTCATTTAATTGGTAAGAAAAGTCAAGAAAGGATAAGGTTGTGAGGAGCTACCTGGCAATTTATTTGCAGCACCACTCCAGACCCTGGAGTTACATGCTCTAATTCAGTGGTTGTTTTGCATCTCTGGTTTCTGTACTAATTTCATGGAGTATGGAAAAACAAATGACCCTGTGAGGGACTCATAAGAAAACCATAATTAAAAACTTCCTAGTTGAGCTTATAACCCAGGTCATGGATACTAAGGAGTGCCTGAGATCTCCAATCAGGTGGCTCTGGCAAGTACTGGCAAAGTCTCTGTGTGATATATCCCTGTTTGGCGGTTGGAGTTAAGGCTATTCGCTGTTACACATCCATGTACTTGTCTTCAGAATGTCATTAACAGGCAAATCAGACTAGACAACAGCCAGTGGTACAGGAGTTGGGGAATCTTGCAGAAAATAGATCAAAGTTTGCATCTTTATAAATGCAAGGGGGAGCTAAGAATTACTCTGTCAGCTTCTGTAACTGTTCCGAGCAGTTCAGCATATTCAGGTCAACACTGGCCTGCTCCAGCTGCTGAAAGATAGGACCACTCTCTGTCCAGTCCTTTGTGCTAAGGTTTTTATTACAGCATTTTAATTTTACTACACATTTATTATGTAATTGTATTCTGTGATTAGGATGTATAACGAGAAAAAAAGGTTTATGGTGGTATAGCAGAACTGCTCAATAACTAATTTAAATAAACTTAAACTGAAGCTTTTTTGTTTTGTTTCATTTTTTAGGAGGGAAACATTTTTATTTAACTTAGGTTTTGCAACACTCTTTACATTTAATAAAAAACTACATATGAATGAATACAAATATTTTATTGATCTCTTTGTAAATATGTAGGAATTTTGGGTAAGATTAAAAAAATAAACCCAAACCACAAGAAACACCTAATTCAAGAAATATTGTGACTATGCACCAGTTAAGCAGAGCACTCTTCGTTGTCTGGTAGTGTATGTGGTTTTACCCCCCAGCCTGAGGGGCTCTTTATAGCATGAGTTAAGAAAGACAGAAACCATTAACAGGCATTAAATGCTCTGTCTGGTTCAGGTTCTGAATGTACTTTATGTGGGATAGAAGTGATTCTTCGCTGCCTTGCAGTTCCTTGGGAAAGCTCTTTGGCATGCTGAGGGGGAATCTGTAACTCTCTAAAGTCTTGATCATAAAATAGCAGTTCATACTGAAAAAAATAATGTATAAAGCAAAGCATTTTAAGTAGGCAGGTTATGCTCTTGGTGTCAAGTCAGACTGGTAATTCTGAATGCATAGTCAGTAGAGTGACTGTTTTTAAGACTTATCCTTTTCTGCATTTGGAGACATCCAGGATCTAGGTAGCAGAAGAAAATAGGTATTTTGAAGCTAAGAGTAGTTCTGTTATGGACTGACTCCTTTACTGTGCTTCCTCCTTAAATTTGTAGAAATAGTCTTTTTCTAGCCTCCCAGCTGTGGATCTCAATTAGAAAATTACAGTGTCTAAATAGATCTACTTTTATATTAGTTTGATAATAAGTTATTCTTTAGACTCTGTCCTAGATTGCTTGAAGCTAATCATACTTAATGGAAGAGGGAATTAGGGGAAGCAGAACACCTGAATGGGGGGAGCTGGGATATTCTAAAGCGTGCGTGAGGGAACCATGAAAATAGCATTGATTGCTGTAGTTGTGGAAGAGTGCTGTAGTGGCAGGGTGAAAACTTGCGTGGAAAGTCTTTAATGTTTTGTTGCATTTATGTGTGCTCTGTGTTTCTTCATTTACTGAATGGTGTACTTGGCTTGCTGACTTCTGAGCTGTGCCATTTCCCATCGTGCTCAGGGAATGCAGTAGTCTCTGCTTCTCCTTATAGATACCAGCAGGGTTTGCAGTTGTTCGGTTTCCTCCAATGTGATTTTCCTCCTAGTGTTTTGTTTGTTTTTTCAAATAATATCTTTTCTGGCTATTGGCTTAGGGTTTGGTTGGGTGGGGGTTTTTTTTCTCATCTTTCTGTCCTTTAAATATAGATAGACATGCAGTCAGGAGTTTGTAATGCTGATCCATGTTCATTTATAAGCTGCTCTACAGTAACAGATGGTGGGTACCTGCAGCCCAAGGTCCACCTGCACAGGTGGCAGACAAATTGAGCAGGATCAACTACCAGGAAGCCTGACTCAACAATAAATGCTTTATGACCAACTAGCTGGGCTCTTGAGCAGAAATAGGAAATACGAAAAATGAACAACAGCACCTTTCTTCTTTTGCTTAGATCAATTAGCTCAGCTGTTTTAGGCAGATCAAACGTTCTGGGACTTCTGAGCAGCCAGGCCCTTGTTTCAGTCAGCCTCCACTCATGTGAGGAAACAATTTCCACAAAACTTGATTGGTTTATATAGTCATATCAGTTAATATAAAAAATATGTTTCTTTCCCCAAACCCCTTCTTACTTGCACTGTTGTACTGTCAAGGTAATAATTATGATGATGATAATAATAATGCTATTTCTGACTCTTCACTCACATGCTTCAAGGGCACATTGGATAATAAAGAATTGCATCAGCTAAAATCAAGGAGGAGAGTCTCAGCTTGCATAAGTAGTCAAAAGAATTTGCTGTATTAAAACAAATTACAAATAACAAATTACAAATAGGGAAGAGGATCATTGTACAAAATGCTGATTTTCTAATAAAATCATATCTATACTTTAATATAAGGATACATACAAGAGGATATGGAGTCTTAGGCTAAGGCTGAGGTGCCCAGGAGGACGTTTTACCTTTTGTCCTTACCTTAACCTATTGCTTAGATACCCACAGGGGTTTCTGTGTCCTTCTCTAAGAGTCTTTACACTGGCAGAGACTGACAGAGACTTTACACTGTTGGACTTGGTGGGACCAACTGTCTTCAAGCAATTGTTTCCAAGAATTAAGTTGAAAGGAAATCTGCCCTTCCAGCCCAGGGATATTCCAAATCTATATAAGTTCACAGTTGAGTAACTAAACTTTGAGTTGCTCACCCCACCAGCTCCATCTTCTCAGGTCTCGCTTCACTTCTCCTGCCTTTTTGCAAATTTTCCTCTTAGCACTGTAGACAACTGCTCTTCCTGCATGATGTTTTATTTAAGGCATAAGAATGTTTTCTATAATTTATTTCATTTAACTACAAGGACTTGTGTTCAATCCTGCTGCTTCTATGCTAGCTGATCCTTAATGCTTCAAGTATTAGGTAGTAGTACTGCCACTGGTAATTTGATTGGGCTCAATGCCTGCCTTTTGAGTCCCTAAAATCAAAACAGGACTGATGGGGTGAAGTAGTTTCACTGGGTGAAAACAAAAATTACTTTTACAGATCTTTGAAACTGCTAAAGTGATACTGAAGCTAAACCAGTGAAATCATACTGTAAAAAGTTACTTTTTTCAGGTTTCTGCACAAGCTCTTAGACCTCACCAGATAAGGTGATCATATTTCCAGATGCAAGACTCTGCAAAAACTTCAGACTCTTTCTCTTACTCATTAAGAGTCGTGAGTATAAAGGGAAGACTAAAGCAAAACCAGTTGTCTTTTATGAAGCTGTCTGTGAGCGTACTCTTCAACCAAAGTAACATAATCCTGGTCCACTTATAAAACAGAAGTCCCTCCCTGAGTGGACAACCAAGTGTTTAATGAAAGTCTGGAAGAGGAGGGTCACAAGAGTAGCACTTCCACAATGAAAAGTAAGGTGGTAGGAAAGACTGAATGCTCTGTGAACCTGCACTGCAGACCATTATATTTCTGTGTTCGTTCCTGTAGCTATGATGGTGTTTGGCTCTGTGCCTCTGATCACAGAATCACAGAATAAGCTGAGTTGGAAGGGACAAGGATCATCAAGTCCGACTCCTGGCCCTGCCACGGCACCATCCCCGAGAGTCACACTGTGCCTGAGAGCATTGTCCTAATGCTTCTTGATCTCTGTCAGACTGGGTGCTGTGACCACTTCCCTGGGGAGCCTGTTCCAGTGCCCAAGCACTCTGGGGGAAGAAGCTTTTTCTAATATCTGACCTAAACCTGGCCTGACAAAACTTCAGGCCATTCCCTTGGGTCCTGTCACTGGTCACCAGCACAGAGAAGAAATCAGTGTCTGCTCCTTCTCTCCCTTTCACAAGGAAATCGTAACTGCAAGGAGGTCTCCCCTCACTCTCCTTTTCTCCAGGCTGAACCAACCACGTGCCCTCAACTGCACTTCATACAACTTTCCCTTGAGGCCCTTCACCATTTTCATTGCCCTCCTTTGGACACTCTAATAGTTTAAAATTTTTCTTACATTGTGATGACCAGAACTGCACACAGTACTCAAGGTGAGGCCACCCCAGTGCAGAGCAGAGTGGGGCAATCCCCTCCCTGGCCTGCCCAGCGATGCTGGGCCTGGTGCCCCCAGGACAGGGATGTCCCTCCTGGCTCCAGGGCACTGCTGACTCAGATCCAGCTGGCCATCGACCAGGACCCCCAGGTCCCTTCCTGCAGCTTCTCTCCAGCATCTCATTCCCCAGTCTGTCCATACATCCAAGGTTGCCCTATCCCAGGTGCAGAATCTGGCAGTTTCCCTTGTACTTCATTGGTGATTGCCCAGTCCTCTCATTTGTCAAGCTCTCTCTGCAGGGCCTCCCTGCCTTCGAGGGAGTCAGCAGCTTCTCCCAGTTTTGTATCATCTGCAGACTTGTTTAGTATCCCTTCCAGTCCTGCATCCAAGTCATATATGAAGATGTTGAAGAGCACAGGGCCTAAGAGGGATAGGTCTATATTCACACACTGTTGTTACTGGTTCCTTCTCTTTCCATGTATCCAGGGCTACGACTGTTCGTTACAAAGGCAGAAACCTGCGTATCAAAGCTCCCATGTGCAGGGCTTTAAAGAAACTCTGTGATCCAGATGGTGAGTAAAAGATGCTGGAACATGAGGGTGTTCTAGAAGATAGCTAGAAGTGTAGAAAGTGAGCAGGCTTGTTCTGGTGTGTCCATCACTGGCAGGGAAGTTTGGGTGGTTGCATGTTTGTCCTGGGCACAGTATTGTCTGTCTTGGCCTGATTGCTTATGGAACCCCAGTAACTTCAGGACCCACCCAGTTTTCTTACTAGCTAAGATGAAAAGGAAATACCCACACGAGACCGGTTGCTGCTTTATACCTTGTGCTTTCACTGTATGTGAAGGTTAGTCCCTTGTGCCAGTGAATGAGCAGCAGTATAGTGTTTAGTATTTAAACATTTTCAACTTTTTTACCTTCTCCCATTCAGCTATGTGTGATTTCATTTGGGTTTTTTTTTTCTTCCTCTTCCTTGTTCCCAAGTAAGTAGAATCAGGCTGTTCAAAGGTCTGAAATACTGCACTTGCTCATAGTTTCCAGACATCAGATTTTTGACACTGCTTGCTCAACTGGAATCCCCAGTACCACTGCAGTGTCCAAGGATAAGAACATATTGGAACAAAAGGTAATTAAGGAAGCAGGCTCCACTGGTGAAGCTGAGCTGCCCGAGTTGTCTGTAGGTGATGCTGGTGTCTGATCTTTTGTATTGTGTAACTGAGCATACAGTGCTGTGACTGAGTTGTCCTTGCTTTGACCCTTTGTGCTTCATCTTCCTTCAGGTGTGAGTGATGAAGAGGACCAAAAGCCAGTACGACTTCCTCTCAAGGTCCCTGTGGAGCTGCAGCCACGGAATAACCATGCATGGGCTCGAGTACAGAGTCTTGCCCAGAACCCACGGCTTAGGTAATGGAGAACTGATTGTGGTGCTCAGAATTGGGAAATAGATGAGCAGCATCCTAGCCCCTTCTTCTTTCTTCATGGTTCTCTTTGCCAGTTGGGCAGTTCGTCTTTGATAATGCAGTTGGCCTAAGTGTACTTAGTCTGAAGCCTTTGCCCATCCAGAGTGCATGGTTTGTAGACATGAGTTATCACATGGGAAAATTAGATTACCATTGTCCTTTGTAACTTTTGAGTAATGAAGGAGCTACTAGCTTTGGAGATGAGTATACTTTGTGCCACTTAATGTCAGAGCAGAGTGCAAGTAAAATGGAGATAGTAGCATTGGTTCTACTGGAATTTGTACTGAGTGTACCATAGAGAGGAGGGAAGACAGATGGTGGTCAGAGGTGCCTGCACCAAGGCTCTGAACATTTCACCTGCACCCAATGATTAAAGCAGCATGGAAGGTGTTGGTAGCTTCTCCCTTGCAAAACATCGTTGGTGTAGCTGCTCAGTGTCATCAGTGGCTGTTCATCCTGGTACTTATATGGGGCAGCAAACACAATGCCTCTGTGATGTTGAGTGTTGTCTTAAATGCAGCACTTCAGTGTAGTGACCAAAGATCATGATAAAAATACCCATTCTCTCCTCTGCATTAGGTTTATTTAGTAAAATGCTTTCAAAAAGTAAATGTTTAAGAGTGTTTTGTGCCTCTTTTTCTCTTTCTTTCTATACTTTATGTGGTAGCTTTGTGCCTTGCCTGCGCTTTTGCAGTTCAGCTAAGTCCTGCCATCTTTTCCTATCTTCTTCCATCTGGAAAAAACTAGTTTCTTGAATCATGGCAGTCAGGTGTATCTGACAGGCTTTTAGAATATGTGAGTTGTCACAGTTGTGAGTTAACCTAGATTTTAAAGTTGTGGGATAACATATGTTTTGGATTTTGTTTTGGTTTTGTTTCTTAGAGCTTGGGAGTGTACTTTCTGGTGGCATTACAGAATGCCAGTTTATTCCTTAATTTCCCCTTCTAGCATCGAGGCTAGGACTTGGAGCTCCTGCTGACAGTTGTTCTCTGTTCCCTTGCTTTGTTTCTCTTGCGTACAGGATGATCGTGGAGCTACATCGGAAGGTCTCCAGCCTCCTTGAATTCCTGAAGCAGAAGTGGGCTCTCCATGAAGTGCGGGTTGTATCCTTTTCCTACTCTGTCTTTTCCATGTGCTGTGTCCTGGGAGCAATTCCCTTCCTATTCCAAGTTCAGTTTTGCATCGGAAAAGTGAATCTACTCCATAAATGTACCAGTCCCTGCTTAGTAAAGGTAGAGGTAAAGTCTCAGCAACACTAATGGAAGCTTTCATGGGAGATCCCATAATGTTCTACTTTTACCTCAACTCTTCTCTGTTATGATCCTGTGAAAGCTAGTTAGGAATAAATTAAGCTCCTGCCTTTATTTCATTTCCTCAAACAGTGATCCTAGTCTGGTTCATTATCAATGGGTGTCCCCCATACAGCATGGATAATAACTGACAATTCTGTTTCCAGTTTCAGCAAAGAGATTAAGGCACTTTAAGATCTTTGCACTTTGTGCAGTTTCACCAGTGGAGGCTTAAGTTTCTTGTGGAGGTAGCTGCTGCTAGCTGCAATGTATCTTTGCACTGTCTGAGCCATACAGCATGCAAGGTGTCCCTGCCTCTGAACTTTGATCTGTGCATTAGAAGGATTTGTTAGTTAAAGGCTGTTCTGTTCTGAACCCAGTCCTTCTGACTTGTAGGTTTTATCCTCTTCTTGGGCCTTTCATTCAGGCTTTTCTGTTTAATTCGTGAGCCTGGAAGAAGCAGCAGCGTAGCACTTGAAATTCTGAAGGATGTCAGACTGTGTAAGGTGGAGTTTGCTGCACTTTTGAGAGGCTGCTTTGCTGTGCAGTGTTGGAGGTTTTGCTTGGTTTTGTTGGGGTTTGTTGATTGGGATTTTTTTTTTCAATTACAGTGGTGTGTGAAGAGGGAGAAGTAATTTTGTTTGGAATAGGTATTTATTTTGGGCTTGTAGCAGGTCTTCACTGTAGTCTTTATCACCACAAAGGACCTAATTTCTGATTATAGTGTCTCCACTATAATCTGTGCTGAATAGAGAACATGTCTTTGATCAGCTAGGGGTTTTTTTACTTTTTTCTTTTTAAACTTGCAGAATAGGCTCCCAGGTGCTTTTTTGGAAGGGGCAGATGACTGTTGCATTCTTTGACACATCTTTTTTAGCGTAAAACACTAGAAGAACAGCAACTTCAGGACTCCAGAGACTCAGAAACAAGAAGCAGCTTCTCAGAGGAGAAAGTGATGCTCCATCTCTTTCCAGGGGAGAATTGTACCCTCACTCCACTGCCTGGGGTAGCCAGAGTGGTCCACTCCAAAGCTTTCTGTACTGTGCATTGGCAGGAAACAGGCAAATGCAAACAGAATACAAAAGACTCTCACTTACTCCCCCCCGCCCAAATCCTCGGCATACAGAGTGGTCAGGGGACAGCAAGGGGACAGCTGAAATACCTGCGGGGAATGGAAGGTAAGGGTGTGGGAAGGGCAGAGAGCACTACAGAGCCCAGCAGAACCTTGCAGCCTACAGCTGAAGTTGCTGGAAGCACTGAAGATGGTGCCCCAGAGCCTGTCCTGGTGGAAGGAACAGCCTCAAATCTTGGCATCACTAATTCCCTCCAGAAACCACCTTCTGGACTTCAGGATCCAGGAGGGCACCAGGAAAAGCTGAGCTCAGTGGGCCCCTGCATGGAGGGCAGGGAGGCCCTGGCTGGTGACCAGGCAGCTGTGCTACCGTCGTGCAGCACAGCGTGCGCTTGCAGCAAGATCCCTGATGTGGAGGAGCTCTCTCTGCTCGATCCATTCCCACGGTACATGAAGTCCTGCCAGGACCTAATTGTCCCAGAGAAATGTTCTTGCACAGACAAACTGCATGGGAAAGACTCTGCTTCAGCAGCTGGTAATGCTTCTCTGGTGGCTTTTCCAAGCAGGAGGAGTGCAGAGACCTCTGACTCCTGTTCCCAGCTACTGAGAGGTGGTGTGGCTTCCCCCGGCAGCAGCAGATGTGAAACTCAGGCCGGCCACAGCCAGGGCCAGCAGCTCGATGCTTGTACCAAGGATATCACGGATGCAGTAATGGAGGATTCTCAAGAGAAGCTGGGCTCCTTGTTTCCACCTCCACCTCAGGGACAATCCAGTACAAAGTCTCTCAAGGATGACCCAAGTCGGCTCTCCCAACAGGTTAGAGAAGAAGGATGGAGTCTGCGAACCTCTGAGAGCCTTACGCTGGCTGAAGTCTACCTCATGATGGGCAAACCGAACAAGCTGCAGCTGGAATATGACTGGTTGGCTGTCTTGGAGCCAGAAACCCAGGATGCTAGAGAGCAAACATCTGAGTCAAGTGCTGTCCCTGCATGTCCTACCTTTCACAAGCAGAGACTCCTGAACTGCCTTCTGAAACTCATCTCTACTGAAGTCAATCCCAAACCAGTAAGTAGCTCTTGTTCATGCTCCAGATAGTAAACTCTAGTTTGATGTGGGGAAAAATTGCCCAGTTATGTATTCACAACAAATCAATAACTAGCCATGTCAAGATCTTTGGAGATTCCTGTGTTTAAAGAATACAAAAACCGCAACACAAGACAGCTGGCTACAGAGTGGACTTTGCTTCAATATGCTTTTTACACAGCCTTTTTAGCTTCTGGTTTGCTGTGAGTCTCATTGGTGTTCCTGTGAACATTTAATGTGACTGCTGGAAAGATCAGTTGTGAGGTGAAGTGCCTTCTGTTCTCTCTGATTCACAGGACTGTAGAACAGCCCAGGTTGGAAGGGCCCTTGGAAGATCATCTGATCCAACCTTTCATGGGAAATGAAGCCTGGATGAGATTAATATTCCACATGAAAACTGCATTGATTTTCAGTGTTTATGTAGTTCAAATTATACTAAGTGTGAGAGTGAAAAGAATGTATTTCTTAAGAATAGCAGAGTCAATAGCCTGCCACAGCTGACTTGTGTATCCCAGACTCCAGGATAGCTGTTTACCAGTCCCAGAAAAATACCTTCCTCCTTAGGCAGACCTTAGGGAATGAACTTGCTTTCCTTCTTGTGCTTTGTAACCTGTATTTAAGATCTGCCCCAGTGATACCTGGGCAGCCAATTCCATCTAGTGCAGCCAATTGAAACTTAGTAAAACATCTTTTAAAAAGACACAGAGTTCAGCAGATCTGCTCAAATGCCTGTGGTAGATACGATGAGCTAAAGATTATGTTCCACCCAGGATGCAAATGTATCACTGTTCCCAAACAGTTCTTTGATCCTTCTTTGTTGGTGATGTAGCCCCCCTCAAAGTTCCTTTTGATTCTGATTCTACAGGCATAGAATGAAGGATTTTATAAAATTAAACCCATCTTTGTTCAGATGCAGCTCCAGATATAGACTTTGTTTAAACTGCAAAGGCTTTTGGTCTGACATCTCACGAATCTGGGACACTGTCTCCTCTTTGGCATCTACTTTTACTTCTGGTGACACAGGTGACAGCTAGGCATGACATAATGAAACAATCACAAACTATAATGAAGGACATCCTTGAGACTTGAGGGGAGAGGAATTAAAGAGGGCGAGAAACCAGCAGTTAGGATTTGCGTGTGTTTTCCTGTCACTTTCACACTCTTGCTGTCTTAATCAAAGTAGCATAGTACTACTGAATAAAGGAGCTCTTTAATGATATGTACCTTATTATACATTCCAGCAAAAAGAAGGAACACAACCTTTCATTTGTCAAATAGCACTTTATTCTCACTTTTTCAGAAAAACATATACTCTGCTTGAAGCATGAATGTTGTGGCACTGATATTTCAGAGGCCAGGAGGGTATTTACTGCCTCACTGAAAGCACTGTGGACATCCTGAAAGTTGCCTTTCATCAAATAATGACAGGAACCATAATATTTTTGCCACAGGGTATTTTAGGAGGAAGGACTGATTGTGTGCACGCCTGCTGTTTTCTCCAGATAATCTGTAACAGCTAAAGCAGACAGCTGTGCTGTGGTTCATTCCTTAAATGAAAATCATCAGCATAAAACAAACTGGCAAGTGGCACTGCAGTTGAGCAGGGGTGTAATTTTAAGCCTGTGATTGCACACAGTTTTGTTTAAAAGGGAGGGTTGTCTAGAAAAATATTTAAACATTTAATGAAACAACTGGATAGGCCTGGAAAATTATGAAGTGCATGTGTCTCTTGTTAGTGCTGTGTTACAGTGTGAAAGAGAAGGGAAAGGAAAAAATTCAAAACTCTACTTGATTAGAATTAAGAGAGAATTAAAATGTTTTTTCCAGGTGTATTTCCCACCAGAGCAGCCCTCGGGATGGAGTTTATGCAAAATAGTTTTGCACTGAATTAAAACCAACACCTTTTTTTTTCCTCTTGCTTTCTATCCTGTGGTGATCCAGCACATTGCGTGAAGCTTGTTGAGTGTTAACCCAATTGTAACATAAATTAATATATTGAATTGGTGACATCCAACACTGCTAAATGGGCAGGAAGGGAATTTCAGCAGCCCCTCACCCCCACTAGGAAGTATTGCTTAGAGTACTTTAAGGTAATGTCAGACTTTAATTTTAAGGCTTCCTAAGTACAGTGTACTTCCTAAGTACAGTTTCACAAGACATTTGTTGTGCCAGCACACAACATTCATTTAATGTGCATTTTCAGACACCCGAGGTGAGCTCCATTGCCACGTCACCCATAAAGCCTGCTCAGGAGGAGCAGTCCCTGACTCCCCCAGGAAAGGTGATTGCCATCAACACCAGGAGTCCAGGCTGCACACGGAATCAGTCTGCCCTTCGCAACAAGACTTTTTCTCCTGGTGCTGCTTCCAGCTCCTCAGGTGAGTTTTCCTAAAATTCCACTTGATGAAATCAACTTCTTAATACCTCACACCATGACAAGAACTTCCCAGTGACAGAACGCTGGAAGGAGGAGTGCTCTTACTCTTAGGAACTTCACTGTCTGAGAACATTGGTGTGTGTTAACTTGCTTTAGAATTGTCTTAAATCCAGTGCTGCTTTGAATCTTGAATAACAATGCACATCAGTAATGCAGTTCACAATCCAGCAAAACTCTCCTGAGTTGCTCTTAGAGAAGCCACTTGGTTTTTTTTGGGAGCTGTGTCATGGTTTAACCCCAGCCAGCAACTCAGCCCCATGCAGCTGCTCAATCATTCCTCTCTGGTGGGATGGAGGAGAACTGAAAAAGTGAGAGAACTCATGGGTTGAAATAAAAACACTTTATTGGGGAAAACAAAAGCCATGCATGCAAAGCAGAACAAGGAATTTGTTCCCTGCTTCCCCTTGGCAGGCAGGTGTTCAGCCATCCCCAAGACAGCAGGGCTCCATCATATGTAACTAACTTGGGAAGGCAAACACTCTCACTCTGAATGTCCACCCCTTCCTTCTTCTTCCCCCAGCTCTGTACACTAAGCATGATCCCCCATGGTCTGGGATATCACTGTGGTCAGCTGGGATCAGCTGTCCTGGCTGTGTCCCTTCCCAGTTCCTCGTGCATCCCCAGCCCCCTCACTGGCAGTGTGAGGTGAGGAGCAGCAAAGGCCTTGACCTGTGTAAGTCCTGCTTAGGAGTAACTAAAGCCTCCCTGAGTTATGAACATTGTTTGCAACACAAATCCAAAACTGCCGCATACCAGCCACTGAAGAAAATTAACCCCTTCCCAGCCTGAACCAGCACAAGCTGACTGGCACAGGGTATGAGATCTCAAGAGAGTATCAGCTTACAAAAGAGGCGAGTAAATGCACGGTATAAAATCTGTTGATAAATAATTACTGAAAATTTTCTGTGCCATCCTGCCACTATAGCTTTGGATGGGATATTAGGAAGAAATTCTTCCCTGTGAGGGTGGGGAGGCCCTGGCACAGGGTGCCCAGAGCAGCTGTGGCTGCCCCTGGATCCCTGGCAGTGCCCAAGGCCAGGTTGGATGGGGCTTAGAGCAGCCTGGGATAGTGCAAGGTGTCCCTGCCCATGGCAGGGGGTGGAATGAGATGAGCTTGAAGGTCCCTTCCAATCCAAACCAGTCATGTGATTTTATGATTATAAGATAGAGAATGATTATGAATTGCCATTTCTTTAATAGGTGCTGTAACCTGTGAGCCCCAGCCATGCAGGTCAAGAACTTCGGTTCTTTGCTTCAGCCCAGTTGCATTTGCCACCAAATGTTTATGACTTTGGGAAAGTCTGTGATGGTGTTGGTGTTACTCAGACCAGTTGTGATTCTAGGCAGTCCTTTTCACACCCCTGCTCTGAGAAGCAGTGAACCCAGGAGCAGGTTAACTGGTGCTGTAAAGCACCTGTGTGGAGAGAGGCACATCTTGGGTACCTAAGAGTGACAGGCTAACAATGCTGGCTTTCATCCTGGCTGCCTGCAGGGTGGGCACAGCACAGGGAAATCCTACTGTAATTTTTAAACCTAAACATAAATGGGGAAGTTTTACGCAGACAAGCTACCATTATTTCGTTGTGCTATATGTATTTTGAAGACAGTCCGTCTTTGGGAAGGTAAATTGATCCCTGCTCCATCACCAGATTCATTTTATTGGGGTTGCACTTTGAATTACTATAGGGAAAGCAGGGGTGAGGACACTGTAAAATGGCTCTGTGTTTGTATTATCTTCCCCTACATAAGAAATGGTGGATATAGTTTGTTTACTGGGATACGCCCTCAAGTATGCCTACAAGCTGAACAGATAAACTGATTGTCACGGTCTATGTGGGACTGAACACAAGGCCTCAATTCTAGTTTCTTAAGTAGTGTAAAATTATATTTAGTCCCCTACTTCCAAGAATTTCAAAGCAAGTGAATGTTAGTGGTATCCATAGCAGGTAAATACGGTCAGTTTGCAGGTGGGACAACTGAAATATGGAGAGATTCCTTATTTTGAAAACAGCTGGTGACAGAGCCAGAATCTTTAAGTCTCAGCTTTCTCTATGATCCTTCAGTTACTAAAGAGTTATTTCCTTTTTGTTTTCACTTTATTTCATTTAAATTGCTGTTAAAATCTTCTAGGTTTGAGAAACCTACCTAGACCTCTCCTGGTGGCTAATCCTTCAAGTTCTGGGAGCACTGAGGCCGACAGTGGACTGTTTGCAGTCCCTACAACCCTGCCCCCCAACAGTCGTCATGGGAAGTTGTTCCTACCCAGCAAGGAAGCAGAGCTGACCTTCAGGCAGCACCTGGACACCATCAGTGTAAGTGAGATGACTGAATAGAAAACGCAGCATGGTGTGCATGAGCCAGCTTCCAGGAGGTATCACAGGGATTCTGAAATCATGAGAAAGTATGGGCTGCCCTGTGAAGCAGTGCTTCTTATGATGCTCAAGTTTAACATTGTATTAACTGAGACGAGTCAAATTTTGACTGTGTAACTGTGCTTTGAAGTGACATTACCTGTTCAGGTAATTCAGGTAATTCAAATCTGAATGCCATTACACAGCCCAATGAAACTGATTTGCTGTCTAATTAAGCTGCTCCAGCAAATATATGTGCCAGGTTTAGCAAAAACTGACCCCCTTCTGATGTGTAGCTAATCTTAACACAGCTTCATTGCTGTATTTAAGTCAAATTCTAATTTTTATGTACACAATCTCCGAAAGAATTTCGTAGGAAGCTGCAGTAGTTAAGTAGTGAAATGGCTTTTTTGGGACAAAACTTATCTCCATAAAGAAAGAAGAAAAAATAGATTCTTGGTGGCAAATACTCTGACTTCAGCAGAAAGGATATTGTGCTGTCTGAAACAAAACATGGTATTTTAGTTAACTCTTAATTCAGCTTTATTGAAAATAAGAATTTGGGGGGTATAATTTATTCTTCGTCTGGATGCTTAAAATACTTGTAATGCCTTTCCTGTTGTTGTCCAGATGCAGTCGGACTTCTTCCTGCCGAAGCCCAGGAAGTTACGGAACAGGCACTTGCGGAAGCCACTGGTTGTACAGGTCAGAGCAAAGTGTAAATGCCTGTTTTGCTCCCTGAGTTTCAGTAAGGCTGTAGTGATTTGCACATAACAAAAAAAAAAATGCTATTTCCTTCATGCATCCACTGGAAATGTGAAGCTGAAATTATGAAGGACGAAACACTTCAGTCTCTGGGGTAACTAGCCATGATACATTCCCTGTATGAAGAATGTCAACAACAGCAGAAGTCCAGTGCCTAAGGTAGTTTCGAAAAATAAAAAAGCCTCTGGAAGAGGCTTCTGGAACCTGGAAGCAGGTTCTGCTACCTGGGCCTTTGGCACTGAGGCATAGGCAGTGTGTTCCTGTGCTGCCCTGTGCTGGCAGTGTTGGAGCTGGCAGCCCTCTTAACATCAAAATCTTGCTTTAGATCCTTTTCCTGCTTCCTGTTCAGTAGTGACTGTTAAACTGCAGTGGATATAAGCCTCTGTAGTGAAATAAGCCGTAACACACTTTGAAAGAACAATGACTCCTGGGAAAAAATGGAGCTTGGGAAGAGATGTATGTAAGAGGTGGCCTGTTGTGGTGTTTTGGTGACAAACAGGCATTACCCTCCTTCAGACTGCTCTCATAACCCAGGGAAAGGCACATGCCACCAGAGGCAGGTGAGAAAAAAGAAATCTGAAACCTAAATAATAGTAACCTACTGGGGAAAACAAAGTTCTCAAGTGTCAATATACCTTTTTTTCTTCTTCTGTTTTATATGAGAGTAGGACACACAGAAATTACCTTTGGACTATTTTTTGATCCTGAGATCTTCAGATCTGGGAAATTCCATGTGTTTTAAGAGCTCCCAAGTACACACAGCTATCTCGCTCATCCACACTTGCTGAATTTTAAGGGCAGATCAGTTTGTACACAGACTAAGTCCCATCCTTAAGATCACTGCTGTAATTCTGAGAGAGATTTGAAAATCACTGCAAGTATAATCGGAGAGGTATATAGTTCTAATCAGCATTTCTCTGGGAATTTTCCATGTGGAAATACTTTCTTTTAGTAGTTTACAGAGAAAACACATCATTCCTTTCTGTAGCTTTTTTCTCAAGAGCACACTGATCTCATTGCTGTGTCTGGTGCATGATAGTAATACCACAGAAGTACTCTGCTTATTCTGGAAGGTCTTGTGAACTCCTGCAACTTATACAATGAGTGTTACCCTCTGTCTGTGTTTAAATCTGTTCTGGTTTATTGTTTTTCTCGCATAGAGAACGCTGCTCCCCAGGCCGTCTGGAAATCCGTCCCAGCATGTCTGTTCCTTTTCTATTTTATCCAATTCATCCATTACAGGTGAGTAGCACTTCTATAAACTAAAAAGTGTCCCTTAAAACTGCATAAAGAAGTAATTTCTAAAAAGAAGAAAATACCCTTTCAAAATTACAGTGTCACCAGCCTGTGGGATGATGGGATTGCTCTCCTGGATCACTGTTAAGCAAGTCGTGCTTGTGATAAAAATTTTTTCTTCAGTTTCCCAAGATTGAAAGCAGGGAAGAGTAAGGAGTTCCCAATAGGGAGACAAAATTTGGAATAAAATACTTAGATAGGAATTTTTGTTCTGTAGGGTATAACTTGTCTAGATTTTATATTGGACTTTCCCTAGTACCTGGAATACAGTCCAAATTTTATACAGCATAAGCAATCCGCTGCCCATATGTCCTTTTCTGTTGGTACACCCTTGAGTACAGTGGTAGTACAGGTGATCCCCCATCAAAGCCAGCATGAGACCTGGAGGGTTGTCTTCACTGACAGTATGAGAGCAGCTCCAATAGCACAGCAGCACTTGATGTTTGTTGTTTGTCTGTGGCAAGGCACTGCTTAGCTCACATCACTATTTTAGCTCTATTCCATCATCTCCACTGCTTGCATTCTTGCAGCTTGCTGCCACTTGGAATTTATTTGCTTCCATTCAACTGTGTTGTGTTCTGCTTTAAAGGCATTAGATTTCATTTGCCTGAAAGGTATAAATTCTTCCCCACAGGGAGAGGTTCATTTCGGCCAGTCCAGTCCTCACTGACTAAAGCTGCTGTTTCTCGTCCAATTGTGCCCAAAGGTCTTCCAACACAGGCCACCAACCATCTGTCTAGTAAGTCATTCTGAATTCTACAATAAAAGCCATGCTGGTGTCCTCCAGGCAGATACTGTCTTGCAACAGAGAGTGGGTTCCATAATTAGAACAATTAATGAGGTGTAAACAGTGACTGCATTTACGTTTTACCTAGAGGATTCTTTTGCAATGAGAAGACATTCAGATGTTTGAAGTGGATTTTAAAAGATCTGGATGAGGTTGACCCTTGCAACAACTTAGGTTTTTTACATTGAGTCTACATGGCTGCCAGAGACAAGATATCAAAATAAGGCTCTATTGTTTGTAGAGCTCCTCTAGTAACCCATAGGAAGTTTCTAGAAATTGCATAATGAAATACTTACCAATTGGGAGGACAAAAAAGAAAAAAAAATAGAAGGAAAGGAGGGGAGGGGAGCTGGGATGTTTCTTAACTATTTTGATATACTTGGTAACAGGCTGGAACAGGGCAGAAAAGTTAAACATTTTAGCTAAAAGCAGCGTACCCTCGGTGCAGAGAAGCAGCTCACCCAGATGATCAGATCATTACCATTGCTGCTTTTTCATGTGGGTTGTGTTCTGACTCTGGGTAAGTTTAAAAAAATCATCTTTTAGAGAATCAAAACAAAATGAAGAAGCTTGTAATATGTTTCTTGGTTTTTTGTTTCACACAAGGCGCTATCGACTTGGCAGCTAAAAGTGCTGGCATTATCCCTGGTAGCCCCATGCCTGTCCTGGATGCCGATGGTTTGCCAGGTGTGTCACCATTGTCACCAGATGCAGTGCCCACAGTGGTGACAGGGCAGGAGCCAGCAGTCGCGCATCAGAACGGAGGCTCCATCACGACTGTGGAGGTCAGAGGCTCTTAAATGAGCTTTTTTCAAGTGCTTAACTGTCTTGGTCTTTCATCGTATAAAAAACCTGTATTATGATGACTCCTCAGCAAGCTTTCTCCTGGGGCTTGCTGTTAGACGCTGCTGTCTTGGCAGACCTAGTCTGTGTTGTGTAGTGTATATTTGGGGTTGAGGGATCAATTCATCATCTCCTTGAATGAATTTCCATCCGGTAAAATGGCTTGCAGTTGATAGTGTTGAAATCTGGCTTGAAAAGAAATCATGGCATTTCAGAAATTCAGGAGAGGATCTGGGATTGTATTTGGAATGGAAACTGTAATTTCTCCTTGCTTATTCTTTCACTGAGACCCAGATACGTGTTAGTCCATTTCAGTCCATGTCATGTTCTCAGGGAGTTAATGGACAATTGTACTAGTTTGAAAACAAAGCAGTGGGAGGCACCAAGTCAGAATAACAATTTAATGGGGAAATTAAAGAAAAGGAAAAGAATAAAAGGAAACACTGGTTCAAAGCGACAGAGTCAGGATACATCCTGACACCCTGTTAGTCAGCGTGGCGGTAGCAGTCCGATAAGATGGGGGCTGCAGTCCTCCTGAAGTGGTGGATGTGGTTCTGTCGAAGCAGTGATCCTGTAGAAGGG
>NW_008246055.1:1122717-1131954 GCF_000691975.1 Corvus brachyrhynchos
AGATCCCAGACATAGGAGCCCAGACTAGGACAGCCAAACAAAACTGAGTATATATTCCGAATGGTATTCATCGCCTCGCAGTTATTATGCTATAGGCATAATAAACCAATAAAGCAATTCTCATACCATTCCCTGGTTTTAACAGGAGCAATACAACAGGCAGGCAGTTCCCCAGGTGAGGAAAAATATATAGAGCAAGATACAGTACCCATATAGACAAGCTGAGCACCTGGTGAATAGGTTTCTGTTAATACAAAATTGTAATTCTGACTTTCTCTCAGAGCAAGCCCCACCTTGGGCACCAAAATATGTACTAGTTTGAAAACAAACCAGTGGGAGGCACCAAGTCAGAATAACAGTTTAATGGGGAAATTTAAAAAAAGGCAGAAAACACTGGTTCAAAGTGACAGAGTCAGGATACAACCTGACACCCTGTTAGTCAGCGTGGCGGTAGCAGTCCGATAAGATGGTGGCTGCTCTTCCTCCTGAAGTGGTGGATGTGGTTCTGTCGAAGCAGTGATCCTGTAGAAAGGGGCTGCTCTTCCTCAGAAGGTCCAGTGGTGGCTGTGTAGCTCCTGTCCTCTGAGAATCCAGTGGAAAGGGTGTCTGTGGTGTTGGGAATCTCAGATTATATCCAGGATGGAATGTTTGGTTCCTCCCTCTGGGTGGAGCATCTCACAATGGGATGATGAGTCATGAGGCCAGGCGTTGATGGGCTCATTAACAGAAGATGGTCCAGAGCAAGGAGGCAAGGAAACACTGCCCCACCTGGTTCCAACAGCTCATGAAGATGGTAATAGAATACACTGCAACCCAGGACAACAATTTTGAAGGACTTGAGATGTATGAAGAGCACGGATAGATGGTGATAGGCCCTTATCTCTTCCCTCCTTGGCTGGTCACTCACATGGTTTCTGTTGCGGTTGCAGGGCTCAGGCCCGGGGTGCCGGGTACCATACATCAGCCTGCCGACCCGGCCCCAGCAGGATGGCTTCCAGGTACAGTGTGTGCTGAAGGAACAGTGCTCTTGGAATGGGTAATGTTCTGTGAAAATACCACTGGTATTGCTAGTTAAAACTCCATATTCCCAGGTAATTGTGCACCACTGGTACTGTCTGGTGGAAATTAAATCCCTAGCATCTGAAGAAATTTAAGGAAATTTAGGAAAGCTGGTTAAATATGTGCATGTGCCATTCCCTAAAATCAAGTGAAGCTGACAGTCTGTGACCTGTGAAGAACAAACAGCCTTTACATATCTCTTAATAGAGTGGAGGAGTTTATAAGTGCCCTGCTATATCTATGTGTGTATTTTAGACATCACAAGGAGAGATTTCAGCAGTTCGCAGTCCTGCTGCCTCCATGTCGCTAAAGAAGGAGTATTAATACTTAAAGTGTGATTGTAATGTCAGCATCCTTTCCAGAGACTCACTATTCTTTGTGCTGGATCCAGTAAGACATAGACAGATACTTAAGAGTAACTGTGATGGCACCTAAATTGTAGGGCTGTTGCCATCCTGTCCCCAAAGTCTTTCTCCAGTGGGATCCAGGACCTAGTGTTGGATTCTTAAGCCTCAGAATACAGGCTCTTCTTTTCTTGAGTGGAAGCACTTTCTATGCTCCCTGTGACACCTGCATGTGAGAAAGGTCAAATTAGTTTGATTGGAGAGCATAAAGGAGATTAAGATTTTTTTATGGGACAGATGTTAGGACGTGAACCTATGAGGCACTTATTGTGGTAATGGGGCCTGGGGTTCTGGTTCTTTCTCTTAGGACAGCTGTGTATACACTACATCTGAAAAAATGTTACAGTTCTACGATGAGGTACTGGTAATGACACTCCTTAAAGATCACTTGAATTTTGGGAAATCTGGCTGTAAAAAGTGAATAAATGTGAGTTACCAGTTTAAAATATCTGTATACTCTTCCATCAGTTAAAGGGTTTTTTCCCATACAAAGGCAAATTAATACATATCTATTTGGAACTATCTTGTAGATTTATCAAAATTGTTAATTTTAAGATTATGTTTGTTCTGTTATGTAGGCTGTTTTAAATATTCTTTGGAATGTTACAGATGCATATTTTTTCAGATGATTTGGCAGGATATGGCCTGCAGCATATTTATTTGTGCTTACAGGTACTTACCATTAAAATAATACAGATTTATTATATAAATAGTATATTCCCCTAATTTAGGCATATTATCTACTGGATTTTTTTCTCTTAAAAATCTGGTTTTAATCTGATACTCAAGAGCCGAAATGTTGCTTTTTAGTTTTCCAAGTTCTTAATAAATTTATAAAAAATTAATTCTGTTTCTTGTAACAGGGCACATCGGTCCTTTCTCTGCCAGAACTGGCCAAGACTTCTCTCCAGAATGGTCTGTCAACTCCTCCACTTCCCTCATCAGAAGCTTCCAGTACTCGGCTCTCTCCTCCCAATGTTTCTGCTCTCTTGGATATTTCCCTTCCTGGACCACCTGAAGATGTGCTTTCCCAAGGGGAACCTGCCACTCAGATCAGTGATTCCATCATTGAAATAGCCATCAGCTCTGGCCAGTACAGTAAGTCTAAGATTAGCTGAAGTCTGCCTATCAACTTAAAAGAAAATCCCTGACATCTTATATGGCAGCAGAAGCTTTTCCAGGAAGCAGTTCTTAGGTTATGAGGTTTTTGTGGGTTTGTTTTTGTTTGCTTTTCTCTAAATATCTGTTGGAAATAAAATTCTTTATTTTATGGCCTTTATTTTCTAGCAAATACGGGGCAGGGGCGTTATTGTTGTTGTTTGGGGTTTTTTTCCTTTCTAAACAAAAATTGGTGCAGTGTCCTGTAACTTTACCACATTGACTGAATTAGTGATCCCCAACATTGGCTTACAGGTGAAGGTGTTTCTCTCTCTCCTGCAAAGCTGAATGGCAGTGACAGCTCCAAAAGTCTTCCATCCCCATCCAGTAGTCCTCAGCAGAACTGGATTGCATCTCCACCCCACGATCCCCAGTGGTACCCCAATGACTCCACAGACTCCTCCCTCAGCAGCTTGTTCTGTAAGTGTCCAGATGCAGAGAAGTGCAACCAAAAAGTCCTTTCCTGTTAAAAAAACAAAACCAACATTGTTTATCAGAAGTGAATCCTTTGGAAAATTATAAACCCAGAAGAACATTTCTAGAATTATTCCAAATACTTGCTTTCATTTCCACAGTGTTGCCTTGTTTTCTCTCTCTTTACAAGTCTGTTCCTCAAAAGATCCCGTTGCTTAGATTTGGGCCCATAGCTTGGGACAAATAATTCCTTGGCAGTTCTTTGTAGTCTCTTTGGAGCCTGACTCATCAGTTAGGGTGAGACATTTGGATTGTTGTGCCAAAATGAGCAGATGCCTTTGGCTCTGCTCGTGGAAAAATAGACTTTGTTGTGTGCTTGATAAGCACTGTCTCAAAGACATGAGGTCACGCATTGGGTTTGGGTGAGGTTTAGTTGTTGAGAGATTTCTTTTTAATTAATAATTCATGGAGCCAGTGTAATGAGTCTCCCTGCTCTTAGCAGTGTGGTGATGGTATTCATGCTGGTAACCATAATTTTTAAAAGATGGAAGAAATGGATATCTGTCCTCCATTTTGAATTTCCTTGTCCTCCTCTTTATCCTCCCAATTGAAAACACTCAGTGCAGTGACTTACTGATGTGCCTTTTCTTTGTAGCAAGTTTTATCTCCCCAGAGAAGGGACGAAAAATGTTACCAACTCCAGTTGGGAACACCAGTGGCACCTCCTTACTGGGACCAAGCCTGCTGGATGGAAACTCACGGGACTCCTTTGTGTCGCGGTCCCTGGCAGACGTGGCAGAGGTATGTCAGCAAATTACACTCAGAATCTTCTTCCTCTTGCAGTGCTGGAAGTTACAGTTACTGGGTACTGTCCATCAGACCCTCCTGAGATACTTGGAAGGCAGTGCTTTGACACCTGCACTTCAGCTCAGTAGACAGGGTTACAGTCATAACAGAAAGATGTAAAATTATCTGAGGCTACCTGGCAGCAGAGCTGGTGTGAGAAGCTGCTGTGAACTCCTTCAACCCAGCTGAGGGAGGTTGTATTCACCTGTTGGACATATCTTTGTTTTGACAGAGAGAGATTCAGTCTTTCTGTTTTGTGTGTCCTTCTTTGCAGAGCAAGAACTGAAAGTGCTAAAGATAATAGAAAGGTTAATAGCGATGCAGCTACAATACAGTTGGAGGCCTGGTAGGAAAAAATAAATAGGTCCAGAAGGAAGAAGTAGGAGATGGCTAATACCAAGTCACCTGAGAGGATGGCAGAAGGTCCTGTGCTGCTGAGTTAGTCTCTGTTGGCAGAGCAATCCCTTTGTTCTGAACACTTTTGAAGGGGTAGAATGAAGCTCAGCAGTTTTTAAGGCTGTGACACACTTAAGGACAGAGCGCCCTCTCAGAGAGACAGACAGGAAGAGTGAGCTGCAGGAACATCATGCAGCTTAGTAAGGAAAATGCAAGGTCCTGCCCTAGGAAGGAATGAAGGAATAACCCTACAGCAGTATCAGCTGGGGACTGGCTGTCTGGGAAGCAGCTCTGCTGTACCTGGGTATGGCAATAGACATGAGCCGAGCATGATCCAGGATGGTCTGTGGAACCAAAGGTGACCAACAATGTCATGAGCTGTTTTTAACAGGAGTATGGCCAGGATATTGAACAAAATGATGATAAATGTGCTGTACTCTGTAGAGTAGTAGAGTCTGCCTGCTGTGAGACCATGTCTAGAATATTGTCACCAGTTTTGAGCACCAAATATATAGGAGAGAGAAATTAACCAGAGCAGGTCAGCTGAGGGTCACCAGCAGGATCAGGCGCTGAAGAAAGGATGTGATGTCTAGGCTTTCAGCCTAGAAAAGGGACATTGCAGCCCTCAATATTACCATCTGCCTTAGTTCAGCCTAGAAAAGGCTTCAGGGTGGGAGGGACTCTGCTCCCTGCCAGTGCCTCCAGTAGGGTCATTGAGAAGAAGTAGCCAAGCCCTTTACAGAATGGTGATGGGCGGTGGGAGAAACAAGCAGAAGCTGAACTGAGAAAGGTTCTGGTATATCTATAGAAAAACTTCACACTGAGGATAGGCAGGCAAGGAAACAGGTTGCCCAGAGATGTTATGCAGTGGCTGTCTTCAGAGCTTTCCAGGGCTCACATCAGTAAAGCTCCGAGTGAGCTGGTCTGTCCTGATAGGTGAACCTGTTTTGAGCAAGCAGTTGAATTAGAGACCTCTTCAGGTCCCTTCCAGTCTCAGTTATCCCACAGTTTACAGTTATTAACTCAGTACAATATCACGTAACTTGTAATTTCTTGGGGACTTGCCCTTATGGAAGGAATGTGTCATTTCTTCATTGCCCTTTGGATTTGGATAAGGAGGTTCTGTACAGACCTTGTAACCAGGAGCTGCACCAAGCTCATGTTGATTTAGTGTGACCTCGGCAGCTTCAGACATGAAACACAGATCCACTTCTGGCATAAATACAAGGATTCTGTTTGCTTGGTGGTGAGAAGCTGTCAAGGTGTGTTCTAATTAAAGGAATATATGATCATTTATTTGCATGGATTTGAAGTGACATTGCAGCCCTCAATATTACCATCTGCCTTAAGAAGAAAATGGGGTAAGCCTCCATGTTAGGCACAGCAGAGCAGTTTTTGTGGCAGAGGTAATATCTGTAGATCATCTACCTGTGCACCTTAATGCTAAATTGGAGCAGGTAAGGCCCATTGAGACTATAGGTGGTAAGGTTTTTTAGCAGCTTCCATTTAGTTGTGGATGAGAAGAGCTGTTCTCTAACTTGGGTCAAGTGAGATAAAGTGTCTCTTTCATATGAGGAGAGGCTGAGGGAGCCAGATTCTTCTCAGGACAAGAGGCTGCAAGCAAAATTTGAAACACATTTAATTCCACCTGAAGACAAGAGATCTATTTTGAGGTAATCAGGCATGGAAACAGGGTACCCAGAGAGTTGTGGAATGTCTGTGCATGGGGCTGATTCAGCACCTGCCCAACAAGGCCCAGGGCAGTCTGTTCTAGCTGACCCTGCTCAAGTCTAGCGAGATGGTTGCATAAACTGCTCTCAAGATGTCCCTTCCAACCTCAGTAATTCCACGAAATTGCCACTGACATGTATCATCTCTTCTCTCCTTGTCTCTTCCAGGTGGTGGATTCCCAGCTGGCTTGCATGATGAATGAGAACAGCATAGATTACATATCTCGGTTTAATGACCTTGCCCAGGAGCTGTCTATACCTGAGCCGACTCGCAGGGAGATCCTGTTTGATGGAGGAGGTGGTGGTCCCCCGATTGGGGATCTGTCACAGTAAGGGAATGACCAGCAGGCTGGTGCAGACTGTTCAGCTAAATTGGAGCTTGCGGCGCTGGAACTTGATGAGGGCAGCAGCTGAGGCTGAGTTATCCCTGTCCTGTGTGCTTCTTTCTAACAGAGAAGAATTGGTTTCAAAGGTCTCAAGAAGTACTTGCTAGTCCTGGAATGTGCAATATGCTGGCAACAACAGAACATGGAATAACATTACAGGAGACAGTGTGTCCCTGCATCAGCAATTTAAGATTGCAGGTTTGTGGGACAGTCCTGGACTTGCACTTTGGAATGGCCTAAGCAAGCCGCTCAAGCAGGGGAAGGGATTGCCACAAGCTCCTGTACACGAATCATTGTTTGCGTAGCGATCAAAATGCCATGCTGTTGGATCCACGTGAAAGTTGTGGAGGATGAAGGGTAGTGGTGGGTAGGGGAACCATTGTGTATCTTGGCACGTCCTAGTTGGCAGTCTTCTTACCATTCAGTCAAACTGAAGTTCTTGCACTCTGTCCAGGGCGCTGCCACTCCCCAATGCTGTGTTCTTAGAGACCACTCTGTTCCTTTGGCTCTTTGACCATTCCAGCAGAGCTCACACCTGCTTGCTTGTTTGGTAGAGGAGCTCTGATCCTCCCTCCTTCCATGCTGCTTGGATCCCCATCTTTTAAACCCCATCACATCACCATCATCATCACCCTGACTGCACTCATACTCTTAACCTTTGAGATTCTTAAGCACATTGCACAGTTCACCCTGTGGGGGAGTGCTTTATTGCTCTCCCTAACAGTTGCTTTTTAGGTCTGGAAACATGGCAAAAGAGCTTACACTAGGAAAGCTGTGTCATAATTAGTCTTGGCTTTGCTGGAAACATGTAAATATTGCCATCTTCACAAAAACTCAGGATTTACCTGGGAGAGGAAACAGGAAAGAATATTGTAATATGTAGGAAAAAATACTAGGTTAATGCTACGGCGGTTGAGATCAGTTTTGTGTCATGAAGAGAAGTGTTAAGTTCTAGCTTAATCCCTTAGTCCTTCCTTACTTCCTCTTTGTTCTGTGAACTCCAGGTGCTCTGTAGTACCTCAGCATTATTCTTCATTACAGTCACTCCCAGGCATGAGTGGGTCTGGCACTCCCTCTCTGAAATCCCTGTGCATTTAATGTTGTGTTTTACTGTAGGAAAAACCCAGATCCTGATTCCAGTGGGTTCAACAGGATATCAAGTTAATTTTGGGGTTGTCTGTCAGTTCTAGCTTTATAACTCAGGAGACTTCTTATTCACTTTCCTTTTTTATTTCCTTTCTTTTCCTGTCCTGAGCAAGAATACCCATGTTGTGCCCCTTCTGTAAGCACTTGGCTGCTTCTCCAGTTAGAGGGTGTCCCTTGGCTGGTTTGAGTAGCTCTGAACTTTTCCCAGGGGCTGCTCCTATATAAACCTCAACTTGGTATTATTAATAAATAAACAAACCTTCTCCATCTGTTAGGCTGTTATCATGGGTTCATTTCCCCACTTGCACTTGGTGGATGTAGTTCTGCTGCCTTTAGCTACTTGTACAAGGTATTTCTTTGACTGGGAGTCTCCTGTAACTTGCTCACAATGCACTGACTCTCTTTGCTGTTTGTCCAGTCCCTTCATGCTGCTTTAGGTCGATGACTTTTAGCTTCTCTGGAGTTGGCCTTGTGTTTTCTGTCATTAGGAGAAAATGGAACAAGTTTTCTGATGGACACAGAGCCTTGTTTGAGAATTCTGACAAAATTGTCAGGAAATCACATAAACCTGGAATAGGAAAAGTTGAAGGCTGTCACAGAAATGAATGCTGGGGCCTGTTTTGTTCTGAGCATTCCCCCTTGGTATGGAGAGGACACCCCTTAATCTCAAGAGTCATTCCCACTAAAACTTTTCATTTTTACTTTGAATTTAGCTGTAATTTGGTTTGGACTTTCCCAGATTGTTCCCTCTTGGTTTTGGGTTCCTCCATTACTAATGCTGATTATTCTACATGCTATGTCTCCAAAAATCCTTCAGATTTGCAGGACAAAAGTAGAAGGTACCTACTATGGCTGTGGGTTACGGAACATGCGGGAGGAAATGTGTTACATTCTAATCAAGTACTGTATGAAAAGAAATCTGAACTCTCATTCTTAAACTTCTAAATATTGCAAGAGTAATGTGAGGGTCTCCAGTGTATTTGTAACTTGACAAACTTTTCATCTTCCCTACTGATGCTGGTAACACAGTGGATATGACACTGGGTTTGGCTCTGAAGTTGCCTTGAAAAAGGGCCAGTGTTGCTGCACCTGCTGCAGAAGTGGAAAGCAGAGCACTTCATCCCAATCCGTGAAGGCTTTTTGCCTGCGATACAAGGAGCTGTCAGCTGCCCTGCTTCAGCCCACTCACTTCCCAGAGGGGAAGGACACAACTGCAGAATAAAGGCAGCACAAATGGCTGTTTTTGATGATGCTGTGACATCAGAAAACTTCTAATATGCTGAACCTTTGCAAGTGGGCTTGAACCACCCAGTAATAACAGAGTATAAATGACAGAAATCAGTTCAGCACTCAGAATGTTGGGGTTAGAAATGTGTTTGGCATCAGCCCCTTAAAAGTTGGCATTATGAAGCAGAATTTTATTTCAGAAATCAGTAATGCTTTGCAAACTGCATTTTAAGAATAAAGCCCTTTGAGGATGAGGGAAGAACTTAAGAATAATTAAGATCATTGTGGTAATTCTGAATTGATGCAGTATTTGTTACCCTTACTATGTGAAAGGCCATTTAAACACATCTCTGATTAGACCAGCTCTGGATTTTAGGTGAATGTGCTTTACAATAGTAGTCATCATCAGTTTGTGCCTGAGACTGCTAAGGAGGTGGTGTATACACACACGCACACATATGTGCATGTGCA
>NW_008246055.1:1134218-1136382 GCF_000691975.1 Corvus brachyrhynchos
AGACCCCTGAGGAAGAAGAGGAGCCTTCCTCAGTGAGACCACCAGGACACACCACACGTGTGACACGTATGCTAATGATATTAATGACTTCCGAGAACTAATTTGTATAACCACTCTGATCCCAAGGAATGTGATGACTATTCATGAATTTTACCCATAATATCGTGTTGTAGGAAGTGCCGTGTGTGTGTGTGTGTGTTAGAAGGAGCAATCCCCTACGCACCCGGCACCGAATAAAGCAAATACCCACTTCTCCAACTCTGTCTCTGAAGTGTCTCTTGGCCTGGTTTGGGCGATTCAAGAGTACCCATTGTAATTTCATGAAAGCATGGGGGATGGAGTATTCAAACTGCAATCATGAGCAAAAGTACTTGTGCTGAAATAAGCAAATGTTGAAGTAGCTGTGATTTGATGAGAAGCTTGAACAGAGAGAGATGAAAGTGATGAAGACCCTTGCTCCCAGGGAAGAAGAACTCTGTTCCTAGAGATGAAGATGATCCCAGAGATAGATGAAGAGAACCTTTTGCTTCTGAACAGCTCATCCTTAAAATGGTACCCCAGTAGCTAAAGATGGGACCCTCGAAAGCAGTTGTGGGGAAAGCTGTAAGTCAAGGGAAGGGACTCTCACATGCGAGCAGAGAACCAACCCGAGCGGCTGTCTCGCTGTGACACTGAAGCCACGAGAGAACTGTTTCTTGTGGAGATGTCTCCATAGCATGAGCAAGAGACTCCTCTCTCTAAGTGAACTGAAAAAGATTATTATAGAGGTGGTAAACTGACTGAAAAATCTCAAGGGTTGTCTTTTTACGTTGTCAGTGGGAGAAGGGAGAAAGGTGGGGGGAGGAAAGTGTTCTGAAGGTTTAGTCTGATTCTGACTTTTTTTTAGTTCTGTTAATAAACTTCTTTATATTCTTTTCAGTTTTGTGCCTACTTTGCTTTCTCCTTATCTCACAGAAGGAAAATAAGTAAGTAATGGATATTTCGAACAAAAACCACTACAGTCAGTAATTAACTCCTTTTTGTACACTTCTAGGATTTTGGTCTCCATGGCATACAAAAAGGCAACTTTAATGTTGCACTGAGAAAGTGCAAGTGTGTACTTGATAAGAAATGAAGACTGTTCCAAAAAGCTCAACATAAGTTTTATTAGTAATATTTTGATACTTCCTTCCCATCCAAAAAGTGAGTACTTGTCTCTCCCACCTGTTTACTGAGAAAATTGGGCTATGACCAAGTTTGAGGTCTTCTGTGAGGCTTCTCCCCTCCACTGGCTGCGAGCCTTTGTCAGCATAAGAGACCTTTAAATCTCTTCCACCTTCATTCAAAGCTGGTACTGAATCTTCTCTCACAAATTAGCTAACTTTGCCCTTAATGACCAAAACTAAGACCAAAATTTAAGTAAAACTAGAAGGAATGAGTCTGAAAAATTATTAGCAAAACAAGATACTGCAGTGATAGTACATATTTTTTGTGGGGTTTTTTTGGCTTTATTTGATTTGGTTTTTTTAGTCCTTCAAAACAAAAGCAGCAGTATGCTGCTAAATTTATGCCTCTAAATTTACTTTTTGACATACGGAAAGCTGTAGAGCTGTGATAATGCAGCGTTTGGTGCTTGAGGCACCAACTCTGGCATGCCCCAGGTCAGAGACAGTCCAGCTGCACTACTTCTGCGGGTCACTGAAGTGACTTCGGCATCAGGAAAAGAGCTGCTTGCTGGGCTAGCTAGCTGGCTCCTCAGCAGAGGGAACACAGCAGGAGCCGATGGGATTGGCTCACATTGGCTCGGAGACAAAGGAAGAGAGAGGCTGTTCGGGTCTGGCTTCTAACAGGTTTATTGTTAGAAGTTTCACAACCTGAACAAGCTCAGAGGGATGGAATCCGATGGGAAGGTATGCGATGGGATGGTCCCCTGAGGCTTTTTCCTCAGTTTTATAGGGAATTTGAAAACCCCGGTGAAAGGGGAAAACAACCAATGAGTTACAAGCCAGGGGAGGATACAATGGAACAAGAGCCACTGTGGTAAACCGAGAGGCGGGAGTTATAACAGAGAACCGAGTGAACCACCAAGTAACCGAGAATTTTCCCGAACCGAGGAGGTGGCTTGTACCCGGGCACCGCCCAGGGGGTGCGGCTTAGGCTTCTGAGCCGCCTGTCGACCCCCCCC
>NW_008246055.1:1152811-1154148 GCF_000691975.1 Corvus brachyrhynchos
GAGAGCTGGAGCATTTTGATGGAACATTGCATGGCTCAGCTGGGCTTGCTGGAATCTGTTAGGCAGATTCGCTAACTCGATGGGCATAGCTAGGGCATCTGCTCTCCTGTTGCCTTCGGCAATAAATCCTGGCAGGTCAGTGTGTGATCTCACATGCATGACATAGAATGGGTGCTTTCGGTGGGAGATCAGTTGAATCAATTTCGAAAGCAAGTTATGAATTTTTGGGTTTGCAATCTCCTTTAGTAAGGCTCTCTCTACCCTGGAAACTACACCTGCTACATAGGCCGAATCACTTATCAAATTAAATGGTTCACTGACCCGCTCAAATGCTCTGACCACGGCTGCAAGTTCTGCCACTTGTGGGGATCCTTCAACTACCTGCACATCAGACCCCCACTTCTGAGTGCGAGAATCCTTCCATGTGATGACAGATTTGTGAGAACGACCGGAGCCATCTGTAAAGATTGTCAAGGCATTTAATGGTTTTCTGCTTTGAATTTCTTTTGGAATCAGCTTGAAGACTGAAATAAACAGTTTGTGTTGTGGGTGGTATATAGAAATTTGGCCTGTGTAACTGTCTAGGGTGAATTGGAGGTGCTCATTGTTTTGAAGGAGGTTATCAAGTAAATCGGTTGCCAATGGTAGGTAGATGCATGTAAAGTCACACCCTACAAGGGTGCAGAGGCGGGATCTAGCTTTCATCACCAACTGAGCCATGAGCTCCTGTGGCGTTGTGACTCTTTTGGATGGCTGGTGCAAGAGGAAAACCCACTCGATGATTAACAGGGGATCACTCTGCACCTCGTCCCATTGAAATATCAGCCCGTGAAGGTATGGCATTTCCCCAATACAATAAATTGAAAAGGCAGACCTGGGGCGCAGCGGTGTGCCTGCTGGGACAACAGCGCTTCCTGTACCTTACAGATGGACTGTCTCACCTCCTCTGTCAGATGCCTGGGTGATGTGAGGTCATCTTTCCCTCACAGGAGTTTGAACAGAGGAGCGAGATCTTCTGTCGTCAGTCGGAGGAGTGGCCTCACCCAATTTATGGACCCGCAGAGCTGGTGGAGTTCCTGCAAGGTCTTAGGGTTATCATTAATTTTGACTTGTTGGGGAACCACAGTTTGTTCATGGATTTTCAGTCCAAGGTGTTTAAATGGAGAGGTTTTCTGGACCTTTTCAGCCTGAATCTCAAATCCATTTGCCTCTAAGGCCTCAATTACCTTCCCCCATGTCCAGTCTAAATAGGATTGGTTAGGAGCACACACCAAAACATCGTCCATATAGTGGAGCACTATTGCCTTTGCTGCTAACTTTCTGATGGGGGACAGAAT
>NW_008246055.1:1154566-1157070 GCF_000691975.1 Corvus brachyrhynchos
GCTTGCTCCCCCCCCCCCCCGCCCCCTGCCACTCCACACAGTCCGGTCAGTTTTTTGGCTGCATCCCAATGGCAGCAGGTGATGACATTTGCCCTGGGGAGACAGCTCGGGAACCCTGATTAATTGGAGCCGGAGCTCTGCAGTTTCGGGCCAAGTGCCCTGGTTTGCCACACCTGTGGCAGACCCAGTTAGCATTTCTTTTGTCCTGAGAATCTGTTGCATCTGCAGCGGCTACCATTCCTATTAAGTTTTCCCCCGTTTATAAATTTGGCTTGTTAATTGGCACCAATGTTGTGCTAGCATGAATCATTTGACTTAAGGTTGGTGGAGGTTCGAATGGAAGACCCAAAATCAGTCTTTTACAAGCATCATTGGCATTGGTCTTTGCAATTTGCGTTATAATATGCTCTCTTGTTTTAGGATCTTCCACTTGTCTTTCTACTACGAGCCTCAGTTTATCCACAAAAATCAATAAATGCTCATTTTGCAGTTGCTGAATCTCAGTGTAATTCAATTGAGGTGCTAATTTAGGGGGCATCATTAAGAACACTTGCTCAGCTGCTTGCTTTACAGCATTCAGAACCAGCTCTGGTGTATTTTGAGCCTGTTTCTGAGGCTTGGCTAATAACCCCTCACCAGTAAGGTGATCAATAGAAACCCCCACCTTGTTTGGATCCTGCAGTAAAATCGGGAGGACCTCTCCCAGTTGCTTTCTCCAACCTTCTTCCCACATTTGAAACTCGGATGAGGAAAGCAAGCAGAAGAAATGCTTTTGAGGTCATGTGGCACAATAACTGGACTGGAGAGAGTTATCTTAAGAAGGTTCTTAAAATACTGACAGATTCCCTCCCAAATTCTTTCTGGGCTTTGCAAAGCTCTTTCAGCCCTGCAGAATCAAAAGGTTTCTATGTGGGATTATTGCCAGTTCAATCATATGTTACAGGAGCAGCGAAGGGATAGGAGGGAGCTGAGGGAACTCCCGGACCCTATTTCAAGATGGCATCGCTTCCAGTTTCTACCCCATGGAAACCAGAAGAGGCGGTGTGGGAACCAGGAAGTCCTCCACAGGGGGCGGGGTTGGAGGACCAGGAGGAGTGGCCACAGGATGGGCGGGGATTCCCAATGCAGGGGGCGGTACCCGATGTGTGGGAGGAGCCCAATGATGTCACATCTGGGGGCGGGGATAGGAAAAGGTTGGGGTAGGAGGGCGAAAGGGATTGTGGGAAGAAGAAGAGGGGGGAGGGGTGAACTGTGCCATGCGGTTGGCGCCATTGTTCGGACACGTGGAGTGCGGGGGGGGGACAATGGCAAACGGCATTTAGAACAGTTACAGCTGGGGAAGAGGGCGAGGGATACGGGGTTTGGGAAGAGGTTGAGGTGGCCTGGCCAGGGCTACCCCGACAGGGTGGCTGGAAAGACCGAGAAGGGTAAGAGAGAAGGTAGCAACTCTGTGCCTCTTGGCATATCACCCCATTCGGTTTTTCCAATGGAAGGGAAGTGGGATAAGGAGCAGGAGGGCAGGAAGGAGGGATATGGGAAGAACTGTGAGGGGATTTGTGCTTTTCTTTTACTTTCTGATCCATTTTATGCAAGTCCCTAAGGACTAGAATGAGGGGAAAAAATTTTTCTCCAGAGGAATCTCCCTTTCGCTTTATATCACCAATCTTATCCCCCACAGCCTGCCAGAAGGCAGGAGATTTTAAATTTGTGGGAGATACTTGAGGAAGGTAAAAGAAAAGCCAGTGAACAAACCTTTGAAAATTTAAAACCACTAACTTGAAGGGATTTCAACAACTTGGGGAACAACCTCTCTTTGGGGCTGAGAGAGTTTTGATCCCATCTCTCTCTCAGCACTTCTTCCACCCGCCACCTGCAAAACGAAAAAAGAAACAAAGTAGAAGGGACCGGGGATACTCACGTTTCTGAAACTCAAGTTTCAGAAATCAGCACACAGTCATCCGGTCACAAAGTAAAAGGCACAGGTGGGGTTCTCCTAGGCATAGCTGCTCTCCAAGGTCAGTTCAGTGCAGAATCACTGGGAGTTAGCAGCCTTCTCTCAGGGCACTGCTCCTAAAACAGAGGAGACTGTTCCAAGAGGCGTCGGCAGTCCAAAGTCGCTTTTTCTCGCTGTCCACTGGCAGTGACGACATCGCAGGGATCCACTCGTGTGAGCCCCACGCTTGGTGCGCCAACCTAACACAGTGTTTGGTGCTCAAGGCACCAACTCTGGCATGCCCCAGGTCAGAGACAGTCCAGCTGCACTACTTCTGCGGGTCGCTGAAGCAACTTCAGCATCAGGAAAAGAGCTGCTGGCTGAGCTAGCTAGCTGGCTCCTCAGCAGAGGGAACACAGCAGGAACCGATGGTGTCGCCTCACGTTGGCTCGGAGACAAAGGAAGAGAGAGGCTGTTCGGGTCTGGCTTCTAATCTATCTTATCTGGTTTATTGTTAGAAGTTTCACAACCTGAACAAGCTCGGAAGGCTGGAAGCCGGTGGGGTGGGGTG
>NW_008246055.1:1157286-1160010 GCF_000691975.1 Corvus brachyrhynchos
GAGGAGGTGGCTTGTACCCGGGCACCGCCCAGGGGGTGCAGCTTAGGCTTCTGAGCCGCCTGTCGACCCACCCTCTGAGTCTGCCTCTTGGGGAAACTCCATCCAGGGGATGGGCTGGGATTGATTGGCATTACGCAGCCCCAGACCCGCAGTGGGCTGGGTCACACCAACACTGTGAAGTAAAACCTTCAGCTGAAAATGTTACCTTCTAATGTTACAGTCAATGAAAAATGGTTTAAAAAGCCATGCAAATGCTGGGTCTGCAGGTGCAGCTTATACCGTCTCCTCTCAGTGCAGGTTCTCCAGGCAGCCAACAGCTTTCATGTGGCAGCTGTCCCATGCTTCAGCTGCAGAACTGTGAGCAAACCATGGACACATGCCAGGGAGCAGGGTGGATCACAGCAGACAGACTGCTCAACACCACGCTGGCCAACCCCTGTTGCACACTAATACGGCCAGGTGAGGCATAGGGGCCTGACACACAACAATCACAGAATCGATCAGGTTGGAAGGGACCACAGTGGCTTATCTGATCCCATTTCCCTCCCCAGGCAGGGTCATTCCAGAGCACATGGTACAGAACTGTGTCTACATGGTTCTGGAGTATCTCCAGTGAGGGAGACTCCACACCCTCTCTGGGCAGTGCTCAGTCACTGCACAGTAAAGAATTTCTTCCTCATGTTGGGGTGGAACTTCCTGGGCATCAGTTTCTGCCTTTGCCCCTTGTTCTACTGGCTGACACCAGAAAGAATATCCTGGTCCATTCTCTTGATACCCACCCTTTAGATATTTATACACATTAATGAGGTCCCTTCTCAGCCGTCTCTTCTTGAGGTTGAACAGGTCCAGCTCCCTCAGTCCTTCCTCATAAGAGAGATTCTCCAGACCCTTGCCCAACTTAGTAGCAGTCTGCTAGAACTGCTCCAGGAACTCCATGTCTCTCTTGGGGCCCAGATCTGTACACAGTGCTCCAAATGTGGCTTCACCAGGGCTGAGTTGAGAGGCAGGGTCATCTCCCTCGACCTGCTGGCAATACTTTCTAAGGCCAGGACAACATTGGCCTTATTGGCCCCAAGGCATGCAGCTGGTCAGGGACAGATAGCTGTGCACCAGGACACCCAGGTCCTACTCTGCAGCACTGCTCTCCAGGAGGTCAGCTCCCAACCTGTACCGGTGCCCAGGGCTGTTCCTCCACAGGTGCGGGACCTGCATTTCCCCCTTGTTGAATTTCAGAAGGTTCTTCTCTGCCCATCTCCCCAAGCTTTTGAGGTGCCTCTGAATCCTCTGAGGTATCAGCCACTCCTCCCAGTCTTGTATCAGCAGTGAACTTGCTGAGGAGGCATCTGCTCTTTCATCCAATCATTGATGAACAAGTTATACAACACTGAGCCCAATAGAGAACCCTGGGAGACATCACTAGTGACAGGTTTCCAACCTTACTCTCTACTACTGATCACGAGCCCCTGGGATCTGCCACTCAGGCAGTTCTCAATCCATCCTACCGTCCACTCATCCAACCCACACTTCTTGAGTTTGCCTATGAGGATATTGTGAGGGAAAAGCAAGGTGGGCAAAGAAGCATTATGCTTGCTTCCCCGAGTATAGACTCCCCTCCACTTGCTTCTCACTTCACAGCTGGTACCTGCTCCTTGCTGGGGGACGGATAGAGGATCTCCTTTCTGGTGGCTGCTCCTGTCTCAGGGAGGCCAGAGCACAGTCTCACCAGCCTCTGATTTTCTAACACTTCTCAGCCTTTCTAGTTTGTCTTGTAACTCTGATGCCAGGCTGGGCAGGTCATCTACCTGGTCACATCTGATGCAGCTGCCCATCACTGGTAAAATCCACTGACAGGCTCAGGCATTAGCTACAGCCCGAAGCCTGGGTGGCTACATGGGGTTTTTGCATGTTTTGCATGTTTTTTTGGGAGTTCAGTCTGATTCACCGCATCTTTTTTTGTGAGTTTAGAGGACTCAGTTCCCTGCTGAATGGACATTAAATATTTGAGTTCCCTCAGCAACTGTAATGACCAGAAACTGAGCAAACTGCCTGTGCTGCAGCGCCCTTCCCTCTCCACACCCTGTTCGCCCGCCCGGGTCGCCCGCGCTCCCTGGAGCCGCTTAAATCTCCCGCGCTGCTCCGGGCAACGCTCCCTCCGCGCCTCAGGGCTGCTGCTCGGACATCCCCGAGCTCGGAAACGCTGTGGAGGGCAGCAGGTTATGAAGCCCTCCCTTAGGTTATTCTGTAAGATGATCTTCCTCCTGATTACTGCTTTGCATCGCCATTTCGACCCAAAACAAGATCCCACCTGTAAGACTGATATTCAGAACCCACACACCCCACCCCGTCCCGTCCCTTTAAATGCCCTCCAGCTGCTCGCCCCGCCCTTCCTCTGGCCAATGGCTGTGCAGTTTCCTACGACGGACGGGCAATGCAACCAATGGAAGGCATCCAGGATGAGCGCCGACGCGGGTCGTTTTAAGCTTCCCTCCCTCTGCGAGGCTGGCCGGACAGGTGGGATCTCGAGCGCGTGAGCTGCGTTCGATAGGTTGCTCGTTATGATGGGCAGCTAAGCCGGCCAATGGCGGGGCGGGGCGGCCGGCCCTCCCCGCAGCGCGGGTGGAGTGGGGCTGCGGAGCGGAGCTGCTGAGCGCCACCATGTTCCAGGGCACCGAGGCCGAGCCGGCCAAGCCTAGCTCCAGGTGGGGCGGTGGGGGGCGCTCGGCG
>NW_008246055.1:1160168-1167050 GCF_000691975.1 Corvus brachyrhynchos
CCGGTAGGGGGGGGGCCGCGTTGCGCTCCCGTTGGTGCTGCCTCGGGCTGAGGCCACGCTCGGGGCACACGGGGGCCCGACCCCCGAACTCCTGCAGGGACCCCCTTGGGGACAGGGGCCCAGCGCCGGGGAGCACCTTCTCCCGCCGTGTTTCTACTCACGGGGAGCGAGGGGCCCCGGCTGCTCTCTGTGAAGCTGTGAGGGGGAGGATTCAGCACAAACGCCTGCAGAAGCAGATGTCTGCATGTTTTCGCCCTACGAAGTTGAAATATATTGCTTTGTTTGGAGGAGGGCAGACACCCTGAATACCGCATGGCGTGAGTGCAGTGATTAATCCATCTGCGAGGCTGTCCCGTGCAGGAAGGAGGAAGGGTTTCGAAATTGTCTAAGAATGCTTTAAGTTTGCTTGCATTCCAGTCGCTCCAAGCTGTGACCTGGTTTTAGAAGACTTTTGAGGATGCTCTGTCCTTGGTGTAGTCTCTCAGAAGTGTCTGTTCTCATAGTAATTTTGAAACCACGTTTAACGCATAAATTGGGTTCCTGGGCAGACCGTTGTAACGTGTTAGTTAACAGCGAGCAAAGGTGGTCTTACAGCTTGCTCCCCGTTGCCGTGTCGGAGTGTGTTTGTGGTGCCTGAGAGCAGGCTAGAGCCACTCACAGCTCTGTACCGGAGCCCGTGGCAGCACCGCAGGCACGTCCTTCAGTGGATTTGCAACGTGGTCTCTGAGGCGCTGACTATTGACTCATGGCCTGTGCCATCAAGAGCAAAAGTACCTGGTTTAAAGACACAGCTTATTCTGTTCATTCCCTAAACAAAACTTTGTTTAGTGAGAATGCAAACCTTTTTGCAGTTCTTGGTATGTAGAAGTTGCTGTAATTTAAACTGAGCCTAATTCCAAATCCCTGCAGCAACCACCACCAGCTGTGGAAGCAGGAAAAAATAAGTCTTCCTAAAGTGAAAATCTTTCCGAGGAAATTATAAACAAGTGTCTGCATTTTGAGAACTTCATAATACAGGGGTATTACAGTTAGAAATAAATGATGCTAAGAAGATTTTAAGTGAAAGCTTTCACTTAATTGTCCAGGGAAGTGTGTTTCTAGTGACCCTATTAATATGTACAGTGATAGGGCAAGCAACTAGTTTGCTGAATCGAATTAACTGCCTAGTTTTATTTTATTAAACTTTAACAATGACACTTTGTATTTTTAAGGAAGTTTTGCTTTTCCAAAATAAAACATGGGATTGCATGTCTAAGAGCTTCTAAAAGCAAAGCAGGACAGAGTTGTATCATTCTGCTATTGTGCGCTATAAAGATGCATTGTATTAACATACTCTCAATTCATCCTGTGTACGAGCAGTTTCACAGCTTCTGCAAAGAGCTGACAATGGTAAATTTAACCATCTTGGAAATGGAATGCTTATATTCCTCTACTCCCATCGGGGCCACTGCAGAGTATCTTGGAGCTTTCAGATCAAGAGCATGGCTGCATAACACAGCTTGCTGTTTGTATGTGAGTGAGCTGTTTAATGAGCCATGAGTCTATTGATCCCACAGCAGGAGCACCCCAGGACCTCTGGTCTTGCCTTAGAGCCTGCAGTTCCAAACCTCAACACCTGCTTCCTGCGAGTTTCTCTCACCTTAGTGAGTCTCTTATGTATAATGCAGCTCTGTCTACTGTATTAGAACAGTCTGAAAACTGACAAAATTTCAGTGTTTAACTTTTAGGCAGGATTAAAAAAAAAATTATGTAGAGGGTGTCTTGAAGTAATGGATAAGCCTTGTCACCCCTTCCATTGGTTGTCTGAAAGGCTTAATGAGGAAAGCGCACTCAAATTCACGTGTGTTAGAATGTGGGGGGGGGGGAAGATCAGAAGAGCTAATTAAAATTCTTCAAATCTGCCAGAAGAGAACAAAGCAATTAGTAGGGGCTTTTAAACTTGCAGAATAGGGCTCTTGATTTAGCTGTTTTAGAGGCATTCACAAACTTCTGGTCTGCTGGAGGGGAGGGAGAGAAAGGCAGATTTAGATTTTGTAGAAGACAAAGGGTGGTTTTTTCATGATTTGAAAGAATAAAACACCTTCCCAAAGGAAGAAAGATCAAACATACCTGGCTACAAGACACAAAAATGTCTCTGTGTAAACTGACATAATACTGATGTAAACTAAAATGACTATATAAAGTTGCTATATAGTATATGTTAAATTTCTGTGTACTCTGTTGAAGCAGCTCATCTTGACTTACTGAGTTTAGCATGCTGTTTTCCTTTGTTAGGATTTACAGGTGAAACCTGATTTTCTTACTTGGTCTGGGGGACCTGCACGTCTCGCTCTGCTCCAGAACTGAGTACGTGGTAGTACAGGGAGGCAGGCCAGCAGTGCTCTAGAGGCTACACAGAAAGAAAATAGCTTTGTAGTCTCCCACATATTTGGTTGGAGGGAGCGAGTGCAAAGCCCTGTCCTCTTTGCTGACATCAGCTGACAGACTTCGTTGCTGTACTTCAAGGTTATTTTGGTAATTCCTGTGAATGACTTAGTTATCTGACTTTGTATTAGTTTGAATTTTATTAACCTGGTATTACCACCATTTGAACATTTATGTAATGCTTGGAAGGTTCCCAGCATTTAGAAGTTCCTGAAATTGAGGTGGTAAATCCACTTTGCGTATGTAGTCAAGATTATTTTGTGTGATGCTGGCAGAAAAGGTACTTTTGCTGATTTCCACCTTGTAAACACCACCAGTGATCCCTCTGGCTAATTTGTTGAACAGTAGGGTTTTCTTAGTGTGGATACTAAGCTGAAAATAGGAGGACAGTATAAGATTAATCAGTGTTGGATTTATTTCTAAGTTTCTTTACTGAATTATCAAGACTTTTAATCTTAAAATGAGTTTTCTCCAGAATTTTTCTGCAATAGCTCTTAAAACCCATTGCAGGAATGAGAAGTAATTTGATTCTTATGACTGGCTATTTTTCTTAAACCAAAAAAAAAATTCTGAGTGTAGTTATTTTATTATTCCCTCCTATGCTTGTATGCATGTGTTAAGCAAACAGCATGGTAAATGGAGTGAATCTGGGGTGTAAGAGACTCCAGCTGTATAAACAGCTTTTTACTTCCTTTTAGTCTTTTTGCTGGTATACTTAGTGTAGTTGGAACGCAAGAAAGACTAGATGCAGTTAAAAAAAATAGCTGAAAAGAACAGGTAAAGTCAAAAATCATTTAAATTAAGTGAGAGGACTCCATTTTAACAGAGACCCCCTTCCCAAACTACTTTTTTGTAGAGTTCCCTTTTCCTTAAGTCTCCCCACTTCAAATACTTAAACTGCCTCGGTTTCTGGACCATTGTGAATGATTGAAATTCATAATTTACCTATACAACGTCTGCTTTAATAGTGGGTTTAAATCTTCTAAGATATATGGAGAGCACAGAGGCTAGTTGGATCTGTAGTCTGTTGGACACTAAATTGTAAATAAATAAGCTTTGTATGATCTGTGCACAAGAAGTTGTCCTGTCTGCTGAAATTCTAGTTACTCCTCAAGCTAAAGGCATTTATTAAATCCATAGTCATAGTAAGGATTAAAATACTGAAATTGGCCAGCAAAGACAGTCCCTCTGAGTCTAGTACTATCTATATAAACTATTCCCAGACTAAAAGAGGACTTTTTTCTCCTTCTTCCCAGAGTGTAAAACTGCTTTCTGCATCTTGAGATCTGAAATGTGCACAAAGCTAATTTTCTGACAGAGCAGCCAAATATCTCTACTTTTGTGAAATTAAATCTTAAACTGGAGTAGATCTTGGCACCAAGAGGAACCTCATTTTATGCTCGGCATAGCTCACCTGGAATGGCATGCTGCTGTCACAGGGCTAGGGAGAGAAGAGGTTGTAATAATTCACTGACATTTGAATTGTGTTCAGGTACATGGGATCAAGGTCTTGCAATTTGTAACTGTTCTCTTGGTTTAAAAGTAAAGGTTACCTTAGGTTCCAGATCAAGGGTTCAGATTAGAAGTAGTATAAATGAGCTACTACCTTTGTTCAGCTGCTGAGACTGTGGAAAATTGGTAGATGTAACTGTAAAGATTATTTTTGATACAGAATCCCAGAATCATTAAGGTTGGAAAAGCCCTCTGAGGTGGCAGAGTTCAACCTTTGACTGCTTGTCAACTAGACCAGAGCATTAAGTGCCACATTCATTTTGTGAATACCTTCAGGGATGGTGACTCCACCACTGCCCTGGGCAGCCCATTCCAATGTTTAACAACCTTTCCTGTGACGAAATTCCTTCTGATGTCCAGTCTGCCCTCCCCTGCCACAATTTGAGGCTGTTTCCTCTTGTCTTGTCCCTGTTCCCTGGGAGCAGAGGCCTATCCGCAGCCCCGTCCTGTCAGGGAGTTGTGGAGAGCCAGAAGGTTCCCCCTGAGCCTCCTTTTCTCCAAGCCTAGCCCCCCCCCAGCTCCTTCAGCTGCTTCTGGTGCTCCAGACCCTTGCCCTGCTCCATTCTCTTTGCTGGATATGCTCCAGCCCCTTAGTCTTTCTTGTTGTGAGGTGCCCAAAACTGCCCCCACAATTTGAGGTGCCTCACCAGTGTCCAGCACAGGTTTCTGTCCTGGTCTGGGTGGCCACACTGGTCCTGGTACAGGCCAGGATGTCATTGGCCTTCTTGCCCACCTGGGCACACCCAGCTCGTGTTCAGCCACTGTCAACCAGCACTCTCAGGTCCTTTTCTTTGCTGAGCTTCTTTACAGCCATATTTAGGTATTCATCTCTTTCCTGTGCTTTTTCTGTTAATTTTCCAATTAATTCCATTGATTCTACTCCCAAATAGTGGTCTGGTTCCTTTTTGGGGCAGGACTCGTAGTCTGTTGAACAAGACATAGGCATTAACTATGGAATTACTACTGAAGGACAAGCATGACTTTTGGTAAGTTTTCAAGAAGTTAGATCATTTCTGTTTTAAGCTCCAATTTTTCTGGAGATCATTTGCTATCCTCTGTTGCAAAACTTTAGTTTTAATGGATTTGCAGCTCGACCACTAAAAAATTGGCTTTTTGGTATTCTCTCTCCATTCTTAACTACAGCAGGTACTGTGATAACTGATGATTGAGACTAGTAAAATTTTTAGTAGTTATGAAATGTCTGCCTTTATTTAAAAGGGTTTGAATTGTATGACAGATTCAAAGTTGGTATGTGCAGTTTAGCAGAAAGTCTGATTCTGTAATGGTTATTTTTAAAACCCTAACCAGTCATGGCTTCTCTTAATCTCTGTTGTTTCTGGAACACCGCAGATAGCGTAGCCATTTGTGTAGGTGGCAGTGTTAGGATCATTCCAAGTAATCATAGATAGCTTAATGATCAAGTTGACTAACTAGGACGTTGGCAATATTTGTGTTGAACTTAAGAATATTAAAACAGCTCTTGAAAAGTAGATACTTCATGGATATAGCAGAATTACTTAATGTAAATTAAAATCAGAATAGTTACATACAAGGAGAGAATGGGAAGGGGACACCAGATATGTTGAATGCTATAAATTTTAAAAGAGTTTTTGTATCTTGTTCCTCATTCTGTGATATAGGGTATTGAAGCCCCCAGGAGGAGATTCTAGTAATCTCTTTGGGAGTACAGAGGAGGTGTCTTCTTCAAGCAGACCACATCGGATGGCATCCAATATCTTTGGAGCATCAGAACAACCTCAGAACATTCCAAAAAGAACAAACCCTCCAGGTAAAAGCTGCCCCCTCTTTCTGTGTGACTGGGCCCTGGATTGCAGCATAGTATGGTTTTGTGTTCCTAAACTGGAACATTGGGTTCTGTCTTCTTCTGTTGCATTTTTATATACTGAGTATATATATACAATGTATCTCTTCAGACTTCTGAATATATGAATATTTCAGTGATCTGCATGTTCACAGACTTCTTAGCACATCATCCAGGTCTTAATTCTTCCCAAACTGAGGTTCTAAGAAATGATGAAAGGAAACAGCTTCTATTGTAAAGCTGTATGAGCAGTTGGCTCAATTTGAGATCCACAGGTGAATTGTAACAAAGGATTTCAACTAGGCAAATAAAAGGAAGTCCCTTCTACAACCCTAGGCAGCAGGGTTGTAGAAGTCTTTGAATTATATTGGTTTTGATTTTTTTTTTACTATAGTGTGATAAAACTAATCTAGAAAAAAAGTCTTAACAACTGCCTTGCAGGAGGAAAAGAAAGTGGCATTTTTGAGGACTCTAGTTCTGCTCAGCCTCGTCCACGCATGAATCCACCTGGTGGGAAGACAAGCGATATCTTTGGGTCTCCTGTCTCTCCCAGCATTGTGCGAGCACACCCGAACAAGCCCAAGGTATTTGTACTTCTGTTGCTGTCAGACCAAGAAGCCAGCAGCTCTGGGGTCCTGTCACACTCTGTCACGTGCCTGTGCTCTCCTTAAGAACAGAACTGAATGCGCATGGAGTGATTTTGAGTTAGACAGTTATTCCCAAAGTCTCTTTGATAGCTTGCTATTTTGGGTGTATCAGATCTCTGCAGTTTGTTGTAAAAGCATTAATTAGACTGTGGATGTGCGTTCAAAAAAAAAAAAATGAAGAGAAAAAAGCTTTTGATCTTTCTTGTGAGTGAGGTACAGCTGGAGTTCTTGACAGAGCTAAGAGGCATTTAAACTGGATAGGGAGGAGATACTTCTCCTTATTCTGCAGTTTGGCAGGTGTGATTTTGATGCAAACTTGGGAGTTGGTGAGCTAAAGTCATAAACCTTTGTGAGGACTGGCTGCACACTTCACCTCTCTTAAATACATGTATCTACAGTCACCTTGAAAGCACTTCAGCAGGAGATTAGGCTTAAGTGATCAACAGTGAAAAAGTGAACTTGGGTTTAGCGGGGGGG
>NW_008246055.1:1167102-1190236 GCF_000691975.1 Corvus brachyrhynchos
CCTCTAAGCGGCGGGGGAGCTGACCAGCCTTTTCCCAAGGCTGTTCAAGGCTGCTGGCTAGCAGGTGCCTTGCAAGCCTATCTTCAGCCTGAGGCCCCGTCAGGGGTACTTCTGCAACAGCCCTGGGATGCCCAAGCTCTCCTGGGGCATCCTATGCCCCCGCTCCACAAGGAATTCCTCTACATATCCCCTGTTTTCTTTTTGGGCAACCCAGGTCTGGTTGATGATTTTCTGCAGCCCCGCTTTAAGGCAAGAAAAAATACACCCAAATATTATTAAGCTTAATATAACTACAAATAGCAATCAGCAGCCTTCTACTACCAAGGTACGCAGCCATCTGGTAATACCCAGACCCTTAAGCCAATCTCCAATAGGGTCGTCTGTCTCCCGAAGGTTGTGTAGGCCCCTCTGGAGGTCAGAGAGGTGCTTGTGAATTGAGACAGAGTGGTCAGAAAGATTCATACAGCACATAACCTGGAACTCTTCACAGCTGTGGCCGTGAGCTAGTAGCAGAAAATCAATGGGTGTCCTATTTTGTAATACTGCATGTCTAACACTAGCAACATCTGTGCTTAGCTCGTCAAGCATCTGCGAAGTTACGTTTAACTCATCCCTCGCCCAGCAAGCAAGTTTATGCCAAGTAGCGTGAGCCCTGGCTGCTGAAGCACCAGGTAAAAACATAGATGCTAGCCAAATTAACTGCCTTCACTTGATCTAAATGGGCAGACAGCTGATCGAAGATGTCCGCCAATGCCCTTGTCTCAAGACAGTCAAAACAATTCCCCACTCTATCTCTGTGTCTGGTGCTATGTGCAAGAATTTACGCAACTCCCCCTCTTGGTTTCGCCTTTGGAGAGGGTTACCCGACACCCACCACAAGTCAGTAGCAACCACCTAAGGCAGCTGTTACGTTCGCCACAGAGTCTTGCTATTTCTCCTGCTACGGAGAGTGGTGGATCTGGCAAGTTCTCAGCCCCCTCGCTCAGCCACATGTGCAGCCTCTCCCAAGGCTTCTCGGGACGGAGGTCCCAGAGTTCCAGCTGTTATGGTAGTGGCATCACTTTCCTCAGGAGCTGATGCTGACTGTGCCTTCTCGCTTCAGGGTCCTGTATGCATAGCACGGTACCACTTGCTGGGCACCCCTCTGGTCAGTGCTGCGGCGATGACTTGTCCCTGTTGTTGCAGGACATTCTGCAGCGTTGCAGTAAAGGCAGTTGTTTGAGATGACTGCTCCACACGGCTAGCGCGCACGAGCATCTCGTCTACTCCTGCTCCCTGGGGCAGTGTAGCAAGAATTGTCTTAGTCTGCTATTAGCATTTTCAAAGGCAAGTGTTCGGAACATTTGCTCTTGGAGCTCTTCAGAGAGCTCAGTTGCATCCTTTAAGGCTGCTGACAAACGGTCGATCAGCTGACCATATGGCTCTGACAGCCCCTGTCGGACTGCTGCATACGGGGGAGACTTCTTCTTTTCAGGTACTGACAACAAGGCTTTGTGGGCAAGAGTCTGTGACAACTGATGAATGACTATGGGCATAGTCAGCTGTGTCACTGTCACTCCATAAGCCCCACTCCCTGTTAGCATGTCAGCTTGGAGCGCATACAGTGGGTCTTGTGTATCACCTTGGTGCTTGCTAGCTTCTTCTTGTGCTAGCTGCTTCCACGTTCGCTCCCAAAGCAGGAACTGTGAAGGGGTTAACAACAATTGTGCAATGTTGATGCAATCATTAGGACACAGGACATCTGCTGTAAAGATAAACTGCAGAATGCTTCGTGCAGCTTCAGACCACGAGCCATGTATGGTGACCGTTTGCTTGGCTTGCTGCAAGATCTTCCAGTCATGGGGTTCCCACTTTGCAGTACCCCCGTGTATCTGTACAGGGCAAGCAAGGGCATCCACTGTGTGCCAGTCACTCTCAATGATTGCATCATGGATAACTCCATTCCATGTCCTTCGCAATGGGTCAGTCCTCTCCGTCGGGGCTGATGGAGGCGACGGCTGCTCTGGGTGGTAACTTGACCGGTGGGGCCACGGGACGCCACAGTGCTGATGGTGTAATATCACAAGCCTTGGACTCCAGCGCGTCCTGCCGTGTAGATAATTCAGCAAGCCTTTTGATTACTTCTTGCATCACCTCTCGGTGCTTCTCCCCCTCTTGGGGCTTACCCCCGGCAGCCCTGGCTGGCTCTGGCTCTGCAGGCAACGAAACCGCAGAAGCCGCTTCGCTGCCAGACGTTGCTCCGCTGTCTGGCAGAGGGGGGTTGTGCGCCGCCACTTTCAGCCGGGCATTAGGACCGCTGGTTTGCGCTGCCACTTTCGGCCGGGCACCAGGACTGCCTGTTTCTCCTTCGTCCGCCTGTGCCCCGCCCCCTGAGTTGGGCGGCTCTGCTTCCACCTTCACAGCCGTTTCTCCCTCAGACTTCGGAGGGGTAACTTCCTTCCCTGCCAAGTCCAGCAACTCCCGCAGTGAGCGGATGGGGGCTGCTGTGCCTTTAATCGCTCTTTTCGCGGCCAGCCCGAAGAACCACGCAACCCTGGACTCCGCCCTGGTCCCCGGCCCCTGCTTCATAAGACCCCCGTCTGTTCTGTTCCCGGAGCCGCCACTCCCTAAAGCCTCCATGGCGGCCACGGCCACTGTCCTCTCTGCTTTCATCTCTCCGAGAGTGCCATTTACTGCTCTCCAGGTTAAGCCGAGAGCTTTAGCTTCTTTAGCTTCCTTTCCATCCTCAATCGTGGACAGCCACAATTCGTTTCCAACTTCCCCCACGCTTCGGTTGAGAACAAAAGCCAAGTGTATTTCACACACCCGTGTTCCTGGGCCCACGTAACGAGGGCATTGAGATCTCGGTCTTTCACGGTATCGCCTCTCTTAGAGAGGATACTGGCTAGGAGTCGAGTCCCCACCTCATAATCCATAGCTGCTTTGCTGCAGGTACGCGCTTAGCCATGCGAAATTGCAGTCTCTGGCCACTCAGCTTTGCGGTTTAGCCCCCTGCTTTACTCGGCTTTGGGGCTTATCCTCCGGCTTTCTATTCAGCTTTGAGACTGGGCCCCCGGCTTTACTTGGCTTTGGGGCCACCTGCTCTGGCTCCCCTGGTTCTGCCGCACCGATACGATGAAATTCAGTCTTACTGCATTTAAGCGAACCTGCATGTAGCAAAACTCACCGGGTCCCTGTTCGGGCGCCAGGTTTAGCAGGGGGAGGTTCCCGGGTGCAGGGGAACCAGCCAGAGTCACGACACGAACACCGATACGATTTGAGCATTGTGTTCCAGTTTTATTGTTTACCTTCACCAAGTTATACTTTGCAAAGTTCACGCCCCTTTCCCATGAGAAAGCCTCTAAGCAGTGGGTGAGCTGACCCAAGGCTGTTCAAGGCTGCCAGCTAGCAGGTGCCTTGCAAGCCTATCTTCAGCCTGAGGCCCCGTCAGGGGTACTTCTGCAACAGCCCTGGGTTGCCCAAGCTCTCCTGGGGTATCCTATGCCCCCGCTCCACAAGGAATTCCTCTGCACTTGGGATCAGTGGTGTCAGGCCCGCCCAGCAGGTACTTGATTCCTGATAGACAAAAGTGTAAAGTGTCTCTTGGTATAGTGTTACAGTTGTTACACATAGGTTATACAGTTGACTTTTGATCTTAAAGCTGGGATGTGTAATAGTTGCTTGTAGTTATGACCACATCTGGGTTTGGAAAAAGCAGGATACATTACCAGTTACTGTATTTAAGTGCCCTATATACAGATTTACAACCTGCTGCCTTACTCTAAGTAAATACTAATAAGTGAGTAGATATTATGCTGATAATGTCTTTGGCATGTCAGATAGCACAGAAACTTAACATTCTATGAAACTGATGTGGTTTAGGAATGGTATTCCCTAGTTTAGTGTTCCCACTGAAAACACTCCAAACCATGCACCACTCACACTCCCCTCCCCCTTCCCCCTGTGGCTGGGGAGGGAAATTGGAGGCACAAAAGGTAAAAATCATGGGTTGAAATAACAACAATTTACTGGAAACAGCAATGAGATAGGAAAAGAACAGTAACAGCACAAAATTTATAATGGAGTGTACAAGAAGGATGAACAATTCACACTTGAATGCTCACCATGTGAACAAGGCACTGCCCCAACCACTCAGCCACCACTGCAGGCCAGAAGGGACCTCTTCCCCCCACCCCTTACACATGATGTGGTAAAGAATAAGCTCCAGGTCCTGGCCATGCCCTCCCTGGCTACTGCAAAAATAACCCCGTTGTGGCTGGAACTGGAACAGAAATTGTCATTGTACTGAAAACGACTCTAGTTTTTTGTGGAAGCTTAGGAAGAAAGGATCAGTCCAATTTAACTTTCTTGCCTTTATTTTCCCCTTAAATTTAAAGTGTTGGTAGAGTGCTTTCTTTTTATGCATATTCTGAGTAGGGGCCATATGCAAGGAGGAGGAAAAATAAGACTGGGAGCTAGGTTTTGGCAGGAGTAGTGCTGTTGGTGTAGGAGAGGGTTTTGCTTTGTTTCTCTGTACTCCTTTATTGGGATGGTCGCTATTTCTTTTTAGTTACTTTTTTTAGAAATGTAACTTTAATTCCTATGAATTCCTGACTAAATGGAGGACAACATTTTGGAAATTCTTATGTCATTGATTAGAGCATTGAAATTGTGGGAGATACTGGGATGGAAAGAAGACAGGATATTTACAAAAAACTACTGCAAGTTGAGTTTCATGGGTGGGAAAACACTTCTCTGAAGTGTGGCTGTGTCTTTCCAACAGTCAATTGAGATTGTTGGGAAAACAGTCTTAAAATGTTTTGATTATTACCTGACTGTTGGGATACTTGCTGTCCTTGAAGACAGGAATTGCTGCATACAAATAGGGTCTTCAAGGGCTGGTTGTATTATAGTTGTGTATACCAGCTTCTCCTGGGTGATTGCAGGTGCTTGACAGGAATGGTAATTCCTGACCTTAAAATCAGTGAATCCTTAAGGTTGGAGAAGACCTGTAAAATCGAGTCTGGCAATTAACCCACCACTGCTGTGCTTACCGTTTTGATGATCTAACGTAGCCTCTTCATCCATGTTTCAGTGAATTGTCTGAGATGTGCACCTTGCCATAACATAGAAGATTGGTCCCCCTGCTTTTGGGTTTCTGTAGAAGTGGAGGGGATGAAGGGCTGCACACTGCTTACTTTTACTTGATCAGTGATCTATTAGAAATGAAGCAAAACTTCCAGAAGGACTTTGTGACAGACTTGCTGTTTGAGAGCAATAATACACTAAGATAGTTTTTGATTTCTTTGCAGGATCACATTGTCTTGAAAGAAGAGGAAACACCAAAGAAGCTAGAAGGTCAGCAAGAGAAATTATTTTCTCTGTTCTCTTTGGAAAGATAAGCTCTGAGGAAGTTTCTTGTGCTTCTGCTTAAACACTAGCCTTAGTCTTGTGATTTTAGGATAATCTGACTGAAAAGTTTAGTCAGAAATCTAATCACTTGTCTCAGGGAAATGGTTCTCTTCCTCTTACTGAAGTGAACACAGCCATGAGTCATGATACTCTGTGTCTGTGTATTTATACTTTGCTTGATGCCATGTGTGTTACATACAGATATGTATGGAATCCATATATGGCATCTGTATATTGCCATCTCCTTCAAATGGATAATTTTGGCCTTCTGTAGTTGTAAATAATAAATAGCTGACTGACAAAATGTATTCTTGCTCAGCTAATTATTAAAGAATTATTAAAGAATGATGGGACCTCTGCTTTCAAGCTCAGTGTGAAAGGATTGATTGGTACGTTGTATCTCTTAATTGCCTGCAACTGCCAAAATAATTCTGAAGGTGTATTGCTCAGTCTTTATATCCTTCTTAGAAAGATTGCTGAAGGAAGAGAGAAATTGTTGTGAAAAGTGAAATTCTTAGCACCTGTTTGCTTCAGGAAAAATGAACAGATAATGAGAAACCTTGATGTGCTGTGGATGGGAGATGTGGGAAATAATGTGGCCCACAGAAGATGAGGCACTTACTGTACTACAGAATAGTAATTGATCTGATGATCTAATCTGTTTTCTTTAATGCAGCTACAGAAAATATCAAACCACACCTGGAAGATGGAGGCGAGAAAAAAGCTCTGGGCAAAGAGGAGCGATGCAAGGAGCCAGAACCCAAGATAGACAATCATGAACCCCGACTAGGGCCAAGGCCACGCTCACACAACAAAGTCCTCAATCCGCCAGGGGGGAAATCCAGCATTGCATTCTATTAGGGTCATTGTGTCACTGTCCCTAATGGAGAAACTCTTGTCTGTGGTGGCGAGGTCAGTTTATACACTATTGCTTGTGAATAGATACTTAGGCAGATGGATGAGGGTTATGTTAGAGTGTGTAGGAAAGATAACCTGGTGATTTGGGGAGGGAGGGCTAGGGAGGGAATGGGTGCCTTGTGGAAGATGTGAGTATTGGCCTGCCTGGGTGGGTGGCAGAGTGGGACATTAGTGTAACTTTGTGAAAAATCAGTGCTACTTAGTGGTGAGTTCCTCAGACTGTTAGGTTCTTACCTAGCTCATGGCTCAGGACACTCTTGTGGAGTCAGGCTTATCCACACAGTCAACATGTCAAACATTGTGAATGGGAGGGGGCCTGGAGGTCACACCTGAAGATTCTGAAGCACAGCAGGTAGGCTGGGCTTTCCCCATGGCAATGGAATGCAGCTTCACAGTGTGAGCTGACTTGCAGTCACATGAATATAAATATGTTCCACTGGAACAAGTAGTGCTGCCAAGGTTAAGAGTGTCTTCAGTCATTGCTTCTTTTTCTCCTTTCTTGCTTTGCAGCACATGATTGCTGATACAAGGACAAAATATGCTGAAGGTTTCTTTTATGCTCATAAACCATCATATGTTTGTAAAGATTGTGGTCTGCCCCTGCCCAGATATTCAGGTCTTTTGGATGCCTTTAGTAATCTGCTGATTACTGTGACTAGCTCTTCATGTGTGGCAGTCCAACATGCTGTTTCATGTAGGTGCCTCTAGTTGAGTGCTTGTAGGTTTTCTGGTAAAGATGTGGGTGCAAACAATAGCTTTATGGTACTCTTTGAACAGAGGCAACTTGGAAGTTTACAGTTACCATGGGGAATATGCTGAGATGTCAGCCAGGTCACTCTGACCCAGCCTGTGTAGAAAGGGCTTAGCTTCAGTCCATGTTTTCACTTGGTTCCCTGTGGAAACCAGGACTGTTCTCCTGTCTCCACCACAGTGAATTTTCCTGTTGGTTTTGCCTGTGCCGAGCCTGTTAGTGAAGTCTCTTGTCTTTCATCAGCCTTACCTTTGCCTTTGACTGTCTCAAATTTTTGTTGGTAAGGTTGGGAGAACTATGTAAGTTCTCCCCAACCTAGAGCTGTAGTTGATTTTGCTGTAGATTACCTTAGTTGGAAAAACAAAGCCAGCACAAACAGAAGGTTTCTATTGCTAAAGTCTGTTGTAAATCATGTTTGGAAGGTGTGCATGTTTTGCACAGATGTTTTTGGGGGAGGGTTTGTCCTCTGAATGGATTTTATGATCATATCCAGAGCATTGGTATATGAATGTTAACATTAGGTGCTTACTGTTAAATATATTGAATACTGACCTTTTAAATCTGACATATCAAAACAGGAGTTGGTCAGTTATGCCAAAGACCAAGTGGCCTTATTGTGTATATCCACTGCTGTTCTAGCCCATGTTCCCTGGGAACTGCTGCCATTGAGATGGGATGCTGGGCCAGGTGCTAAACCTCTCTGTGATTGTAATGCTTCCTAAGCCATGCAGTTCCCTTGTGTCAGCAGCGGTGGGTGACTGCTTTAAGACTTAGTTGTCTTTTCAAATGGTGAAATATATGGGGCAGTGCTAGGATAGAAACAGCCATGGAAAGTAGGGATTTCAATGCCTTTGTACCTTTCAGATTGGTTTGGAGCTGCCTGTTATTTTTCCCCCCCAGGAAAACAAGGCAGTAGTTCAGACTGCAACCCTGGAATGAACTTATGTTACTTCCAAACATGTATTTTCTATCAGCTCTTCCTGAGTCTGTGCTCTAGCCTCTGGATGAGTCTCAGACACATTAGCCGTTTCAGTTCCTTGTTCCAGTACTTGACAGGAAGCTTGTCATGTGGAAAAGTCAACCAGAGGCTGCTTCCTGCACTGCAGGCTCTGATATAGTTGGTGCTATCTCCAATATCAAGCATTTGGCATCTTTTAGTACCTGATGTGCATTGGCTTCAGTGCCTGTCTTTTAAACAGAAACTTCTAACTAGGCCTTAAATTAGTTAAACTATGTTAATTTTCTTGCATTTCTTTCTTTGGAATCTAAACAATGTTTTCAACTCATCAAGTAAGATTGATCTGAGCATTTCTCTGGGACAGAAGGGGATTGGAAATCAAATGACAGAACATGCAGTTATCAATAAACCTCTGTATTTTGTTACTTCATTGTGTGCTGTAGATGCCTGCTTTTATAAATTGGTCAGTACTTTATTTCACTATAGCTACACTGGTGAATTTTATTGTCTGAAATGGGAAAAAAATTGCACATACATTTTCAGGCCTTCTGTACAGGGGACTGTACTCAGAAGCTATGACATCCTGCCCAAGGCTGCCCATAAGACAGACACCTCTTATCCCTGGGTTAGGGGTAGGATGGTAGCAAGAGCTCAGCTTAATGCCTTTTTGTGGGCAACATTCCATGATGTTCTGTACCACACTGGGATTTTATGTTCTTCAGCAATATTGTAAACAGAATTAAATATTCAAATATTTTAAATATTTAAGGCTATTTGTAGTAAAATGTAGCAATTCCCTGTGAGCAGGGGATATTCTTTATGTGGAGAAGTCATACCCTCACTTGTGTGTTTCTGTTGAGTGCATAAAACATCCTTCATGTGCCAGACTGCCTTGGCTGACAGAGGAGGGAACTGCAGCTACTGACATTGCAGTTCTGGGTGAGCTGGATGCAGTGGCCTCTCATCCAGGATGTTGCGTGTCTGTGTCATTCATCCCTGAACTTCCAGGCTGTGATGCTCTCAGAGCCTCTTGGCCAGCCCTCACTCCTACAGTGGCTTCTGTGTTTGGCCATTTACAGTTCAGAACTCTCCTCTGAAGCATGTACAGTGCTTTGGGTGGGATCTGCATAGTGTGGGAATGTGGCAATGTCCTTGATAGATCGCACATTAGCAATGAAGGATTGTCTTTCCTTTGAGCTGCAGCCAGTATAGCTCCACTTTGCAACTGTGTATGTTACCTCATTGCTTTCCCCAAAACTGCTGGTTTGTAGCTAAACACTTCAGATAGAATGTTATCTGGGTTGCTGTTTCAGTCTGGGCAGGAAAATGATAGTATCCATAGTCCATAGTGAGCTTAGCCAAGGAAGTGGTTAAAGGAGGACTTGCATGCTTTCATGAGTTGTGTGTGGTTCTAGGCATATCTGCTGCTTAGTCCCTAAACATGTCACCATGTCTGTCCTGTACACGACCTCACCACTCTAGTGAACAGCCCAGCTGCAGTGTGTCATCCCTTCTGATTCCCATAACCCAGATCATGCACAACCCCTGTGAAGACTGCTGGCTGCTGTGCAAAACCTTTTAAGCAAGCACTGTGTGATACTGTCCATCTGTTGCATGACTGCATAATACCCCGCACTGCACTCTCAATGAGGAAGATTAATGTCCTCTCTGTTGGTGTTTTAAGCAGCATTACTGTGAGGTTTTTGAATGATTTATACAAGCTAATTAGACTTGGAATATCCAAAGTACATTCTTGGGGCTTGTCTAGTGAGAGAAGATGTGTAAAGTAGTCGTGTGGAGACAATTATTTAAGTATTAAATGAGTAACTGCTGTAGTATGTTCCCTGGAAGGTTCTCAGAGTTGCTTATGTACAATATGATCACATTGGTGTGTGGGTGTCCAAGTCTCTTGGCTACCTGGGTGATTGTGTGGTGGCCTGGCCACCCAGCAATATGTCCAAGCCCTCTGATGTGTCTCTTGTTGAATTTCAGCTTGAAGCTCTGCTGAAACCGTGTATCGCTTCCCTTTGGAAAAGGTGATGGATTAAATGTCATTGAGGCTGGAATTTTCCATTGTTTCTTAAGGAACAAAATTGGGTCACAGCATCCTGACTGTGGGGAGACTTAGTCACATGTAAGCTGTTTCTGTCATTACTGGTTATCAGCTATGTAAGAACCACGGGGTAACAATTCATTGCTGGCCAAGAGCTGATGCCCAGAAGTCTCCCAGCAGGCTAAACTGGCTGCCCAAGCTGGGCCCACTCACCACTCCTCCCTTTGAACATAGTCAGTGAGCAGGAAGAGGCAGATTTAAATTAGTGGGCTAAATTAGCAGCCCTGATTATTTTTATGGTGTTATCTTCTGGGAATGAAGACAGTCTTATCTTGAATTGGCTTTGCCTTTCTTTCAAGCTCCTTATATTGCGAACAGGACAACCTCTTCCTCCTCAAGCAGGTCAAAATATTGGCCATAGCCAGCAAGAATGCGGGAATTTGCTTTATTCGCATCACTTTACTTACATCAACCTCTCTAGGTCCAGCTGCCTTCTAACTGTGGTGTCTTACCCACTGCTTTCTCCTCCCTCCTACATACACAGATATTTTAAATAGTAGCTGTGCTGCCTTTGGCTCTCCATGACCCCTCCTCTGCTGCTGCTTGGGTGTGTGCTATGCACCACTTAAGCCAAAACCACAGAGTGCTCTGTGTCCAGGTGGATCAGAAGCACAGGGGCCTGTTGAAGTAACGGGAACTTAAGGTTATGCCAGGTCCTTCATAAAGATCATAAAGATGATGGCTTTTTCTCCACTGTCTCCTCCCACAGGCTTACATAAATGTGTGCTCTACTGTGTCAGTGTTTAACATTCTGGCTGCTGGGAGCATGCACTGGGGCATGAAGAGCAACACAAGTCCACCTCAGTGTGAACTGCCTGAACTAATGTCCACTTTAAGGCTTCACAATCTGTATTTTACGAGTTTCAATCCACTGTGTCTTTGGCAAGAGGAATGTTCTGCCAGAGAATATTTTGCAGCTTAAATGTTAAGGCTCAGGCTGTCTGAGGCTGGGGACAGGGTGAGGGGTGGGGATTTCAGTTACCCATTATCATGATCAGTGTGACACTAGAAAAGTTAAACAAAAAAAACCCCTGATTGTTTCCTTCCATTTCTTGCAGCATGTTGACCTCTGTGAATGCCACCCTTTCATTTTCATGACAACCTCAACCATAGTATGAGAGCCATGCAATTGCCTTTTTGAAAGCTCAGAGCTGAGCTCTGGTATCCCAGCTGTGGGTGTCCAGCAAGAATGGGGAAGACAGGCAAAGCGAAGTTCATCAGGGAGTCATTACTGGAAAATGCTGAGTAAGAGTAAGCTATCAGTGTGCCCAGTGGAGGTGAGCAGGTACCGTTCCAGGAAGGGACATCATCTGCCTCCTTACTGTTACATCAGCTTTGAGCTTTTTTATCCATCTGAGCTGAAAGACAGGAGCAGCCTGTTCAGAAGAACTCTGCCTGTGAGAGGCTCCAGTAGAGTCCTCCCACCCTGAAGATGGTCTTAGTGCAAGAGACCCAAAGGTCATCAGAATGTCCTCACATCTTCAGATTCTATGACAGGACTTTTATAAGCAAGTGCAAGGATCTTTGTACGATGGTTTCTGTAAAACCCTCTCTAGCCAACAGAAATTCTCCATATAGGCAGTGAGCACAGGAGAGGGGCAGGAATGGGTCCAGATGCTCCCCAGTGACCCCCAGCAGAGCAGGCAGTGAGGCTTTGGTGCTACACCAACGCGAACCTTGTTAACTGTTGGCAGACTTTAAGGAAAGTATGTCACAACTCTTCTTCAAAACAGAAGAGTGAAGTTTCTTTTCTAGTAATTTGGAGGTAGATTATGGGATGTCAAACAGGAATGGCTGGTTTTTGAGTGAGCTTCTTCTATGAAGGAGCAATTACAGGACTTCGAGTGGTTATCCCAGCACTCGTTACAGCACCAACCCCCTTTGAGTTTAGCTGCTGCATCACATGGCATAAACTAAGAAAGCTGATGGCTTCAGCAAACCAGGCTGAAGTCATTGCTTTTAAGCCAGGGTATAAACACACCAGTCAGCTCTGAACACATATTTTCTTCTGTACGCAAGTCTCCAACATTAGTTTACAGCCCTGCAGTATGTGGTTTTTCATAATGACAGCTGGAAATTCATCATGGGATTTTTCCTCTGAAAAAATGTAAGTGCAGGATTTCAGCACTGAGGAGTAGTGCAGCAAGTGGAGGCCAAAGGGTATTTTGAAGCCAGTCTAGCAGGAATCTGATTTGCCAGCTGGGTTAAAATACTGATGAGGCCTCACATGGAGCACCATGTGCAGTTTTGGGCTCCCTAGTACAAGAGAGATGTGATTTAGGGAGTGCAGTGATGGACCAGAAAGGTGGTAAAGGGACTGGATCATCTTGCAGAAGAGAGGAGGGGCTGAGAGAGCTGGGGCTGCTCAGGAAGGCTCTGGGAGATCTGACCAGTGTGCTCAAGTACCTGCTGGGAGGGAGCAAGGATGAGGGGGTCAGATTCTGCTCTAGACAAGAGGCAATGGGCACAAGGGAAACCACATGGAATTCCATCTGAACACAAGGATGCGCGTTTTTCCTGCGAGGGGTCAGACACTGGGACAGGTGGTCCAGAGAGACTGCAGAGTCTCCATCCATGGAGATGTTCAAACTCTAAGCAGGTCCTGGATAACCTGCTCCAGCTGCCCTTGACTGAACAAGGGTGGGACTCAGTCTTGGGAGGTCGTTGCTAAACTAGAGGAGTTTGTGATTTTTGTAGTTTTGTGACTTACCTCCCCCCTTAAATTTCTGCTGCACCAAACTCCAAAAGGGAAATTCTTAGATTATGGTCTGAAATGAATTCACTGTTTAACTTAAAACTTGAAGACCTTGCTGTCTGAGCTGCTCATCATCTTCAGTAAATCAGTTCAGCCAAGCTTTGAATTGATGAGTGGATTTGTCTTAAAATATGACTTTACTGGATGCTATCAGTGCCTAACTCATGTTCAATCTGGAACTGTTTATATTAAATGCAACTTGAGCACAACTGCTCTTTCTCTTAAGAATCTGTAGTAATTTACATGTGTCATTCACTTCAGCATTTCTCATACTTGGCTGTTCGAGTTTACTTCATTCTTAAAGCCTCCTTTGTGCTTTTGAAAACCCTGTGAACATTTGCCCAGTGCAGAGGGCATCTGGCTGAGTAAAATAAGCCTCTAGCCTTCCTGACTAAGAGCACTGGGGTATAAAGGACAGAATTCCAGATCAAAACCTTTTATGCTTTTGAAGGGCAATGAATATGCACAGCTTACAGAAGCATTTCTAGTAAAGTAATAAGCAGTTAAGCTAGCTTGTGTGCAAAAGGTCATCAGTTTCAGACTCCTGCCTAAAGAATAATGATGATGTCACTTGCATGGGCACAAGATCTGTGGAAGAGGCTTATCTAGAGCACTGAGTGAAACAGCAGGCCTGCTGGGTGTTAGCAAGTGCTGTTGTGCAGGATTCTGGTGGCAGAGTGGCCAGGCACACCTTCACAGGCAGTTGTGCTGCAAGGTTGACAAGCAGCTGTCTAATGGCTCATGAACAAGGGTAGCTAGGTGAGCTTCACTGACTGCAGTGCAGACCTTAAAGTGCCCCATGCAGGTGTGTGGGTGTTGGACAATGCCCAAGAACCACAGAGGAGACCCCTGTGCCATGCCTAAGAAAGCAGAAAGATTCCCAGTCTGTAGACAATTGCCTTCAAGATTCCCTTTAAAGATGTTTAAAGTACACAGACTAAAACACTTTCAGGCAGAAGTGATCAGTGGTGTGTCTGGCAGTGCAATCGTTCTCTCCCTGCCAAGGTTCAGCTGACAGAGTCTTCAGTTCCTGTGTCATCATCAAGGAGCTGTGCTGCATCTGCAGGGTCTCTGTCCTGCCCCACAGGTGCTCCCTTTCTGGTTCTGTCCAGGATCCCATCCTGGAAAATCAAGGCAGCAATTGGTGACAAAAGGACACTGTTTTTCCTGTACATACACATTGCCACAGTTGGGTCCTGGCCCTTGCCCTCACTGTCTTGCAGAAAACATACAGCCACCAATGGCTTGGTAGCAGGAAAAACTGTGATGTATCGGTATGGAGCAGAGGGTTCTCCTTTTATGCAGTCCCTTTTTGAGAGTCATTCACATACACACCCAACAGCTATTACTTTGTTAAAAGGAGCTCAGTGATACAGAGTTATTCTTCACCTTTTATCACACATACCTGATACTTGTCCACAACACTGAGGCTAACCGAGGCAATGATGCATGCGACAGCATTAGCTAGCGTAAAGATCATCATCTGTTGCTAGCACCACAGAGGGATCTTTAATTCACTAGAAAGCCAAAACAGGAGAGAACAACCAGTCACTTAAAGATACTTAAGGCATTTCTCTAGTTGCCTGCAGCATCAGGTTGCAAACCCCCTGATTCCTGTTCACACTGCTCCACTAAAGCACTGGTGACTTCTCTGCTTATTTAAAAAAAAAAAGATAAAGAATTCTTACCTGGACTTTGTTCCCAGAATGTGTCCAACAATCAGATTTGAAAGGCCAGCACCAGCCATCTGTACAGAAGTTGCCAGCCCCATCGCTGTCCCTAAAGTTACCTGGGGGACTACAAGCGGTATAGATGGCCACATACTAGCCTGGGGAGAGCAATGAGAACAGAAACTCAGAGCCTATTTAAAGATGCTAGATGGACATTCATTCAAAAAGTAATTATTCCCACTAAGTAAACCTTTATACTTGCTCGTCAAGAAATCTGGTGTCTGTCCCTCCAGCCTATTGGCTGATTCTAGACATCCTTTCCAAGCAGCTTCAGACAGCACAGACAGCACAGGTTATCTGAAACTGAAATAACCTGATTCATATTTCAGAATGGGAGTCAGACCTGATGATTTAACTAATGAGACTCATAGGAGATCCAGGTGTTACCATCAAGGTAAAAGAGCACCAAGCAAGCATAGCAAGGTTAATGCTTTGCACTGTATTGAGTGCTTCCTCGCTGTGCTCTGCCTTCTGCTCCATGTTGATTCTTTAGGGTTATTTGTTACTAAGCAAAGACTACAGGTTTGCAGAGCCAATGACTTCAACCTGTGGCTGTGAAACCTGCTCAGCAGGGCAGCAGTAATACGCCATCTAGATGTAGGAGTGTAGCCACAATACCCCCAGCTACCATTGAGAACTCACAGCAGCGAAGGAGTAAGTGATCCCCAGCCAGATGGTAGAGACCAGTGGAGGCACAGATGTGAATGCCAGGAGAGAGAAGACTGGCAGAGTCAGCATGGCACAGCCAACAGCAAGGACACCTCTCAGTCCAGCGTAGTCCAGGTGAAGGGAACAAACAGAAAGGCTCTTCCAGGGTATCCTGCTTCCCATGGGTCCTAGTGGCACGTGGGGCTGCACAAAGTGGGCTGGCAGGAGTGGCAGTGACATGGCATTTCCTGGCTGTTGGCAGTGTAGCAGACCAGCTGTTCTACCTCTTGCATACTCTGAATTGAGACTGAAATGTTACTAGGTGTCTGGTACTCAGGCAAAACCCCAGGCTTTTACAAAGCAGGAGGGAAAACATCATTATATCACAACAATTATGGAAATAAGGAATGGAAGCTGTTAGAGAAAACAGGGCCTGATTGCATGCAGATTGTCCTTTCCCATCTACTTGCAAAGCTTATCCCAGTTCTTTCTGTTCCAGTCTCAGACTTCCCAAAACACACAGCCATGTACCATGGGTTGATGCTACCATAGCACAATTACAGGACAGAGGTAAAAACGGGGGAATGTTACTTCTTGTAATTTAAGTCAGGGTAAGGCGCATCTCACCTTTGCAAGGATATGAAGGACTCCTCATTCAGCCGCAACAGGTGAAATTCTGTTTGAGGGGGCTGTAGCAGACATTTCAAAAAATTCGGAACAAGTTATGGAACAAGAGTGCTTCCGTGTTTTGGGTACTCACAATTAATATGCCAACTGCTGTGGAGAGAATGAGGGAGTTGTCGTACACTGCCCCAGAAATATGAGTGGCTGCCTGCTGATTGTAACCAGAATATTTATCCTGGATAAACTTGCTAAAAATAAAATGAAGCCAAGAAAAAACCATAATTAGTATTCTTGATCTGGTTATTTTGATAGAAAGTAAGTTTGAGCACAAGCATATGGGCAGGAAGGGTTTGAATGAGAGGACTTGTAAACAAGCTTGATTCCATCTGGTTTGTAGTGCCAAGCCTTTGGTGGTTTATTTTCTTTTTAATTGGTGCACACCACAGAGGAGCTGGTATTTTCAGACACTTTTGAGACACTTTTGCAAGTGCAGAGTGAAACTGCAGATTCAAGTGGAACATGTGTTTCCTTCCGTCAACATAGCTCACAGCAGCAATGTGCTGTCACCTGTCCAAACCACATGGGTGAAGTTTTGACATCCTCTTTTAAGAAGCAAAAAGCCTTATCAGTTCAAGGGCGTGAATGCTGAGGGGCAGGACAATGGTCTAAAAATAATCCAGCAGCAAAGATCAGCATTTATGTTGAATATCTACATTTGAGAAATACTAGGAATTGTCCCAGGGAAATTCTTTTAAGGAGACCTGGTTATAGCAAAAACCACCCATTGTCAAAACCAGCCTTTCACCTTTGTTAGGGACATGCAGAAATTTCATTAAACTTCCTCTAATTCTTTATAGAATTTACAGTCATTCAGTGTAACAGCTTTCACAAAGGTTTTTTTAGAGATCTTGTAGCTACTTAGATTTGGCTACCTGTATGGCTACTTCCCATCAGTTGTCATGTTGATGACATTTCTTCCCTCCTGATTTCACAGTGGCTTCCTACGCATCACTAATGAAATACTACCAAAATAATTTTATTTCTTTTACTGCAGGCCGTACCTAATATAAAAGTTCATGCTCATTATGTGACAGAAGCCACATCATCCACAAACGGGAACAAAGCAGCAAAACAAGTCTGTGGTAGAGCCCCAAGACAGAAGCAGGAGTCTCAAATTAGATGGCTAGGTTGCTTTCTTTTAAACAAAGGCAGGCATTAAAAAGTGTGAAGCCTTCACCAGATACAAAGGCTTCCACCAGATACAAACCCAGGCTGAGTAAGCCTAGTTATGTTCCAGACACAGCAGAGTGCAGCAGCTGCAGGACAGAGCTGCCCCAGGCTTGTGAAGCTGACACCCCACCCAGCTCAGGAGACACCCACTTTGCTGGTCTATCACAAGGGGAAATGTCTATGGGCTGTTTTTTAAATGGAGTATTTCTTCCCATTCTCCCAAATCCTTCTGATCCTACTTTGGCAGTGTTTGAAGCTTTAAATATTGGATGAATCATTTTCCTTTAAGGTATTTTTGCTGTCTTCCAGAAGCTTCTCTCATCTTTGAAGGGAAAGAAAGGTCAAAGAACTCTCAAACCTTTAGGTGTTAAAGGCATGTTTCTCCACATTTCATGAGTGGAAGGAGCAAGCCCATTACCCCTGTATTTCCCAGTCTGCCCAAAATCAAGGCCTGCAAGGCTTTGTCGGCTCATGTCGGTCAGGAGGCCACAGCCATAGAACACCTGGCGTCTACCACAAAGGGGAAGACTCCGTTGTAGAAGAACATGATGGTGAGGACCAGGAGCCAGCAGCGAAGGGGAGGGTGCTGGATGTCCTGAATCTGCTGCAAAGACAAGATGTGCCCTCACTCCTGAGGAAAACAGCCCAGCTTCACACCAGAGTCACTTTCTGCAAGCCACTGAAGGGCACAAGAGATTTAAGAAGTAATGGCAAGTAAAAGGGAACTGAAAGGCAGCTCATGCACCTCTAAGTGAAATATGGGATGTGCTGACTCTAAAACATTCCTTCTTTAACACTATCCAGTAAAGAAAACAAAAAAAACTTTCTTATTTTTATAAAGGTTCTGGCTGCAAGAGATTGTTTTGAGCAGGCTCTGTTAAGAGTCCACTGCACATCCTTAAGTGAAACACAACGGAAAGGTACACTATAAACAGGAGTCACAACACAGCTGCAGAAACCGGTTGAGAGTACTGTCATGAGAAGGAAGCCATCTAATCAAAGTGACATAAAAACTGCAGACCAAAGTTGCTTGTAATGCTTGTTCCTGGACAGCAGAATGCAAGCAGGAATTGAAGATAAGGGCTGGCAAGAGAGAGTTCAATACTGCCCAGATTAGCTATTTGCTATCCTGGATCCTGAAAGCAGTTCAGAGGGAGTCTACCAGCTAGTTGTGTGCACAGAATGCTCCTCTGAGCCACCTACAGTCAGGAAGTAACTGGCTCAGAAAGCTATTGCTATTCCAAGTGCTACCTCGGCTCTCTGGAAGGCTCTAGGCAGGGAACTCTGGGCAGGTGGCTCACAGATGTGATCTGCTCAGCACTGCTCTGCAGTGTTGAACCGAGGGGTGGGAATGCCCTCTCCTGGCCAGGACTGGCTCCTGTTGCTGCAGCCTTCCCTGCGCTCCGAAGACAGTGTTCCTGCACCTGGGATTTCCAGGATGGACAAGCACCACGTACCACTTTTTTTGATTCTTGCTGGATAATACCATCCAAGCCCAGCTGCCTCGTGCCCACTTTATCAAGTACACTGACTGTGAGGGTTGAAACAAACCCCAGCACACAGAGCAGGCTCCCTGGGAAAAACAAGAGGTGTTAGAGTGGAGAGCACTGAATGACAAAACCCACTGCATGTAAAATGCTTAATTCTCCATGACTCCTAAGTGTGGCTTCTCTTAAAACATAGAGTAGTACCCTTCACCTTGCACCACCCTGTCACAATCCCTGAGCTCTGCCCACTGAGCTCCCATGGCTGCAGGACTGCCTGAGGCTGGTGAGGCTAAAGCCACTTCAGTCTCTCAGGCAGAGCTCAGCTGGCCTGTGGCTAGAATGCTCCTGACCTGCAGCAGTCCTCTGCAATACACCCAAGGTAAAAGCAAGGCAGACACTGGGAAACTTCCCTGGTCCCCAGAACAGGGGTGGCATTTCAGGGCTGAACAATGAAGAGGCTGTACCACTTCATTGGTGTGACCTGCTCCAGTTACCACAGCAATCTGACCTGTGAGCACAGGCAGCTCCAGAGCAGTGAGACTGGTTATGCTGCATACGCCAAAGCAAGTTTGGCAATGGACATCTGCTGCAGACATCCTTCTCAGAAAGAGTTCTGTACCCATTTTGTTTTTCCAAAGAGCCAAAACAGCTTCTGAGATGCATGCACACTTTGTCTGATGCATTGACCCCTTCATGGGCTACAGAAGTCACTGTACTGTGCTTGCAAATGCTGCCTGAGCACAAAACTAAATGTCAGACAGGATGTGACACCCCATGCCCACCACAGCTTTCTCTCTGAGAGCTGGAATCAGAGGACACTAGTGGGTTTCAATTTCTGCAAGAGATTTATCACACACATGCATCCTCTTTTCAGTGGGTGATGGCCCATACTGCCTTGTTGTTTGGTAAATAACACTTTTCTATAATCACTGAGTCTTTGTACACAGAGGGCTCTGAAGCAAGTCTCCCTAACCTCACCATTCCAGCAGAGTACCCATGTGCCATTTAAGCCCCTCCTTCCACTAGAGAGAGATCTCATCTCACTGCACCAAAAAGAGGAGAGAAACTCAAATCTTCTAAAAATACAAGCCCTGGAATAGATTCACACTAAGAAAAGTGCAGTTCAGGTTCTGCTTCTCACAGTAATTTAACCATGTTTTCAATCAGCCACGTGCAAGGCATCTTCTGCTGGGACCAGTACAGACACTGCTGCAGAATCAGCATGTTCTGCTGGCCAAAGTACAGAATAACAAACACTTTTCATTCCTGTCTCTTTCACTCTGAAGTTTCTATTCCATGGGAGTATGTCTATATGAAGTACTGACTGACTGTGATTGCAGATGTTAAAATATGTCCAGAAAACAAAACTGTCAGGCTGACACTAGGGAGTTAGAGAGGGTTTTTTGGCATCAGTGCAGAAACACTCATTGCACACAGAAAGCAACAGGAAAAACTGGAAAATCATGTGCCGCTTCTTGCTTACCTCACTACCTCTTTCACATTCTTTTAATCATTGGACAAAACAGGCTGGCCTGGGTCTAGAAAATACCAAAGAAACTCACCTCCCCAGAATGTCCACTGCATTCCAAACTTTGTCTCAAACTATTGGGTGAAGAAAAAATTGAGGACACTCCCAAGATGGGAGAAAGAGTCAGTCCAAATGCCAGTGCCAGCTCCTTCCCCTTGAACCTGAAGGCTGTGATACGAGTCTGCACAACTTGGAGAAGAGAAAAATCCTCTCTTGAACAGACAGGCTTGACCAAAAGCATGGCACAGAAGCCACAGCTCTCTCAAGCTAGAGAGCTCAGGCTGGGGGATGCTCTACGCAAGCCAAGAGGATACCTGTGCCAGAGGAGGTATGTGCCAGCCTCATAGTCCGTTTTAGAATGTACTAAATCATGCAGGGGCATGGGAGGTGAACTTATCGCTCCTATAAGGCAAGGAAAAACAACTCCAAAAGCAGAGAAATCACATATCAATCCCCACCCTTGAGAGAAGGACAGTGTTTTAGAGGGGAAGACTTCTTAAACACTTCATCACACATTAAATCAAGGAACAGTGTTCTGCTGGCAACACAAGTCCCTGGGGAAGAGCAGGTGAAGCTGACTGGTAGGAAAAGGGTCTAGGCAGCAAAAATGTATCATGACCCTTTGGTGAGATGTAAATATGAGAATATGAAAAGATGTAAATGTGAATTAGTCAGTGACCCATTCCCAGAACCAAAGAGCAGTCTTCCTGTCATCTTTGGGAGGAGGTATGGCGAGCCATTGTAGTGTGAGCCTAAAGCAAAGATGGATGATCCCAGCACAGTGAGAAGAAAGAAAACAAAAACACCAACTAGGGAGAAACAGAAAAAGTGCACAAACCTCAACAGACATGCTGAAATCAGGACAAAAGCATTCTGTGTCAAAAAGCTAAAGAACAACCTCAAAACACACCAGTAAATGTTAGCAGTTTACTCTCCATTTTCAATTTTGTAAAGACTGGTCTCTATAAAATGACTTGGCAATCCTCAAAAAAATTATGATATTATCATGGTGGGAGGTTAGAGAGGCAAAGCAAGTGGCAGGGGACTCTGAAGAGGACTCTGAACTCTATAATCTCTGACCTTGCCCTGAGCTCCATTGCAGACTATGACCTAGAGGACATGATCTTCTCTGTGCCTCTCTCCCCTCTCTAAGACATTTACCTCTGTGATACAGAGCATGACTGCATTTGCTAGGACTGCTTTCAGCACACACCAGAGCAAATGCCAGAGCTGGGAACAGAACCTTGCTTTATCACTTTGTCCCATCAAAAACATGTAATATTATTCTCTGTCATGTCTATGTCAGAGAAAAGTGTGTTTACTGCTGCGCTGTGTCAATTCAGGTTAAGTCAGTGGTCAAAGCATGAATGTCTCAGTTGCTCAGCTGACCATCACACACCCACACACAGAGCTGTCCCTACTCTCCACCACTCTGTGGTGTTAGTACAGTGGGACCTTTAATCATCCCTTTGCATTGAAAGCGCAGCCTGAAATTCCACTTCAGTACAGGAATAAATTCTTTGAACCCCAGAACTTACAGCAATTTCCCAGTTTATCAATCAGGAATCTAGCCAGAATAACCACTACTGCATTTCTGGGAGAAAACTAGAACAGAAATGTGCGTCTCACTGCCTGGAAGCAACTACCAAAACACCCCACCCCCAAAGCTAGAGCAAAGTGACTCACGTCCAAGCATAGATTGCATACAGCAGGTTGTACTGAGCTGGAGTCATTCCCAAGCCTTCCCCACACTCCGGTGTGCTGTTATGCCTGGTGCTGTTATGGTGAGTTCCATTGGGGCAGGTCAAGTTCTGTACAAGTCACAGAGCCTTTGTGAGGTGCAGATACAGACAAAAACTCATGCATGCCTTTAAAAATGGTTTCTATTTCTTCTGCTCAGTTCCCAATTCCATGACCAGCCAGCCATTAGGGGACTTATGTCTTCTCCCAGACAGACAGCCCTTGTCAAATGGGAAATGACTGGCCACTGGCACAGCACGGCTTCCCTTTCCCTTCCTGTGACAGTAGCAGCAAGAGCTCAGCGCATTTATACACATTTCAGTCCAGAAGAAAAGCCAGGAGACTGCACCATCAGCTTTATCTGATCCCTTAGTTTCTTGGCTATAGTTCACCTTGATCTGACTCCTCATTCCATAGTCTGAAGTCTTATGCAACATGTAAATACGAAACTTAGTGTTAGTCTGTATTAATTCATAGTTCTAAAGCATTTGTTGAAGAGTAGAAAACTGATAGACCTGGCATGATTGAATAACATTGCTACTGTCGTGGTTTGACACTGACCAAATACCAGGCACCCATGAAAGTTGCTCAGTTGCCCTCCCCTGCCACAGCTGGGCACAGGTGAGAAAAATTTAATGAAGGCTTCATGAGTTGAGATAAGGACTGGGAAAGAACACTCCAAAGGCAAAACAGGCTCAACTTAGAGGTACAAAGTAAATTTATTACTAACAAAATCAGAGGAGGATAATGAGAAGTGAAATAAGCCCTTAAAACACCTTTTCCCCCTCCAACCCCTCCCTCCTTCCCACTGACAGCGGGTGGGGGGTTTGGTCAGTTCGTCACCCGAGGGTTTGTTCCGCTGCTCAGGGAGAGGAGTCCTCCCCCTGCTGCACCGTGGGGTCCCTTCCCACGGGAGACAGTTCTCCGTGAACTCCAACGTGAGAGTTGCCATCTCACGAGCAGCAGCTCCCTGCGACCTGCTGCACCGTGAGTCCCTCCCACGGGCAAACAGTCCTCCAGAAGTGCTGCACCGTGGGTGGGTCACTCTTCCACGGGGTGCAGTCCTCCGAGGCCAGGCTGCTCCAGCCTGGGAGCAGGGCCCGCTCTCTGCACCGGCTCTGCCCCTGGATCACAGCCTCCTGCAGGCATCCACCCGCTACGGCGTGGGCACCTCCCCAGGGGCTGCGGGTGGATCTCTGCATCCCCCATGGATCCCCAGGGGCTGCGGGTGGATCTCTGCATCCCCCGGGGATCCCCAGGG